>NC_053205.1:0-315333 GCF_905163445.1 Pararge aegeria | reverse complement strand
ACAATTCCATTATAATGTCATCTTATATATAAAATTCTATACTCCTCCGAAACGGCTTCACTGATTTATACCAAATTTTATATGCATATTCAGTAGCTCTGAGAATCGGCCACTATCTGTTTTTCATACCTCTAAGTAATAAGGGTTGTTCACCCTTCAACATTTTTTTTAAATTTTTGGACAAATTATTTTTTTTTGGAATTATTAAAAATATATACAACCCTATTTTTTTACCCTTTTATCACCAACCCCTATTTGTTAAAAGATCTAGCCTTTTTAGAATTTAATCATTTTTCATCCCGCTCGATAACTAATCAATTATCGTCTTTTTTGTAAACGTTTTTCACTCTGTTTCCATAAAAACTTTCCTGGCCTTATGGCAAATCTAAAATATTTTTATAAAAATAAACATTAATTTTTATTATTAAAGTTTATTCCTGAAATATTAGCTTAGTGTTACCAATGTTAGATATTGTTTGTTAGTGTTACTGTCGCAATTAATTAGTGATATGTTATTTTAAGAAATAAACTATAATAACTTAAAAATAATAATGTTTGGCGTTTGGTATTTTTATATTCGTTCATCGTTCACAGCACACCATGCCTATTTCACGCATAACACATCCTTACACACTTACAATAAGTCAGATATTTTTTGTCTAAACCAGAAATAATTAATATGGCAAAACAACGTTTGCCGGGTCAGCTAGTGTACTATAATATCATTTGTAGAACGATTAAAGCATATCGATAGCCGTGGCATCAAGAGCTCGGCACTCAATACCCGTTTCGGAAGTGTGCAGCGTAAATTGAGTTAACGTCTCGTTTGCGCCTCGCCTCGACTCACGCAGGCGAGGCGAGAGGCGGGTCGTGTCGCGCTTTGATGTCGCGGACAGAATAATTGAGTTTCCGTCCATTTGTGTGTTGAGACGTCTTTGAATTATAGACTACAGACAAAGTTAATTATTTCACTGAAGTTCCACTTGACGGATATAGTTTTCAAATTGAGTGTTATAAAGTGAGCGGATGTCAGCAACTTTGTCTGCGTAGTTTCTGCTATCCCGTAAATAGGGAATTTTCCGGCAATGCTTATGGCTGTCTCTGAAAGCAACTATACATCAGTTAATAGACGAAAAACCTTTTTGGTTATATTTGGAAATAGCCCCCGTTTCAGGGTAGCGTTTTCTCATAGTGTGAAACACGTGTTTTTTTCATTTTTAACTAAAATCCAAGTACCTGCAGACTTTCATAGTAATTGGTTTTTCAAATTAAACTACTTTTACGTAGAATTTTAAGAGTAAGTACTATCTCTTAATAGTACAACTTTAGGATACTCGAAGAAGTATTGGCTCAAAAGTTTAATGTCTTTACTTTCAGCCGCCCTGTAGGTTGTCTGTGAGTTAGTCAGGACAAAGTATTTTATAGTTATTGCGATAATGAATGAATGAACATAAACAGATGTAATAGAAAATGGCATCGACGCTCACTATTGGACATAGGTTTTTTGTAGGGACTTCCGCTCACTACGGTTTTTTACTGCTTAAAGAACCGATGGACGTTAGGATGCAGTGTGAAAAGCAGTGTAGGTAGACCCCACGAGGTGTAATGGAATGTCTTAGTGACTCAGTGTATCATGGGTTCAGAACGCCTCCCCTCCCTCTAGTAGGTATTATTGTTTTGAGTTCAACACAAGTTTAACTTTACATATTATGTAAAGATAAAGAGTTTGTTTGTTGATTTGAAAGCGATAATCTCAGGAACTACCGGTCAGATTTGTAAAATTCTTTCAGTGTTGGATTTTTAACGAGGCTATATATCATCACATTAAGACCAATAGGTATAAGTTAAAGTTTAGATAAAATCATGTACAACACGGTGGTTCACATTTAAAAGTTCTAAAAAAATCCGCATCGGTATAATTATGTCTATCTTTTAAGGCTGACTTATACGCGGACGAAGTCGCGAGGGACCGCTAGTAGTTATATAAAGTATATACATTATATTATTTTATCGTACACAAAGACCCAACTATGATTTGTTCCATTTCGAAAATTGACGTTTTGGGTTATCAATGATTTTTCGCAATTAGGTCCAGCGCTCTTCACGCAAGTGACGCTGAGAGGCTGCCGGAGTGACAGCTCATTCCGCTGGAGTGGAGGGGGGAGGGAGGCAGTTATTGTGCTGTAATTATTTAGTTGTTTTACGGGCCCGTAGAACCCGCCCACTGTTGGATACGGTAACTTGTAATAGCCAGGCTGTATCTCGCGAACCGTGTTTTTCTGTAGCACCGAACCCTTTGTACGCGACATATATACGTTCGGGCAAAACTCCGTAATATCTATATATTTAACTCTTAAATCAAAAAATAAGTCTTAGAACAAAAGTTGTTAGTTTTAATGATAGTCTCTACAAGTCCAAAGCTTTCTGATACTTTTATTTAACCCTGTATAAGACGGATTTTCAATAATAATTTTTGAAGTTATACTTCTTTTGGCGCGTTAGGGAAATGCTGAGAGTAAGTTTTTACGATGCGCGCGCACACCGTCACAAAAAACCGACACACAGTTTGACCTTTTTTCTATTGTAGGGTCGTTTTTTCTACAAACGTAGAATAAGGCGAAAGATAACATTTTTGAAAAGATTTTTATCTTGTTATGCCAAAGAAGTATAACTTCTAAGGCGTGAGTGCAAACACTTTTATTTGTTTGATAGACGTTTATTCTCTACTGCAAAAATAGAGTAATAAGAATAAGGAAATATAGGAAAATGAACCGAAGATAACCTCCATTACTGCACCAACGGATATACGCAACGTCTTTAATTCAGTAAATGAGCTGTACATTATGAATCTCCCAAAGCGTGATATCTTCAGTGAATCTGCATCGTCATGATACTCGGAAGCGTCGCAACAGAGTTGTGAACTCATTAGTTTTTGCTTTTTCGGAAGGACACTTGCCGATAACCACCTAAGGGGTTGCTACGGCGTCACCGGGGGAGTGGGGCGAGCGCGAAAGCTCGCCATGAGAAGAGCCCCAGGGCTCGACGACATCGGGGGGAGTATGGGAGACGTCGACCCGAGGGTGCCTCCTGCGAGGACTCGGACCTCGGCTCGGTTCGACGTTAATCTGACTGTTGGTGGACTTTTGGACTAATCATTGTTTAGTCCGAACGCCCCCGTGACCGTGGTAAGGATCCACGTCCGGATGACGTCAGAAATCGGGGCCCTCGTCTTCGCCGGCGAAGACGCTGTGAATGTTGCGTGTGTGTGTGTTGTTGGGACACGTTGTCGGTAGTTATTTTGTCGTCAGGGTCGTCAAGGACATGCTTCGGACGTCGCCGCTTTGGTTCGACGTCGGGGACGGGGGTATAAGTGGACGCCTCGACCACTAGGGGGTTGGGGTGTCGGACTGCATTTTCAAAGTAGGTCTTTGATAATGTTTTCATGTACTGGGCTATGGTGGGAAGATCGAGGTCTCGGTGGAGATCTACGTTGCGCATGTACCACGGACTGTCCGTGGTCATACGCATAAATTTGTTCTGCAGGACTTGAAAGCTCCTGTAGGAGCTGTGAGGGCGATGGGCGAATACGACGCTGGCGTATGTCATAATGGGACGTATGCACGTTTTATACAAGGTTACCTTGTGACGGAGGGATAATTTGCTTTTGCGGCAAATCATCGGATAGAGACGACCCATCACATACGCAGCCTTGTTGCGGGCCTTGCGAATGTGTGCGGTGAAGCTCATTCTATGATCGAACGTTACTCCCAGGTATTTGGCCTTGTCTTGCCAGGGTATGGGACGCCCGTAGAGGGTGACCTCTGCGGGGTTTACCGTGAAGCGGCCTCTCGGTTTGCCCGTGAAGAGCACCGCTGCGCTCTTCTCGGGGTTAACCTCGATCCTCCAGAGGCGGAACCACTTACCCAGCAGGTGGAGCGCCTTTTGGAGTCGACTTGCAATGTTGCTCTTTTTGGGATCGGTCGCAAAGAGAGCGGTATCGTCGGCGAATTGGGCCAGTTTGACCGTCGCCGGTAGGTCGCGGGGAATGTCGCTCGTGAAGAGCGCGTATAGAAGTGGGGAGAGCGCGGAGCCCTGAGGGACTCCCGCTCGTATAGGTCTAGGGGAAGAGAGCGTACCGTCTAGACGATAGCGAAATGTGCGATCGGTGAGATACGCTCGCAGCAAACGAACGAGACTAGCTGGCACGCCCAGATGGTGCAGCTTGTACAACAAGCCGGCGTGCCAGACCCTGTCGAAGGCCTTGGCAATGTCTAAGAACACTGCCCCAGTGGGGCTCATGTGTCTGTATCGATTGAATCCTGCCAGTATGTGCTCCGTGAGGCGGTGCGCTTGGTGGACGCAAGAGTGCTTGGCTCGAAAGCCGAATTGCTCGTCGTTAAGGAGGTTTTTCTCCTCTACGACTGCCTTCAGTCTGTGTAATATTACCCTCTCATACACCTTTGCTAAGGTGTTGAGGAGGCTTATAGGGCGATAACTGGAGGGAAGGTTGCGGGGTTTGCCCGACTTGTGGATACCTATGACTGTTGCTTCCTTCCACTGGTTGGGGAAGTAGCAGTTTGCCAAGAATACATTAAAAATTACCACAAGTAGGTTGATAATTTGTCCTGGGAGTAACTTTAGGGTTTTATTGGTAATGCCGTCGGGGCCTGGGGCTTTCTTAGAGTGGAAACCCTTGATAATAGTATGAACTTCATCGCAGGTCGTCGGGGCGAGAGGTTCACCATCGGGAGGGGTCGAGAGGATGAACTCATTAGTGGCACATCAGTAGCTTTAGTACATGATTTGCTAGCTCGCAATAGAGGAGTCGCTTTCACATATCATAATCTGTATCGCCAACGTAAAATGAACCTAATTAACCTGGTTTGACAGTCGCAAATCTTTAGAACATTCTGCCAACAACCCGAGGTAAAGATTCGTAGGCAAATTTGAGCTTTTCACAGAGGATAAGATTCATTTTACTCCGATGTTCAAGTATTTCGATACTCGAAAACGACTCCTTGATCAAATCTTGCTAAGAACAAAGGTACATTACTCAACACGATAATCGGCGCAGTTCTTGGAGTCCGGTGGACGAGTCTCAGTATTTCGTGGCAGTGAATTTTAAGGACGATTCTAATCTGCGTCAGAATAGACTCAGGGTTTCGGAGGAAGCTAATTCCAAATGATCCATACCCAGCCCGATGGTAAAAAGGTAGGTACGAGTAACACGTATTGTCTTTGAGCATACTCCGAAATATATCTTATAGAATACTCAGGTAATTTGGCTAAGACGCTTTAACTTCGATGTCTTGAAGTGGCTCTCGTCATCAATGAATCTTTTAGCACAGCGATCCTGCGAGTCCAATGCATCGAGCTGGTACAGTATGAGCTGGTAAAGTATGCGCCACTTCAGGATTGACTGAATACCATGATGACTACTTTTACATATCGCTTTAACGACCGGCTGACCCTGGAGAAGCTGCAGTCGCGGAGGACTATTTCAGTTCCTACGTGCTGACAGCTCTGTTATTTTCTCTGTGGTTTACAATACAAGTTATTCAGTCATCATTCCGAGGTGACATGTAATATATAAATGAGTGTACGTCTCACAGAGCCAACTTCAGCTCGTGGAGAAAGATTGTGCAAACTGGAGCTGGCCGAGCCATCCCAGAGGTTTATGCTGTACGCAAGACCGAACTGGACCAGCTCTTTAGAGTGAGTCTTTGGAGTTCCTTCACGGACATCAGCACATATTGCATACGTTTTCCTGCTGCATGTTGAGAAGTTCTATCGCGGACTAACTGATGCCAATCTTGTGTCCACAGTGCCGATCATCCCGGAGTTCCTGTACGACATCCGGCACCCGGACGAGCCGCTGTCCATGTCGCTGCAGGACCTCACCACCCCGGCCCCTCCGCCCACTCCTTTCTGCCCCTGCCTCAACCGGAGCAGTTCCACCGCGGAGGACTTCACCCAGCGTAAGCTTACTACTTTTACCGTATTCGAGTGGTAATAGCCGAGGGTCCAAATTCTGGGGACTGAACTCCCCCCGAAAGTACCTCAATCTTCTAAGAGTTATGTGCATTTTTATATGAAGCAGTTTTAACGGAGCGAAGATATCGCGATGAAATCTGCATGCCTGGTGTATAAATTCTACCAATCTGCACTGGGCCAGCGTGCTGGACTACGGCTTAAAACCCTCCTTGATTCTGAGAGGAGACCCGGGACATGTAGTTGGCCGGTGATGGGTTGATACTGACTGATGATAATTTTAGCTTAAGACTTCTAGTTGTGTAGTGGTTATCGTGTCTGACCTGGATATACCATCATATGCTAGCATATATGCTTTCCCCGAATAAGTTATAACAACTGGCTTAAATTAGAATGCATTATTTATACGTATAAACAGGTGTTGTTGAACTTTTAGTGGAATTAAAGCAAAAACTTTATCCAGTGCAATAAAAAGTCGAAAACCTAGTCTTTCTCATCTCAACTAAAGAAATGAAAGCTTAAATAAGATTAGCGGGGATTGAAAAGAAAATGCATTCAATTCGTTTCTATTTCCGAGCAGCTTAAACGTTTCGCGGGACTCTAGATAAAGTGGAATCAATTTTCTTCAGAAAAAGGTTCTTTTATTGACAGAGCGAAGTACTCTTTTTTTTACATTGCTTGTGAATTGACGCATTGTACTTTGCATCGCGTTGGTGAATAGACGCATCGTCTGACAGAGAGTTCTTTTATTCAAATAATGTGGAAATTGTAAAAAGGAACGGAAATAAAGTGACAAGATTTCATTATCACTAGACATATTCAAAAATGCTGTTGAAGCAAATTATCTTGAGCAATAAAGACGACAATTATTAACTCTTACTCATATTTAAGTATGTTTTAGTTATATTTATTATTATTAGTATTTTATGTGTGTAATCTTGATAAGTTTTAGTGCGTATACACCCCACCAATCGGTTTCCCTTGGTTTTCCCAATCCTAAGGTTGCCTGGAAGAGATCGCTACTAAGCGATAAGGCCGCCCTTTGTATCCTACTTTTTAAGTTTATTTTTGTTGTGTCTATTGTTTTTTTTCCTATGTGTGGTGAACAAATAAAGTGTATCAATAAAATCATCCTCCTCAATAGTTAAGGTCTTACTGTCAATGGCAATGATATCTTGCATAGCAGATATCACATTCGAAAGCCATCACGTTTCTGCGTTCTTTAATATAAAAAATAATTCATCTAACAGTAATAAATATCCCTACTGATATTATAAATGTCAATGTAAGTTTGTTTGTTACGCTTTCACGCAAAAACTACTTAACTGATCCTCATTAAACTTTGTACACACATTCTTGGAAGTGTTAGAAGTAATATGGGATACTTTTTATCCTGACATTAAGCTCGGTTCCTTTGGGAGAGGGGATGAGTGTTTGAATATTTTACGCTATAACTCCGACAAATTATAACCGATTTACATAATACTTTTTGTACTATAGAGGTTAAAATATGTGTTTAATTTTGCCCAAACTGTGGTTGGAGATAGAGGATAGAACTCCTCAGCGGACAGCATCAAACCCCTCATTTAAGGCTTAGCTAAATTTAATGCCACATCAAAAAACAAAATCAAACGCAGACGAAGTCGCGGGCAACAGCTAGTATATAATAATTCAAGGTAGAATTTGCCTTCCGAACCGTGGGTAGAGTCCACAGACTATCGCCTTTGATTCTAAACTATTTATTCGAATAACCCTCTTGTAAGCTCGCCTACGTATATGTATTAACGCTTGCAGTGTCTTAGCGTAATATGAACGCGGCGACGTATTGTTGACTCTGTCAAAGGTCACTCTCATTACCGGCTCCTGTTGCTCAGCCATTGCCGCCTGTCCATTAGCGGTCTGTCCGCGCGCTTCCGACTCGCACCGCACTGCGCTATTCATACACCAATCTGCACATCACCATCGACAAAAATAAGTGTAGTAACATTTTAAAATAAGCACTAAAATACTTGGTTCTGAAAAATTTAAATTCATTTTTTACTCTACTTTTGAAACGTTAAGCATGTCTGTTTGTAGTAACTCTACCACCGGCTCGGAAGGCAGACTCTACCGAGGAGAAGCTTGCCATAAAACTCAGGAGTTGCTCTTTTCCAACATAATTTTACAATTTAACAATCTTTGTTCTATCTTGTGTGAGATGAAAGCGGAGCGGCTTGCTTCCAGGCAAAAAAAAGCATTCAGAAATTCATCAATGGTATCGTAACCTCTATGTATTTATGTGTTTTGATAACTCATGTAAAATTAAATCTAATATAACCTTCGGTATCTTAGGGTTTTACGATACCAGCGGATGCCCGCAACTTCGTCTGCTTAGAATTTAAAACATATGTTTGTTACGACATCACATTACAATTCTTTGAATTTTATTTCTTTTCGCTACTATTATAAGCTCGTTTCCTACGTATAAACCTTCTATAGAATCACTCTATCTATTGCTGGAAACTGCATTAAAACCCTTTGCGTAGTTCAAAATATCTAAGCGGCGGGATAATAGCTGGAGTGACTCTGTATTATACTATGTAAAGAAGAGAAGGCTTTCCGTCTGTTCAGATATTGGCATTTCAATGTGTACAGTAAAAAAAGGTGGACGTCATTGCTCAGTTTAAATACGTTTGAACTGTTGGCTTTGTAGTCATTTCATGAGCCTTATTACTTGGAAAAATAGTTATTTTTGTGGTATACAAGTATTAAAACACGGAAGTGGGTTTATCTTGTATATTTATTTTGTACAGTGTAATTATTGAATGTCGCCTTTACTGTTAATGTTAATGCAGAAAAATGGCGGGGATTCGAATAACCTACTTTTTTTATACGGCCCGTGGCGTTCTGGTAGTGAAATGACCATGTTATTTTTGTGAAATTCATAAAAATATTCATATATACATCGAGCATTAACAATGTGGCTGTCTGTTGAGTAAACCCTTTGCGCTTAAGGGATAAAAAAACAAAGGAGTTATTATGAAATTCAGTACAACATTATATGGATGATGGGTACAACATTTAAACACTCCACGGACATGGGGTGTTTAAGTGTTGGAAAAGCGAAGGCGGGTTTAAGGCGAAAATGGTTGCAGAATCTTTTATAGACGACTTAAGCATGGCAGTAGCTAAATTCTTATTACTATACCTGCCATACCTTTTAACAATGCTGTCAGTATGGACTACGCGAAAGTTAATTTACGACCGAAAATTACTCCCGTGTTCCTAAGCATCAGTAACACTTAGCTTAGCTTTCAAGTTATATTAACTTCACCGAGGCAAGTGTTACCAATGTTATTAGACGAGGGTATGACATTTAATTATCGTGTAAATTTAATATGGGTACATTTCATATTCAGATCGTGATAGTTATGGGACCTCTGCAGCATTATATATATATTATTTTATCAGTCTACATAAATAATGTTAATACTAAAATCTAAATACTAAAGAGAATTGGAGCTAAGTGTGAACGCCGAGCAACCCTCATTTTAAATTACAGTCAAAACCGTTTATGGCGACATCGTTTAGAACAGCATGCCTACTGTTTAAATTGACCAAAATCAAAAGTCCTGGCCGAATGCTATATGACCGCCTTATCGGAAAACATTGGTTTTTACGACATTGTTTACTACGATATACCGCATTAAGCGACCACATTTGGTTAATGTTTTCGGAAAATTATGTCTATAGAACGACCGGTTCAGCTGGATTGTAAAAAATTTGAACAGGTAACAGTATCCACATCTGGCACAGTATAATGGTCAATGGCTATTATAGTAAAAGTAAACAAAGTTTAGGGTCTTTTATAATTCTTAGAAACAAAGCACATGCATGCCCTAGCCTCAAGGCCCGCTTCGTCATACCTTATACTTAAGTCTGTTTGTTACTTATCTTTACACAAGACGCACTAAAACATATTGATGAGTTAACTGTGAAAATTGTAACATGTCGCAAAGAAAACAAATCAATATCAAAGAAAAATCGCGTATTACATACATGTATTGTCTTTCCTATTAATATCTGTCACCGGTTGTTACAACTATCGGTTTTTACGACTAAATATGAGTAGTGCCTTCGATGTCGTTATAACAGATTTTGACTGTATTTAAATTTGTTATATGTCGGAGTTATGGTGTAAAATCGTCAAACACTTTCATCCCCTCTCCCAAAGGAACCGAGCTTAATGTCGAGATAAAAAGTATCCTATATTACATCTAACACTTCTAAGAATATGTGTACAAAGTTTCATGAGGATCGGTTGAGTAGTTTTCACGTGAAAGCGTAACAAACAAACTTACATTGACATTTATAACATTATCAAGAACAATAAGATCCATGGGCATCTGAGGATGAGGAACGTAAAAGAAGAACTGCAACAGTGTAGTAGTAAATACCAAATACCACGTAGGCACCATGCCAACCAGCTGACAGTTTTTTTTTTTATAAATAAATAAATATACTACGACAATACACACATCGCCATCTAGCCCCAAAGTAAGAGTAGCTTGTGTTATGGGTACTAAGATAGCTTTTCAAATATTTTTATAAATATAATACATAAATACTTATAATACATATAAACACCCAGACACTAAAAAACATTCATGCTCATCACACAAACATTTTCCAGTTGTGGGAATCGAACCCACAGCCTTGGGCTCAGAAAGCAGGGTCGCTGCAAACTGCGCCAATCGGCCGTCTAAAGGCCTTAAGTAGGTACAAATCAACTTTGCAATTACAGAGATTGAAGCCAATGTAGGTAATAGTGCAATGGATACAGTTAATTTATGTTCACATTTTCTTAGCAAACCATAATGCGTAACCATATCAAAAGCTTCAATAAAGTCTATGTTATATACAGCACTGACCTGTTTGTTTGTGCCGATTGTGTCAGATAACATTTCAACGAATGTAATCTCCTAGGTATAGTCGTCAACAGTGGCGTGCAGAGGGTTTTCGGTCAGAGTATGCGCTGTAGGTGCGTTCCTTCCTTTGCGAATAATGTCAATAAAACGTTAGTTAAGAATTTACTCTAAACTTACCTACATTTTTTAAGCACACTGAACCATCAGATCACACGTTGAATATTAGTACTTTCTTGCACTACGAATATTCCTCACAATAATTTACAAACAGTACACTGTCACAAAGGTTAATGTTCACACTAATAATTGTAACTATTTACAACCAACCGTACAGCGAACGAAAAAACAGTCGGTATAATAATATCATAAAAAAACCTAGTTCAGTGAACATAAGTTGTTATGACAGAACGTAAAAGGTAAACAATAATGGCGCTTGACGATCGCCAACGATAATGAAATATCATGGTCAAAATTTGTCCGTAATATTTTCTTAGTACAGAAATGCTATTAAAAGTTGTTATTTGAACAATAAATAAAAAGAATATTACTTTATCAGTTGCCAAAGGCACCTGGTAAACGTTAATTATTTATTTACATAATGCGGCGACTTTTAATTTGGTTATTTTACTTTACTTTATACTTTGGGAACAAATTAGCTACTTATAAATTTCTGAAGATCTTCAATGTATTGAACTTTATTTATTTATTTTTTAAATTTTTATATAATGTAGGCATCAAATTTACCAGCTTATTTTATATCAATAAACGGGTGGTCATAAAGATAGTGACCATCGGAGGAATGGTTACTAATATATAAAGCTGAAGCATTTTTATCGTTGACGTAGTCCTTTATACTATAATAGGACTTTTCTATAAGCTTACGTTTAATACAAACTTTGAACTTTTTATTGTAAAATTGTATACAATTTAGGTGTCACAGTAATGTCCTAGCCTCACCTGAACCAGATTTTTTTGTTTTTTTGAATATTTGATGAAGCCTAGAATGCTTGTTGCAGTCAACATAACGGCAAAGATGGAGGAGCGGCACAAGGAGTTGCTGCACGAGACGGTGGCGGTGGGCGTCATGTTCGCGAGCAAGGCGTTGGTGCAGCTACTGGCCAACCCCTTCGTCGGTCCGCTGACCCACAGGTGAGCCTCTCCGCACTCGCCCAACGGGCCCTGGGACGGGACCACAGGCTGGACAAAGTTAAGAGTCTGAGTTGTCCGGACCGGATCCTGGGAGTAAAAAAAAAAACTCCCTGGTTTCGTATCTTTTAGTTTTTAAAGCTATTTTTTACCTGCTATGTTTGCTGGGAGTTAGTTTAGAGCTTCTATATTTTTGGAAGTATATCTATATAATAAACTTTCAACCGATCTCAAAACGACATTTCGACATTCATTTTCGGACGATTTCCTTTGTTGAAGAAATGGTTGCAAGGTAAAGCATTCTACTCCTTAGATGATTTTTTCCAATACGACAAAAAACAACTGGGACATTTGTATTTTTCAAATGTTTCTGATTATTTTTTTAATTTTTTACTCTAATTATTATTAAATGCTATTATATATTGTATTGTATTAAAATTGCATTATTTGCACGCCAGCTATTGGCAATACACTGTGACTTTGTAATTGATATTTAAATGGCATCTATGTACACAGATCTATGTATCATAAATCGATTATATAGCATCAAACAAGAAACTTATTTTAAAACGTTCTAAATATGTCTATTAATAAAGACCTATTTCAGCTAGCTCTATCATCAGGTTTTGTCTGACCGGCTGCTTGGTTTCAGGATCGGCTACAGCATCCCAATGTTCACCGGCTTCATACTGATGTTCCTGTCTACTCTGAGTACGTATTTCGTTGAGCTTTTTCAATAACCTATAATACAAATGCAAATGTGAGTTAGTTTGTTACGATTTCACACGTAACTTCTGGACAACTGATACAGAAAACGAAATAGAGTACCTTTAAATCGAGTAAAAGTACGGCAAAAATCAATGTTTGAAAGGTACAACATGAATTGTTACACAAGATCAACATAATGGTACATTATTGCAGCGGCCAGCACGAGGCATCGATGGACGAAAGTGTTAACAGTTGTGGCCAAGGCTTGTATAGAACTTATGCCGAATAATACGCGGAAATTAAAACTAAGTAGTACTGTTTAATTAAAACTATCACTGTATAATAAAATTTATTCTAATTTCTAATGGATTTTATTTATGAATAGCTTTATATTTGCAAGCCAGTTTGAAATTTAAATAAAACCTTTGGTAAGTTACCTCCTAGGTTGCCATGTTTCGGAGTTTCGGAGTTAAAGATCGTTTCTTTTTTAAATTACAAGACAGATACTATGTAATTTGACGGCCGATTGGCGCAGTGGGAAGCGACCCTGCTTTGTGAGTCCGAGGCTGCGGGTTCGATTCCCACAACTGGAAAATGTTTGTGTGATGAACATGAATTATTTCAGTGTCTGGGTGTTTATGTGTATATTCTAAGTATTTATGTATATTTTTCATAAAAGTATTCTTCATCTTAGTACCCATAACACAACGCTCACTTTGGGGGCTATTGTCGTAGTATATTTATTTATTTATTCTTCGTTTTTCTATCTAACATCTAAGCATGTTTGAGCAAAAGTATATTTGTTCAATCAATAAAAATTATAAGACAGTTTTGCGTGTATAAGTCTTATGTTTCTGATTTTTTCAATTTTGTATTATTTGGTTTGTAATATTTGCACGCCAGCTAATGGCAATACACTGTGACATCGTAATTGATATATGTAAACGTGTGTATTATGCAAATAAAGATCTATCTATCTATCTGTCCGCTTGTGTCGCAGTCTTCGCGTTCGGGCGCTCGTACAGCGTGTTGTTCGTGGCGCGCGCTCTGCAGGGTGTCGGCTCGTCGTGCTCGTCCGTGTCGGGGATGGGCATGCTGGCGGAGCGGTACCCCGACGACAAGGTGAGCGCTCGTGTCGCAGTCGGCGCGCGGAGGTGAAGTCAACACCACGGTCATATTATGAAAAAAAGTGTGTGTCAGCTCCGACGCACGACTGGAGTTTACTCCTTAAGTACAATTGTCGAAACATACACAAAAAGAGTTTATTTAGCTGAATAAAGATTAATACCGTATAAAAGGGTAAATTGAAAATCCTGTGCAATTTATTCACACACTGCGGAAGTGTAACTTCTTAAAAGTAGCCTACTCGAGATTGAGGTGGATGTAGAGTATCAGAACTATAAGGATAAATGTAATGTTTATTATTTAGTTTCCATGGTAACTAGAATAGGAAAAAAATGTATAATGTTTTCTATCTCACTCTGTCCCATATATTTATGTGTTTGTTTCTTTACCTAGATAATATTCGGTTTCATTGGTAACTTAAATAGGAAAAATAGGTTAACTAAACGAAAGCGACGTTGCATGTTTGCGCATCTCAGTTGCCGGGCATGCAACGTCGCAAAGCGAAAACGTAACGAGGTCATTTTTCAGTAGATTTTACTCCTCACATTTTTCTCATTCCGGGCGCCTTATATATGAAAATCGATTCTTATGGAGTAAACTCCAATTAAGCTTAATTAGCTAGACTCCTCGAAAAGCAGGAGAATCAGTATGGTGTAATTTATAATTCATTAAATCTTTATACTCCACACCAAACAGATCAACTTCAATGACGTGCGTAGAGGGTACATTGTCGAAAATCTGTTTGGTGTGGAGTATAAGGATCGAAGAAATTATAAATTACACCATACAGATTATCGTGCTTTCGGGTAGTATAGCAAATTAGGCTTAATTTTCTTTATCGCTATTGTTCTAAACGTTTATGGTATATAATGGGGAAATTGGGAAAAGTTTGTGAGCTAGCAACATTCCGCTTGAAAAGTATTCCGCGGAAGTATTGTCAAGCGAGCCACAACACCCAGATGACGACCACGACCAGTCTGTCAAGACTGAAACGACTAAGAAGAAGAACATTCCGCTATTGAGATGTTCTCGGGGCGTTTGGGGTGGCACTGATTTTGGATACAATAATTGCTGAATGAGGATTCTGTATATAAACTTGTGTATAAAGGAGTTCATTATTTATTCTACGCTTCGGGCCAGCCACCGAGTATACGAGTACTTATTTGTGTATGTGTGTGTATATGTGTATGTATATATGTGTATGCGTGTATGTGTGTCCGCAGGAGCGCGGCAACGCGATGGGGCTGGCGTTGGGCGGGCTGGCGCTGGGCGTGCTCATCGGGCCGCCCTTCGGTGGGCTGATGTACGAGTTCGTGGGCAAGACGGCGCCGTTCCTGCTGCTCTCCGCACTGGCGCTCGGGGACGGACGTGAGTCCATACAACCACTAATTGTAAAAGAAAACAATGAGTTATTTATGCAACTGTTGTATAATAAGGGGGTTAAAAGAAGACTGCGGGCTGTGATAATAATATCACATGACTGTTTTATAATTTTATAATTTATTTTAGTGTTTTTACCTACACTTAGAGGAATTATCAATTTTATAAATTTAAAATGCATATAAAAATTTTCGGAACCGACAGGATTTGAACCTGCGACTGCGGCATTCGCGGCCTGATCGCTTAAGCCAAGAAAGCTACGGCTCTCCTACCATCCATGCCGAAATTAGTATATACCTTTCACATCAGTCTTATAGCGACTGTGGCGTCATCTAGTAGGAAACGTTGCAGTTTCGATCTACTTTTATTGGCGCAGTAGGCAGCGACCCTGCTTTCTGAGTCTAAGGCCGTGGGTTCGATTCCCACAACTGGACAATGTTTGCGTGATGAACACGAATGTTTTTCAGTGTTTGGGTGTTTATCTATACATTATAAATATTTATGTATATTATTCTTAAAATTATTCATCAGTTATCTTAGTACCCATAACACAAGCTACGCTTACTTTGGGGCTAGATGGCGATGTGTGTATTGTCGTAGTAAATTTATTTATTTATTTATTTTTCAAACGTCCATATTATAATGAGACACTTTTCTATATGCATTTTAAGTTTTTGATGAGTGATTTAATACCTAATTATCAACGTTTGAATACATTGTTCGGTTAAGTTATAATCAATCTAATTTAACACCTTTAGATCTAATAAGACTTAGCTCGGTTTGGGTCCTTATACACTTTGCTAGTTTAAAAAACCCCGACTTTCAATACAGGGTATATTATTCTACTAGTCAACCCATATTGAGGCAGCTGTGAAAAAAATGTTATTCGCCATTTTGTGGTGGCGGCCGTCTTGGATTTGATATTTGTCATAATGTACATTATTCTACTTGTGACAATACTCAAGAAGCCTACATAAGAATTACACGGTAGTGAGTAACCGGTAACCACATTCGTAAACTCAAGACTAAAGCTACGAGGATTCCAAACGCGTCCTGGTCTAAGAAGAAGCCTACAACAAACTTAGCCGGGTGTTTTTTTTTTTGTTATCACCATCTCGCAATGTCATTTTAAATTATTAGAAGAGCAACCTGGTTAGAGCAATAATTTACACCCGAGCTTTTTTATCGATTACGGAGTCCTTTATACTATAATAGGACTGTTTTATAAGCTTACGTTTAATACAAACTTTGAACTTTCTAAGAGACATCTCCTGTGACGTTCTCTCCGCAGTGTTGCAGCTCATGATCCTGCAGCCGGGCGTGGTGCGCCAGGAGAGTGACCCGCCGTCGCTGCGCGCGCTGGTCTGCGACCCCTACATCCTCGTGGCCGCGGGTGAGCACCCCTCCCTCATCCACCCTCCCTTCACTACCCTCCCCTCACCGGCACTGGACTGGCTGGCCTTTATTTTTTGTTTTCGGGGGGAAATCTCCTTATGACCGGGCTTCCAGCACGGCCAGCATGGACCGGAGACAAGATCTCCCCAAGGAAAGGATATAAATGTATCTTCTCCCACAGCTTTATCAACACTCAGAGCACTGGCGCACAAGTGGAAATAATATCCAAATAATATATGTGTGTAATGAACGGGGGGTAAATGTCTCTTACTCCATGTTCCCGTGGTTTAGCAGATAGGACCTGGTTGAAACAACAATGTTGCTTTAGCAGTTGCATAAAGGTTTCCATCTATTATTGTTGCACCTAATATTTTTCCCTTGGATAATTTCCAGTGATATCACTTGTTCACAACAATCTTGTTTATTCACTTACATTCATCTTCATATGAATCCATTGCCAGCCCACTGTCCTGTACACGGGTCTCCTCCCACAAGGAGAAGGGTATAGGCCGAAGTCCACCACGCTGGCGCAGTGCGGTTTAAATTCAATTCATTTATTTGCACGTATTGAGGTGTTACAAATAATAGCAGTAGAACAAACTGCCGCTCAGTGGCATACAAAAATAATTGTTATTCTTAATATGTCTTGTTTTGTGTGCACTCTGCACACCTTTTAGAACATTGTGTAGAACTCTCAGGCAGGTTTCCTCACGTTGTTTTCCTCAACCGATGTAGCAAGTGAAACGTACACAGAAAATTTTAAGGTGCGAGCTGGGATTCCAACTCTGCACTCCGAAAGTATAACCGAAGACCTAGTGGTAACCTAGTGGACGCTTTTTTGATCTGAAGAGACAAGCAAACTCTTACCGGCATTGGTATCTGGCAGGCGCCATCACGTTCGCGAACGTGGGCATCGCGATGTTGGAGCCCAGCCTGCCAATCTGGATGGCGGACACCATGCAGTCGCGGCGCTGGCAGCAGGGCGTGGCTTTCCTGCCCGCCAGCATCTGCTACCTCATCGGTGAGCGCGCCACCACCGCTCTCCATCCATACGACGGACTTGATGGCCGACTGGCGCGGTCCCAGCGACCATGCTATCTGAGGCCTAGGCCCTGGGTTCGATTCCCACGACTGGAAAATGTTTGTGTGATGAACACGATTGTTTTTCAGTGTCCGGGCGTTTATCTGTATATTGTATTTATTTATGTATGCTATTCATAAAAATATTCATCAGGAAACTAGCACCCTGTTACTAAGTGTATTAAAAAAAACTTTTGTACGCCACCTCATCGATGAACGCCAGTATTATGCATATCTGCCAGACAATCCTTCTAATATTATAAATGTGAAAGTGTGGATGTTTGTTACGCAATCACGCAAAAACGGCTGAACGGATTTGGATGAAATTTGGCATGCATGTAGTTTTTATCCTTATTATCTGAGAAGTTCCCGAGAGAAAATTGAAAATTCTTTACGAGCTAAGTCGCAGGTTTCACTTTTGGTACGCATGTCACCTGTGCTATGGAAAAGGACATGTACTTTCTGTACCGATCTCTCAAATAGTTCTGTAGTAAGATTTAAAATTGTTAACGAACGAAGCTTTAGACTCAATTCTGAAGTCCACGCAGATGCATTCGCGGGCAGAAGCTAGTAAACAATAAACCACGCGTTCGTTCCAGGAACGAATCTGTTTGGACCCCTCGGCCACAAGATGGGACGCTGGCTCGCCGCCTGCGCAGGACTTGTCATCATCGGAGTCTGCCTCATCTTGGTGAGCTCAAAGTAGATTAGCTTTTTGTGACACAGCTCGTGGGGAAGAACTAGCACCTGGCACGTTGCAGGACGTGTTCACAGCATGCCAGGCGAAGTGTAGCTGTGTTTGAAAGCGATGTTTTTTTTATTTACCAGGGTGGGCCACCTGCCTCATCCGTCAATCATAACTGTAAATAACCGATAACACTAATTGATTTCTACTGAAACGCTATATCGATTTGCGCCCCATCTTTTCCCGCGGGTAACTCACAGTCACAGCCGAAGCCTGTTAGACAAAACTGTCAACTATCTTGTCCTGCTATTGTTTTAGTAAACTGATACTAACTATACTACAAAAGGCTGACCTACTTTTTAAGAATACTTACAGAGTTATCGAACGATAAATCTGTAAGTATTCTTAGAAACACAGAGTTGACGTTACAAAACGTCTACTGAGAACCGACAAGAAACTCGCTAGTTTCTCTTGTCCAACATAAACGTAAAACAGCGTTAAAATGGTTATTTTATCTTATGAAAACCACAAACTATGTTATCTATTAGCAAAATTAAATTTGCAGCTTAAAAGAAAATGTTCGTATAAGTGGGTAGTTACACAAATAATGCATATTATTTGTCAAGTAGCTTCTTTTTTTAAAATAAGAAAATTTCAAATTATAAATTTACGCTACATCAAATAAAATATTTTTATCGTTATAACAATTAGTTCGAGGTTTGTGTTGCAACAGACCACACAAACCGCGAACAATATTCTCAACTAATTCACCTTTCAAACAAAAACAACAAAATCCAAATTGGAACGTTTGTTCGGGAGATTCTATGCCACAGATTCCACTCCGTCGTTTTCGCGTCGGGCGTTAAAGAACGGATGTTCTTTAGCTCAAAGCATTTCTGGCGCGTCCCCAGATCCCCATGGCGCGCAAGCTGGAGCACCTGATCATCCCTAACGCGGGGCTGGGCTTCGCCATCGGCATGGTGGACTCCAGCATGATGCCCGAGCTGGGCTACCTGGTGGACATCCGCCACGCCGCCGTGTACGGCTCCGTGTACGCCATCGGCGACACCGCCTTCTGCCTCGGCTACGCCGTCGGTGAGTCCCTCTTCATGGTAGTGTGGCGTACTGCTACCATGCCTGCGCCATAGCGTCAAACGTTTAGGATAGTCGATCAGATTAGTAAAAAAACAAAAAGATAGAAAAACTCGAGCGCGTCAAATCAAGGTAAGGTGACTCAGTTACATGCAAAAAAAGTGCATTTTAATAATGTGACAATTTGATTGTGACATATATTGGAAATGTGAGAGTCACAAAGTTGCAAGTAAAAATGTGATCTGCAGTGGTTTTTTTTTGAACGGTAGACACTTTTATTAAGTATTGTGCATAAAATTAAAGCACTACAATAAAAATATTTTCTTTTAGTTTGACCGGAACTTGAAATTATTTTCATGTAATCACGAACTTCGTTCCCATCTCGATGCACACGACACCACACGTTTATTATTATTTTTAATTGAGAACAATGAACGAAAACTTTTTATCTATTAAAGTTGACATATTTTCTAATATTTTTTTAGCTTTAAGTTTATTCAGTAAAGGAATAAAAATAATTTCGACAAATTTTATTGCAATGCCCCGAAGAGCGTCATGTAACTTTCACAAAGGTTTTTTTTGTTTCACTTATTTCTATTTATTTGACCAGATGTGTTTTTAATTTCTATTTTCAAAACACGCTTTATAATGTAATGGAAATATTACTTATATAATGAGACAAGTGAGAAGCGCGTGTGGTGTGTGTGTCGGCACGGCCGCTGTCCCGGTGGCACTGACTGTTGCGTCCGCAGGGCCGGCGTTCTCGGGCGCGCTGGTGAACAGCATCGGCTTCGAGTGGATGCTGGTCATCATCGCGCTGCTCAACTTCGCCTACGCGCCGCTGCTGCTGTTGCTGCGCGCGCCGCCCTCGCGCCCCGAGAAGCAGGCAAGAGCCGGCGTGGCGGGCGCGCGCTCCGACACGCACTAACCATACAGCGCGTAACCGCATCCCGAAATACTGTTGGAGGGTGCACACGTATATTTCATGCGGAGTCACCCTTAAATGCAAAAAAAGATTATATTTGGAGTTTACTTCTTAAGAATCGATTTTCATATATAAGGCGCCCGGTATGAGAAAAATGTGAGGAGTAAAATCTACTGATGAATGACCTCGTTACGTTTTCGCTTTGCGACGTTGCATGCCCGGCAACTGTGATGCGCAAACATGCAACGTCGCTTTCGTTTAATTAAATTATTTTACCTATTTAAGTTACCAAGGAAACCGAATAATATCTAGATAAAGAAACAAACACATAAATGTATGGGACACAGTGAGATAGAAAACATTATACATTGTTTTACCTATTCTATACATTGTTATACCCTTTCATATGGTATTAATCTGTATTCAGTTAAATAAATTCTTTTTGTATATGTTTCGACAATCGTACTTAAGGAGTAAACTCCAGTCGTGCGTCGGAGCTGACACACACTTTTTTTTCCATACAAACGATTTCAAAACATTCCAAGTGTTTACATATGACAGCCCTATTGAAGATAAAAGACCGACACTCGCATAGTACCTACGCTGCGCGACACGTACCTAAAAAAGTGACGGGAAATGGAAGCGGTGATAGCCCAGTGGGGAGGACTTCGACACTTTCGGGGGGAGTTCGAATCCCAGAACGCACCTCTAACTGTTCTAAGTTATGTGCGTTTTAAGATAGAGCAATTAAAACATCACTTGCTGCAACGGTGAAGGAAAACATCGTGAGGAAACCTGCATAGCTGAGAGTTCTCCATAATGTTCTCAAAGGTGTGTGAAGTCCGCCAATCCGCACTGGGCAGCGTGGTGGACTACGGCATTAACCCCTTCTCATTGTGGTGAAAACCCGTGCTCTGTAATGGGCCGGTAGTGGGTTGATATGATGATAATGATGTGACAATAAATAATATTTCGGTTTTCATTCACACGTTGTATAAAATCTAGTGTTATACATGTTTGTACGCGGCCTTCGTCAGAATTTATTACGGTTATTTAGAAATCACAGGAATCGCTAGTTTTCCTGCGAAAGAAAGTGGCCTATACCACTCTCCATTCTTTTAACTATCTCTGTGCCAAAAATCTAGTCGAATGGTTGCGAAGGGCGCGGAGGAAGAACAAACAAACCGACATCACTTTCGCATTCATATTATTAATAAGGATTAGGAATCATATCTATCATAACAGGTCCTGAACACTTTTGAAGTATAACTACATTGGATATATTTTAACTACATTATTTCATATTTCAAGTAAATGGGAAATGTAGGTAATATCCTATTATAAAGTAAAGGATTACTTAAACAAAGTCAAAAGTCAAATATTTCTTTATTCAAATAGGCACATAGATGGCACTTTTGATGCGTTGATTATATACAAAATGTGTACATAGCAGTTAGTGGTGATGGCGATAACCACATTCGTAAACTTAAATCTACAGCTACGAGGGTTCCAAACGCGCCCTGCTAAGAAGAAGCCCACAACGAACTTTGTTGGGTGTTTTTTTTGTTATCACCATCTCACATTATCATTTGAAAATATTATAATTAAAGCTTCGTTGTGACTTGCTCTAACTTAATATTAATTTACTGTGAGATACAAGAAAAAATACTCGGCTAAGTTTGTTGTGGGCTTCTTCTAAGAGCAGGGCGCGTTTGGAACCCTCGTAGCTTTAGTTTTTTTATGCAAACGAAGTTATTACTATCCCCTTACAATTATGTAAACACGAACGCTTCGAACATGAATATTTTTTTTCCTATATTTCATACAAATATAAGACTTTTCGATGATATTCTAAGCAGCCAACGAACATACAAAATAACAATAATAATAATCATTTATTCAAGCTTGACAACTGTTGGTTACATGTGTACCCTCTGCGGCAGGAAAACCTGTGTTGCAGAGAGTAAATGAAAATAAAACTCTCTCCCTACCTGAACTTGTCATTTGATCTGATTGAAAAATCCGCCATGTTTTATTAGTGGTGACGTCATCACTGATTCTTACCTTTTTGTGAACAGAGTCTGATCATCAGCGACCAGTCAGCGGTCCGCTACGTCAGCTACCAGAACGAGGACGAGGAATAGAACCGCCCATTTTGACAACGCCGCCATCCTCCATGTGAGACCCGCCCGATTGTAACATTTTAAATTAAGCCAAGGTATGAAGTGTAAACAGCTTGAAATATAAAACAAAGAAAAGAAAAAAAAAATGTAGCGACGTCGAGGTGCCGTAGCTGTAACGAAACATATATTTACGAGATAATGAATATATCATATACATATACAAGTTTTAAAACGTAGTTCTAGTGTTATTACATTATATCTACTCTCTTACGATTTTAGAAATAATATATCAAAAATACAAATATTTTTAAATATACTGTAGTTGCCGCGGATGGGTGTATATCTTTATATATTATTAATATTCAATACTCATATAAAGTAGTAAAATTTCTTATATTTGTCATAAAACAATAATATAATTCTACGTTTATTGACCAATTTTTCTGACTCTTTGACCAGTTCTCTCTACATATATAGAAAAATGTTACATATTTCCTATATCTGTATGTATTGTAGGTAGGCTTTTGCGATAATATATAATATCTACATACATATTGCCGTTTAGTCAGGGTGTCTATATACCTTTAATTAAAAAATGTCTATAAATAAATTGTACTTTATATTCAATGTCTGAACATCAAAATATTCATATAAATATCTGTACAAGTAATATAGGTATAAGTTATTAAAAATTACTATGTATTTACTTTGCCGATAACTACAAAAGCACTTCGATACAGTTTAGTTGAAATATTTGGAAAGTGCCTATGACAATATTTTTACTATATGTTTATTTGATTGTATTGCCTATACCAATCCAGGCAGTCAGAAATTAAAAGCTTATGTTTACAAGGGATATATTTGCAAATAATATAATTTACCACCTTAGAATATTTACCTCAGTAAAACAGATTTATATTATCTTACAAAACTCTATATTTTTTGGGTAGAAACCTAATGTGTCTATTTTTTGTCAAATGTTAGATAAATAAAATTCATAATTTCACTTTATATTCTATTCTGATCGCAGTTTTCGACAAAAACAATAAATAAATACGATTACATTTATACATTAAGACAATAAGTTAAAAACAATAACGTATGCAGCACGTGTTATTTGGGCACATTTTTTGATGTTTTTTATTACGGACCAAGTATTGGAAAAAAAGTGTATTTCATCACCAGCATATATATATATTATATATATCGATTGTGTTCTAGGCATTATTTTCGTCAAATATGAATGATTATTATCATTTTCAATCAACAAATAATTCACGATCATTATTATAAGTATATTAAAAAATAATAATCACTTTCGGTAGATTTCTAAGTATCTAGCATCACGAGTAGAAAATATTATATGTACCCAATAAAATAAAGACATTATATTCTTATAAAATAAGTATATTTACTAAAAATCGATAGTTCATAAACTGTCTATGTAGATTTAAAATACTCACTCTGCATACTTTTATCAGACACAAATATTCTATAATAATTAATCTATATTGCACGAGTAAAACATTATTAAGTAGGTACTTGTAGTAGTAGTTCTAGAGCTGTTTGTTAGAGAAGTAGTGTGTTGAGGTAGGGAACCAATATTCTATCTTAAATAATAAAAAAATATATAATAGGAATCAGTGACCAGGTTTCCCAAATTATGGTAATGCAATGGACTTTATTATATCACAAGAAATATCTATACTTGATCATGTATCAACATGACATCTTACTAAGATGTTTTGATATTGATGCTTTCTCAATCTTTTTAACTCTCCTTGAGTTTAAAGCGAGGAAATTTAAGAGAAAACAGTATTTTTTAACTAAGACAACACGTGTTTCGACATGTTGTTTGTTTAACTCACAAATAATGAAAATAGAGTCTTGGTTCGCTATGTCATCGAAATCATAACACATTTACATTGGAGTTTACAGTCTAGATATAGGCACGGCTGAATTCTGGCTGCCCTAGTTTTGAGAATAACGGTGTACACTCTCAAAAGACTTCCCTATCTCGTATAGAATTATCTAAAATGATAGATCGTAATGTTTAAAACTCCTTTCAGTTAGGGAGTTGTTGAGCGATTGTCTATGAAATAGAAAAAAATATGTTCAACATTAATGTCGAAAGTTACGATTTAGACTCTTGACTACTAATAGGAAAGTACACACTGTAACTGTATGGCAGTTTGTGACGTCAAATTTGACAGTTCTTTTTCAAACGAGCATCTATCACTCGTGTTAATTATTTCAATGCTTTAGCGAGTCAGGACTTGAATTATCAATATATATCTCTCTACGAGCGTATGGCTGCGCAGGTAGAGTTGATATCCGCTGATGGTCGTACACTGTTCATTGCATTACTCAATATTACTGTTGATGGTACCACTTAGCGATGAAATATAACTTGCAACATACAATACCGGGGTTTCGAAGTACGAATATGTAAAACTACTAGTTGAAAATTAGGTTTTTAATCACTTTAAATCATTTGTTTTAGTTTGTACGCTGCAATATTATATGGGAGATAAATCTTTTCTTCCTTTTCAAGTTTTGTTTAGACGCCCACCAATGCGCGATGAAGCACTGTGGTGGGTCTAAGCAGCCTAGACTGCCAGTTTGTGTATTACCATGCACCTTGGCGACATCTTACGCCGAACTCACTTAGTGACAACAAAAGTTTATTGTAACATAATTTAAAAACACCTAAAAATTGTCTGTTTTTGTATCGGAGTAACATCGGAAACTGCGATTTCCAAATATCATTGAGAAAAAAAAACTTAAAGCAATATATCATGTAGTGTAACAGTAAGTATATAGTGTAGTTTACTTTAGACGGTTTTAGGCTGTTTGTAATAATATTAATAATTGCAAAATGAAAGAAATATAATCACACTAACTTCCAAACATAGATAGATAGTGAAACATTCGGAATGTTATATATTAAATCATTGCATCGCATCTTAGCATTATTCTAATACATCATTACGTAGCTCCCGCTGTTTGTACGCTCAGATCTTTTAAAATACTCAACGGATTTCAATTAAATTTTCAGCAACTATTGATTTAAGAGGAAGGTTCATATGAAAATATTAAAGATTTATTACGTGATGTCGAAGCAAACATACCTTACGAGATTGATTAATTTAATCCAGAATTCACTCCAAACTGCCCGCCTTTAGAATCTACATTGCACCCGTGCAAAGCCGGGTCGGATCACTAGTAAACTATATATATATATAAATTTTCTCATCGATAACAGTTCAACGGATTGGATTAAAAAATAACTGAATACTATTGGAATGAAACACTGAAAAATAGATTTGATTACCGTCGAAACCTCTTCTATCTATATGATAGCAGTGTTTTGCAAAAAAAAGGGAATCTTATTTGTATTTCATATTACCTACGTAATACTTCAAACATGCAATAGGTCAAATTTTTTGGAATTGTGGAACTTAGACATATTCTTTAAATTTTATCACGCTTGATTCATTGTCATGTATTTTATACGTAAGAATTGTAAGGTTTTACGAGTAGTGAGTAGTGAGTAGTGAGTAGTGAGTAGTGAGTAGTGAGTAGTGAGTAGTGCGTATGACACGGTATGTTTTCCTTTTCGCCGTCCTCTAACCGAAGCGATTCATTGTTATTAACACTATCAAGCGCTAGTCGAGTCTTATTTTCAATGTTTACGATTGACAATGGTCTGGCAGAAAATGACCGCCCGCGCACACCTTCATCAGGAGCTGTTAGGCGTCGACACGCATACCTTCGTCATGTATATTTTTTTGAAAAGAAGCCACGGCAGAAGTATATACAGCACATTCCACGTAAAGCCAGTCATGCATCGCCTGGTGTGCGCCGGTGACCTATTAGTCTGGCCGCATGCAGCGATGCGACGGCTCTGCTTGCGTCACCGCGGGTATCGTAAATCATTCATATTTGACGCGCGGCCGCGGGGGCGCACAAACTAAGTGTAAACTAATTAAGCAATAGCTGGTTTGGGTCCTTCCTGTAACACATAGTATGTCACTAGCGACGATATTGATTGTTTAAACCGCTTGTTTACCGTCGTGCCACCCACTCGTTTCACCAGTGGCACGAGAAGGAAACGTCGTTCCACAGTGCGGACAGTATTAGGTAAATTTCTCGTTACCACGTCAAAAAAAATGGGAAGTATACACTTTCAAACAAGAAAATAATTTTCAAAAATCGTTTAAAAAAAACGTGTGCGTACTTATGTACACGCGTTAGATATTACGCGTTTTTTTTTTCGGCGTAGCAAAATAAAAATGTTTTAAAAAATTGTATCTTTCGCCTTATTCTACGTTTGTAGAGAATCCGACACTAATAGTAGAAAAAAGGTATTGTTTGAATTATTGACAGTGAACTGTCAAACCTTTTTTAGAAAAACTAAAAAGTTGATTATAGCTAACTTCGTGGTTTCGGTGTTTTGTGACGGTGTGCGCGCGCAACGTAAAATTTACACTCACCATTTTTCCTTAACGCGCCTTAAGTATAACTTCAAAAATACAACCTCCTCCTTTTTTAGGTCGGTTAAAAATACGAGTAAATTTATAGTAGCAGTTTAAAAAAAATGCCCAACAACGATTTATTAAGCAAAATACTAAGAGTTATATCTAAAAGAACGTTTAGTAGGTCTCGTGTCACTCGTGGGACGACTTGGTAGCAAGACGAGGAAGCGGTTTGAACGAATAAGGGTCAACGCAGACCGAGCCAACGGACCGAATTTTCGAGGTTTAAAGACAAATGATTCTCAGGAGTATCAATTTCACTTAATCATTTAATGAGAATAATAATAAACATAAATAAGTTGTGATATATTTTCAAATTTGTGTGATACAAAACTAGCAGAATAAACTAATAACAGCTTATAGTAGGTAAATAACGCCACTTTTTATGCCTGTTGATTGTTAGTAGCTTAAAATACTAATGTAAGAGAGGTAACAATTTCATAGAATAACAATTTAATTTTTTTTCTACCTCACTTACATTTGAGAAGCTGGAATTGTCTATAAACATTACATTCTGGTGCAAAAAATATGTATTGTAACTAATGAATAACCAGTTGCTAAATAGTATAGTAATACTCAGGAAGCTTCTGTCAAACGCGGAAAATTTATTCAAGCAAGTTAAATTCTGTGTCGAATAAGTCTACGTTACTTTATTAAACGTGCATGCGTACGGTGTGTGTCGCTCGTCTGCGTTGACCCTAATTTGACAAATGAGCCGGCTTGGTTTGTAGCGTACAATATTTTTATAAAAAAATAATATTACTAATATTGAATATTGTATAAATATAGTATTCTGTGTTTAGACTTAATAATAGAAATAATGAAACGAGCTCTGAGCTACAAGTGTATGGTAGTAATAATTTGAAATAACTCTGTAATATACAGCTTCTATGATATTATGATATAATATTTTAATACTAAACGAATATTATATACCATATATTATTATTGGATAAAATGTTATTGTGATAGTCATTAGTGATATTTTTAAAGCTTTTAATATTATTATTATATAATGATATTTAGATCGAAATATAACATATGAATAGAATTATATATCTTCTTGTAATAATTTGTAAATCGGTTCTTCTAGTCATTTAGTTATACTTGACTTCCGCTGCTCTGCTCTGTGTGGCGACGTGCACTATGTTACTATTGTGTATTATGTTGAACTTGTATGTTATGTTGTGGTTGTAGAGGACAAGTTTATTTTCGTGTGTTGTTTTAATAAAATGTGGGTATATGAACTAAATGTGGCTTTTATTATTTGTACAACAACCTGCGCACAACAAGAAATAGTAGGACATCCCCGTGTCAATTATGTGCCATCCGACGATAATTTTTATTTCTAACTTTTCCGAGAAAACCATAAGAAACTTAATATCTTTAAAAGCATCCTAATTTATTATTTTATACCAGCTGTCGCCGGGGTTTAAAATTTCTTTAGGCGCGACTAGGGAGTAACTCAGATTTTTTTCTGATGGAAGTAACGCTTGCGTCAGACGTCTGTGTAGTTTCCGCTATTTAAAAATAATAATTTGGATTGGTTGTCGACGTCGATGTCATATACTCCACTTACCTATTTATTAATTTTGTACTAAATAAATTATTAATAATTTTTCATAAGATTGCGACATTTTATAATATTCAATGACAAGGTTATATTGACATGTGCTGATCTTATTCTTATTATCTACTTATTCTATTTAAGTAACAAATGAAGATATTCATAAAATGTAAAAATTATATTAATTAATTTTAAATAGAATATGAAATGAAATGGCGGAGTCCCGGGAACATTACACTCTTTCATCAATAAATAACAATAAAAGTTATACTTCAATCGCGCGGAAAGGTTACACGCACACACTTTTTTATGTAAAATAAATTGCATAAATTAAGATTAGCATGTCACGTATACCTTACAAATCGTTTCCATGTTTAATACAAATAAAATAATTGTTCAGAAAACGGCGATAAAGGCATGAGTAGTGTAACGCCGGGCGCCGCGCACTAGAGAGCGGCGGGTAATCGATCGGCGTCGAAGAAGGTCATTGCGTCACCTCACCTAACTAGATTGATTTTAATCATTTCCACATATCTTTGGTTACAGCGAAATCGGCGAACGCTAGATAAAGAACTATTACCAAAACCGATAAAACTATGGTTCTATAGTTATAAATGCAAAAGGTTATGACGCTCAGCATTTAAGGACAATATCTCCTGAGGATGCGTTGAGGATGCGATGAGGTTTCGGTGACGGAGCGAAACGTACATTGCCGAAGATTTGTTTTCTGTAGGATATGAAGATTGAAGAAATTATATATAACACCATATACATTTTATAAATTTAAAATGCACATGAAAAAATTCGGAACCGACTGGATTTGAACCTGCGCCCTGCCGCGAATATAATAAGAGTTGGAGAGCCGAAGCGTCAGCGCACTAGGTCAAAGCGTTCAGGCAGGTTCCGAAATTTTTTATATGCATTTTAAATGTATAAAATTGATATTTGCTCCAAGTGTAGTTAAATCACTGTAAAAATTATAAATTTAACACCAAATATTCTCCTGCTTTTCGCAGAGTATAGCAAATTAAGCTTAATTTTCTTAAATATATCCCATCAGCAGTATGCAATGGACTGGGGGCAAAAGGCGCCAGAACGCTTTGGCGAGACTTGGGAGAGGTCTACGCCGTAGTGGGCGTGCAGTTTATCAACCGACTTAAAAAAAGGCGATTACTTCGCCAATTATAAACCGATTTTATCTATTCTTTTTGTCCGGTATGGGTTTTTTAGTATTCAAAGGTAGTTCAATTTTAATTTAGTGAAGATCTATTGGAGAGATCCTAGAAAAACCGAGGAAACTCTTACTTATAATAAAACTTTATGTGGAAGATTTATGTACATTTAATATTTATTAAATTTTCATCAACATTTTTTATTAATTCTTAATTTTATATAGCTTATTTTTATGTATTAATTTTATTTTATTTTCTGTAATTATTACTTGTTATTAAATTCTTTTAATAGCCTCGGGGAGACGAAGTGGGCAACTGTAATGTCTTCCGGGGTGCGTTGCTAAATAAATTAATAAACAAATATTTTGAAAATTTTGATCGGGGGATGTTTTCAAAATTCATTTATTTCAAGTAGGCCTAATATAAGCACTTTTGAAACGTCAAGTCTGCTGTGTGTAGTGACTCTACAACCGTATCGGAAGGCAGATTCTACCGAGAAGAAGCTGGCAAGAAACTCAGCAGTTTATAATCGATACAGATTTTTATTTAATTTTTGTCTGTATGTCTGTCTGGCTGTCTGTCCGGGCATCACGTGAAAACTTCTGAACGGATTTAAATAAATTTTGTATAGTGGTAGCTGTTATTCCGGCTCAACATAACCCGAATACTTTTTATCCAGATAAACAATAAGTTTCCTCCGGGAAACGGGATGAAATTTTTTATCAATTTTACTTCATAGCTCCGTTAAATTTGAACCGATTTTAATAATTCTTTTTGTATTTGAAAGTGTATACTATCAAGCATGTATTGTCTAATTTTTATCAAGATATGATAACTGTTGTCGGAGATAAAGGACATAACTCTTCGCAGATACCAGCAAGTCGCAAGGCATATGGTACAACGATCGAATGCATGCGTACCATCTTACCAATATTATAAATCCGACAGTTTGTGAGGATGGATGTATGTATGGATGGATGGTTTTAGTGTATATTTTACTATGGTTTTCTGTAAATTGACTGAAATATAACGATGTTTTCTAAAGATGTCATACCGACCGAATTCCGCAAAGTAACGCCTGCTTCTATCGAATATTTGAATAATATACATAAATACTTATAAAATACACATAAACCCCATTTTCCAGTTTTGGGAATCGAACCCACGGCCTTGGACTCCGAAAGCAAGGTCGCTGCCCACTGCGCCAATACGTACATACGAATACGGTTCTTGGTCTCCCGGTTTGGCCTTCGTAAGACAATATAAAGGAATGGAAGGCTATGTATGTAAACGTTAGTAGTATTAATATTTTCAGAAAACGCATACATTAATTATTGCTGAAGAAAAGATTACTTGAAATGATAAACAAAACAACCAAAAAAACCTAATAACAGTTAATTTAGAATTTTTTATTTTTAATTAGAACTTATAAAATAAGTATATGCTAAGTTTACTTTAATGACTAATGTGATATTGCTCTAATCAGATTGCTCTTCTAATATTTTTAAATGACATTCTGAGATGTTAATAACAAAAAAAAACACCACTTTGTTAGTCTTAGACCAGGACGCGTTTGGAACCCTCGTAGCTTTAGTTTTAAGTTTACGAATGTGGTTATCGCCATCATCTCACTACCGTGTAATTCTTATGTACGCATCAAAAGTGCCACCTGTACAGGGCCTCGCAATATATTTATAATAATATGATCTTTATTAAACAAAACATAAGTAATTATAAACAAAAAGTCGATATAAACACTCGACTAACTACAAACGGACATAAATTATTAATATCTGCATATCATCTGAGGAAAGTACAGAAATCGTTGGTAACATTAGATCTACCGTTACCTCAGTTTGAACAATAATATATTAAAACACATTTAACAAATCGTGGTTACTACACGATTGATGAATTTCTTAACGACAAGGCTGCTTGGAAGCAGCTCACTCCGCTCTCATCTCTCACAAAACAGACAAATTCTTAAGATTGTTAAAATTTAAAATGATGTTGTAGAAGAGCAATCTGCTGAGTTTCTTGCCGGCTCTTCTCAGTGGAATCTGCCTTCCGAACCGGTGGTAGAGTCACTACAAAAGGACATACTTGACGTTTCAAAAGTGCTTATAAACTGGGCCTACTTGAAATAAATTAATTTTGAATTTGAACTATTGTGATTACAGAATTTAGTTGATTTAGATTCAGCATTTTGAGTGTAGAATGTGCAGGTTTCAGCCGTTCTGGCGGGCGGGTAGCACTTCCCCGCTGGCACAGTTGGCGACCCGTTGCGTCGCGGGCCACCGCGCGCCGCGTCTATATAGCCGCCGGCGCAGAGAGTCGCCGTGTCCGTCCGTCAGCGACGGCTCACAGTGCACAGCAGTACTGAGACAACATGAGGGTGAGTGCACGACTCATACTTATCTAAAAAAAATAAACATGTGTGTTCTTATCTACACGCGTTAGAAGTTATACTTCTTTGGCGTAACAAGATAAAAATCTTTTCAACAAAAATTTTATTTTCGCCTTATCCTACGTTTGTAGAGAAAACGACAATGACAATAGAAAAAGGTATTGTTTGAATCATTGAAAATCAACTGTCAGACCTTTTTTAGAAACACTAAAATGATGACTATAACTAACTTCGTGGTGTCGTTTTTCTGTGCGCGCGCTTCGTAAAAATTTACTCTCACCATTTTTCCCTAATGCGCCAAAAGAAGTATAACCTGAAAAAATCATTGAAACTGTAGTGTGGCGAAAAGCACACGCAGTATCGAGCTAATTCGAATAATTTGGGCGGTCGTTGGCTCCTTCTAGCGAGCCAAGTGATCGTGGCAGAATGTATTTGAGTAAAATATTTCGAGTTTAATGTGAATTATATGCTTTCTTTTAGCGTATATCATAAGTTTAGACCTTTTAAAAGATATGTATCTTCTAGTTGTGAACCGGTAGTTTATTGAATGCAATTTCTTTTAATCGATTTAAACGAAATTGCATTTATAAAATTTTCAGTACTTTATAAATTAAGCTACAGCTTCCGCCGATGCGGAAATTAGATATGCCTTTTACATCAGTCTTATAGCGACTGTAGCCTAGTATATTGCTTCTTCTTTAACTAAAGAGCTAAGCACTTTTCGGTGTAGCCCTCACGACCTTCTGACATTGCCGTACAAGTATATTACACTACAAGTTTATTGTTACTTCTAACGTTGAAATGGTTGCACTCACGATGACGGATGCTCTGTCGCAGCTGATCTGTCTGTGGTGCGCGCTGCTGGGCGTGGCAGCGACTCAAGAGGACGAGCAGTACTACGCGCCGCAGACCTTCGCGCAGGTGAGCCCTCCATTTATAACTGCGGAAGTGTTTCTTTGCTTGATTTATTGGAGTTTACTCCTTAAGAATCGATTTTCATATATAAGGCGCCCGGTATGAGAAAAATGTGAGGATTAAAATCTACTGATGAATGACCTCGTTACGTTTTCGCTTTGCGACGTTGCATGCCCGGCAACTGTGATGCGCAAACATGCAACGTCGCTCTCGTCTTATTTTTCCTATTTAAGTTACCAAGGAAACCGAATAATATCTAGATAAAGAAACAAACACATAAATGTATGGGACAGAGCGAGATAGAACACATTATAATTTTTTTTTCCTATTCTAGTTACCATGGAAACTAAATAATAAACATTACATTTATCCTAATAGTTCTGATACTCTACATCCACCTCAATCTCCCGTAGGCTACTTTTAAGAAGTTACACTTCCGCCGTGTGTGAATAAATTGCACAGGATTTTTAATTTACCCTTTCATATGGTAATAATCTTTATTCAGTTAAATAAACTCTTTTTGCGTATGTTTAGACAATCGTACTTAAGGATTAAACTCCAGTCGTGCGTCGGAGCTGACACACACTTTTATTATTTATTGAAGTAAAAATTCTTTAGGTGCGACTGGGGAGTAGGTCAGATTTTTTTCTGACGGAAGTAACGCTTACGTCAGACGTCTGTATAGTTTCCGCTATTTAAAAATAATAATTTGGATTGGTCGTAAGAAGCGTGGAGTATATGACATATACTTATGTCATATACTCCACGCTTCTTGACTTACACGCCAGCTAGTGGCAAATATCATAATCAATTAGGATTATTCATGTTCAATATTTCCAAACGGATCAATTGTGGATAGCAAAGTGAATAAAAATTCAAGTTTTAAAATAATATTTTTAATTGCAAAGTTTTTAGAACATCTCTAAATATACTTGTTTATTTATTACTTTTGTAAGAAATAAATTACCTGTTAAAAAAAATTCTCACGATTGCGACATTCTATAATATTCAATGACAAGGTTATATTGATATGTGATTATCTAACCCTCCATTTTCTACTCTCAAATAGTGAATATTAAATGAAATGGCGGAGTCCCAGGAACATTTTACTCTTTCATCAATAAATAATAATATAAGTTTTACTTCCATCGCGCGTAAGGGTTACACGCACATACTTTTTTATTTACAAAAACGGACACTACACTTCCCATGTAGTCCCATTTTCACCAAAGGGAAGGGATCGTGGACAAATTGAGGGAACTCTGCAAATAATAATATAGTGGCACCATAATAGTTCATGCCACTTTTTCAGTCAGTCTTTGGTACCTTCCTACCTAATTATTTTAAGCTCTCTCTAAATAATTTTGAATACTTATCCGTTGTCTAAGCTTAATAGGGACTATCCCAACAAATCTTTGTACACGAAGTACTCAACGCCAACATATATAGCTATTCGGCCAGTGAAGTTCAAAGGTCTCCCCTGGGACACTCACCTTCACTAGGTAGGTACTCCTTGATATTACAATGGAGAACTTTATACCATTCTGGGTCGATATGACTTATCTCCCAATGACCCCAGCGCGGCTAGCATGCGTAGGAGACGATTGTCTCCGCGAGAAAAGTATAAAAATTATCTTCTCCCACAGCTTGATAAACTCTCAGAGCACTGGAAATAATATCCTTTTTTTCATATGTCTGTGTAATAATAAACAGGGGTAAATTTCCCCTATTCCATGTTCCCGTGCATTAGCAGATGGACACTTTAATTATATCCCTTCAATTTCTTAACGACAAGGTTGCTTGCAAGCAGGCTCAGCTCTCATCTCTCATTTAATTGTAAACTGTAAAATGATGTTGGAAAAGAGCAGTCTGCTGAGTTTCTTGCCGGCTCGTCTCAGTGGAATCCGAACCGGCGCGGTGGTAGAGTCACTACAAACAGACTGACTTGTTCTGAATTGATGTTTCAAAAGTGCTTATAAACTGGGCCTGCTTGAGATAAATGAATTTTGAGGAGAAAGAAGCCAGTGGTGGGGTATACAGCATGTTGCTATGTGTCGGGTTGCACAATTATCGGTTGCGCGAATGGCGCCACAGTCCACCGCGCGGCCGCTATTGGGCGCGCCACGGTTCACGTGCTCGCAGTGAGCACGAACACTCATTAGCCGTTTGCTAACCCGCCTGTACTTACCCTTTTGAGTGTGTGCATTCTTCATAATCAGCCGACTTGAAAAAGGAGGAGGTTCCCAATTAGACTGTATAGATACAAATAAATAAATAAATATACTACGACAGTAAACACATCGCCATCTAGCCCCAAAGTAAGCGAAGCTTGTGTTATGGGTACTGAGAGGACTGATGAATATTTGTATGAATGATATACACAAATACTTATAATATACAGATCAAACAAAAGTTTTCCAGTTGTGGGAATCGAACCCACGGCCTTGGATACAGAAAGCAGGGTCGCTGCCTACTGCGCCCTTCGGCTGTCAAACCGTATGTTTTTTTATAGAAAATTACTAGGTACTTTCTTTGTTAGGTATTATAAGAAAAGGAAACAGTAAACAAAGTATTTGTATACTCTGTGATTTCACATTATACTATGCACCGACTTAAAAATTATGTAGAAAATACTTATATTAGATTTTTTGACAAAGTCGGTTTTTCTTGTCAAAAAACTTTTTAAAAATTGCAGGTTTCCTCACGCTTTCCTTCACCGTTGAAGCTAGTGATATTTTTATTGCTTTAAAACGTACATAATTTAGAAAAGTTACGAGGTGCGATTCGAACTCGGCCCCACGAAAGTGAAGTCAAGTCCTGCTGTTCCAGCCATGTTTCGTTACCCTTCTGGGAGTTATAAGATTGACGATGGTTGTATTGATCAAAATTGGTGTTTAGCCTATGAATTAAAATAGTAAAATACGTGATACATGTATCAATTCCATACTCAAAGAGCATAAATAAGAGTTGAAAGTTTATTTCTAAGAACGCGCCAATCACTTTATGAAAATGTTTGTAATAACTGAGGCATGCGGTGGGTCGTGTTTGTGAAAGAAATTTTGAAATTGAGAATGAAAGTTTGTATGGAACAAAACTTATTTTTAGTTATTATGCGTGTCTGTGGGTTAGAATATAAACCTGATAAATCAATACTTATGTACTGATAGTGTCCCACTGATTGAAGCGATAGCCCAGTGGGTAGGAAGGTCGACTTCACAAACAGGTGGCCGAGTTGGAATCCCAGAACGCACCTCTAACTTAAGTTTTAAGTTATGTGGGCTTTATAGCTTATATATCACTTTCTTCAACGGTGAAGGAAAACATCGTGAGGAAACCTGCATGCCTGAGAGTTCTCCACAATGTTCTGTAAGGTATGTAGAGTCCACCAATCCGCACTGGGCCAGCGTGGTGGACTAAGGCCTTAACCCCTTCTTATTGTGGATGGAGACCCGTTGTGATGATGATGACGATGGTACCACCACTGAGCAATGGTGTTTTTGTCAATTTGACGACCGATTGGCGTAGTGGGCAGCGACTGCTTTCTAAGTCCAAGGCTGTGGGTTCGATTCCCATTACTGGAAAATGTTTGTGTAATGAACATGAATGTTTTTCAGTGTCTGGATTTCTATATGCATTTTATATGTATTTATGTAAATTATTCATAAAAATATTCATAAGTCATCTTAGCACCCCTAACACAAGCTACGCTTACTTTGGGGCTAGATGGCGATGTGTGTATTGTCGTAGAATATTCATTTGTTTTAACTATACTGTCAAATATTTTTACAACGATAAAAAACAAAAGAATTTGATATTATGTACCTACACCTATATATAACACCCATAATGATCATATTCACCATCAGGGGCCGCGTGAGATGTTCCGGCCGGCGGACTCGCCGTGGGCGTCTTCGCAGAGGAACACAGAAGTCGTGAGTATTGCCAGAGTCATTATCATCGCTACAACCGAGTCGTCCACCGATGTGCATAGGTTTTTGGTAGGGAGTCTGGGAGATCTGGTTCCGCTTGTATCCAGGGGCTCACTGGGACTAGTCTGACTAAAGTTAATATGTTATACGCTTCATAGTTACGCTTACTATGAAGCGTGTGACAATTGTTTAACTGTGGTAATCGATCAATAAGATTATAAATACAGAAGGACGCCCCCTCGAATTCTTAATTCATAAAGTGATTATTATAGTTTTGATTCAAAAAAAAAATCAAAGTTTATTTATTTCAAGTAGGCCCAGTGTATAAGTACTTTAAAAACGTGCGTTTTTCCACATGAACGCGCGCCGTGCGCTTTAAAAAAAAATATTCTTGTTAATGTTTATTTTAGTAGTTATCCATTATATTGTAAGTCTATTTGACCTAAACCAATAAAAATCATCTTACTTATATCCCGGGGTAGCCGGAAGAGATCTATAGAGATAAGCTTTCCTTTGTACACTTTATGTATCATATGTTGTGAACATATGATACATAAAGTGTACAAAGGTAATTTTTGGTACATAAATAATAAAATAAAATAAATAGTTTAGTTAAATCCCCGCCATATTCCTGGGATATTTTTATTGTTTTCATATTTTCGGTATAGATAAAGTCCTGTATACAAATGTTGATAATTAGGTATTGAAACCTTCATGTGATAGTATTATCACTCATATCCACCAATAACTCATGTTTCAATATCCCGCAGTTGCATAAATATTATATTCATTATGAGTGATCACGTGAACAACGAAAATCAATACTATTTTTGTACCGCTATGCTGGCATACCTATCACTCTGTAACACCTCCGATATATATAATTTAATCAATAGATAGATTTAGTAATTGTATGTGGCGATTTCAATGTCGACATTTTACTAGAAAATGCAACAACTGCTAGATTGCTTAACTTATTTAAATGTTTTAATTTGTGTCACACTTTTAGTGAACCTACTAGAGTAACTGCAACTTCAGCATCCTGCTTAGATAATATTTTTTTCAATTGTGACATTTTAGATAAAAGAATAATTAATAATTTAAGGTCAGATCATTGTGGTCAACTTATTACTGTTTTAAATACTATCAATAAAAGCAGACAAATTATAAAGTGTAGGCCAATAACTAAGACTAAATTAATGCGATTTAAACGTGAAATTACTGCGAAAATCCCTGGTATTGCGTGCGAACATTTTCATCCGGACAGTCTTTATAGTGCACTATTTAATACTATAAACAACGAATTTAATAGAGTATTCAACTTTAAGCACATCAATGTCAGTAATAAATTAAAATTTAGTGACTGGGCTACTGTAGGTATATATAAAAGTAGGGAGAAGTTGTATGAGCTGTATGATGAAAAACAATTTAATCATACTCCAACTTTCGTAGAACACGTAAAAAAATACTCTAAAATATTTAAGAATGTTTGCACTAATGCGAAATCGCTACACATTAAATATAGTATAATGAAATCTGATAACAAAGTACAAACAACCTGGAAAATAGTTAATTACGAGTCAGGAAAAACTAAATCTCGTGATGTGGATTTTGAACTTATTGTTGATAACAATAAAGTGACGTCTGACAGGGAGGTTGCTAATACTTTCGAAAACTTCTTTCAGAATGTTCCCATTTTGTTAACAGATTCTCTAAGCTCTTCACCAATAGCAGCTCAGCGTATATTGAGAGATAATGTTAAAGAGTGCAATGTTTTATTTAATTTTAAACATATATCTGCAATAGATATTGTAAAGAATTTCAGGTTATTAAAGTTGAAAAAAACCGGTGATCTGTGGGGTATGTCGGTGATGGTCATTTCTAACATTATTGACGTTATTGCCCCTTATCTAGCCGTAATTTTTAATGAATGTGTTGATATGGGTATTTTTCCGAACCTAATGAAATGTAGTAAATTAATACCCCTTTTTAAATCCGGTCATAAAAATGACCTTAACAATTACAGGCCTATTTCAATCTTGCCAACTCTTAGTAAGGTCTTTGAAAAAATTATACTTTATCAACTTTTAAATCATTTTAATGTAAATAACTTACTTCATCCGGAGCAGTACGGCTTCACTAAAGGTCGTAGTACAACGGATGCAGGCGCAAGACTCATAAAGCATATTTACGATGCCTGGGAACGTTCGCAGAATGCCATTGGTGTTTTCTGTGATCTGTCCAAAGCATTCGATTGCGTTGAACACAAAACGTTGTTATTAAAACTAAGCCACTATGGCATCAAAAACGTTGCACTCAATTTAATTGCCTCTTATCTAAGTGATAGAGTTCAAAGGGTATGCGTAAAAGACATAAAGTCTAAGGGATCATCTGCCTTAATGGGTGTCCCACAAGGCTCAATTTTGGGTCCCTTATTGTTTCTGGTGTATATAAATGATCTGCCACACCATGTCAGGGGCACTTGTGAGATTGTACTGTTCGCAGATGATACATCTCTCATTTTTAAGACTGATAGAAACAAAGATAATTTTGACGACGTAAACCGTGCTTTGTCACATGTGTCAGACTGGTTTACTGTTAATAACTTACTTTTAAATGCAAAAAAAACCAAGTGTTTGGAATTTGTTTTGCCTAACGTAAAAAAAATTGATAAAAACATCATAATAAATGGAGAAACACTTAAAATAGAAAACTCCACTGTTTTTCTAGGAGTGACCTTAGATTGTAAACTACAGTGGGGTACCCATATAGAAAGCCTAGCGAGTAAACTCAGCTCAGCTGCATATGCAATCAGGAAAATTAGACAGCTTACCGATGTTGAAACAGCTAGGCTTGTTTATTTCGCATACTTTCACAGTATTATGTCCTATGGGATCTTGCTGTGGGGAAAAGCTGCAGATATTGAAAGTATATTTATACTACAGAAAAGAGCCGTACGATCAATATATAAACTTGGATCACGCGAATCGCTTCGTGAAAAATTTAAAGAAATAGGTATTCTTACAGTAGCTTCGCAATACATTTATAATAATATAGTGTTTGTGAGGCAAAATATTACTCTTTATAAATCAAAAGCTGAAATTAACAATCGACTTACCAGAAACGGTCATAAATTAGTGATATCTGCATATCGTCTGCGAAAGGTGCAGAACTCCTTTGTGGGGTTGAGTATACGCTTTTACAACATGATTCCTAAGGAAATTCTTGACCTACCAATGCATACATTTAAAAAATGTGTAAAAACGCATCTAGTACAGCGAGGTTACTATACATTTGATGAATTCCTCAATGACAAGGTAGAATGGAAGCAGCCAGCCTCGCTCTCATCTCCCGCAAGATAGCAAAATGATTGTAAATGTTGATGTTGGAAAAGAGCAACTACTGAGTTTCTTGCCGGCTCTTCTCGGTAGAATCTGCTTTCCGAACCGGTGGTAGAGTCACACAAACATGCATACTTGACGTTTCAAAAGTGCTTAGGCCTAATGCCTACTTGAAATAAATGAATTTTGAATTTGAATTTGAATTTTGAATTTGAATTTATACTTCGACAATACACACATCGCCATCAAAGTAAGCGTAGCTTGTGTTATGGGTACGAAGATGACTGATCGATATTTTAATGAATGATATACATAAATACTTATAATATAAATATAAACACCCAGACACTGAAAAACATTCATGTTTATCACACAAATATTTTCCAGTTGTGGGAATTGAACCCACGGCCTTGGACTCAGAAAGCAGGGTTTCCCACTGCGCCAATCGGCCGACATTTATACTTGGCGTCCTTAATAAACGTTTCCAGTGAGCGACTGAATATCAGGCGTGTGCTCTTGTCTCGCGTGTGAGCTGCGGGTGTCCTTCCTACACACATGTGTGTCGCAGGTGGAGCCCCACTACCGCAGGGCACTGTTCCAGCCCGCGGGCGACGTGGCGGCGCAGGGCACTCTGGCGCCCACCTCCTGGAAGAGCGCGCAGCCCTACGACGCCTACAACAGAGGTGCGTGCACTTAAAGATTTTTAATATTTTTATTCTTGCTACACGAATCTATATGTGACGAACGCTTGCACTCGGGTTTCGGGCACGTAACACGACGGGGTGATGGTAGCCTGGAAAAAAGAGTGTGTGTACTTATTTACACCCGTTAGAAGTTTTACTTCTTTCGCGTATGGAAAAAAAATAAAAATGCAGTAGTGATTAAAGATGAATATTAAAATTAATTGAAGATTGTTATCGATTTTCATGCCACCTAGAACTAACTTTACAATGTAGAATTCAGGAACACGTCGGTGTGCGCGCGCTTCACTAAAAATTCACTCTTATAATTTTTCTCCATTGCGCCGAAAGAAGTATAACTTCAAAAAATATCGTAACAGGCAACACCGAAGGCAAAATAACTAGTAGCAGGTCCCCAGCGATATCAGCTGACCATGGCCGGTTGTATCAAATCACCGAAATGGCGACCAAAAGAAGCCGATGGAGACAATTTACCTACTCGAAGTTGAGATCTCACCAGGACTACGATCTTCAGTAATGAAGGAACGACCACAGAACATTCAGAATCCTCGTTCTGCCATTATTGCATGCAGTGAATTGTGTGCAAAAACAGAGAAAATGTTGGATTGTTGCTAGCTCACAAACTTTTCCCATTTTCCCTATTTTATGGTTAACGTTTAGAGCGTTCAAGGATAAATACTAACTGAAAACGGTTAAAGTTTAGTAAATGGTATGAAGTGACCGTTTGTTCGAGAAACACTATTACACATAAGACTGTAATGTACCTCGGGTACTCTATATTCAACTAAGTCTTTTTGAATAAATCTGATACATGCGTTAAGGAATCTATCGTAAGCCCTTTTTCTTATTTCTAATATAATAGCTGGTGCTCATGAGTCAGTAATAAAACCAGAATTAGTACATTAAAACAAAAATGCATATAGTAATGTTTACGTAATCTGCTTACATAATATTTGAACGGCATGATGGCAGCACTGACGCGTCAAACCAATCGTCGCCAGGTGCTGAGGAGCGGCGGCCGGAGCCGTGGCGCCCGCCACCCGGCGCCAGCACGGAGCGGCAGGCCAACATCCTGCACCACAAGCAGTCGCTCAGCTCAGGTTCACTTAGCTTTGAAACCTACAGGACGTCAGAACCATTTTTTTTTGACAAAAAGAATTGACTTTGTTATACAACTAAAAAGCAAGAAATAAATATCTTCTACGACATTTTAAATTCTGTACCAAGTTAAATGTAAAACTACTGGTACTTTGCTTGCTTCTGTATAAAAGGTAAACGAAGTATATGACCTAAGTATGCATGTAACATTCAACATTTTACTTGGCACCGATCTATTAGCTGTATAACAAAGTCGGTTCTTTTATGTTCATTTTAATTTTTGAAGTAAAACTTCTTTAGCCGCGACTAGGTAGGAACTCAGATTTTTCTGACGGAAGTAACGCTTACGTCAGACATCTGTGTTATTTCCGAAATTTAAAAATAATTATTTTGATTAGTCGTAAGTATATGTCATATACTCCACGCTCCTTGACTTATACGCCAGCTAGTGGCAATCAATTAGGATTATTTATTTCCAAACGGATCAATTGTGAATAGCAAAGTGAATAAAAATACAACAGTTTATAAAAAAAAATTAAAATTGCAAAGTTTTTTGAAAATCTCTAAATATACTTGTTTATTTACTGCTTTTGTAAGAAATTGATTGTTGATAAATTTTCTGACGATTGCGTCATTCTATAATATTCAATGACAAAGTTATATTGGCATGTGCTGATCTAACCTTCCATTTTATACTCTCAAATAGTGAATATCAAATGAAATGGCGGAGGCCCAGAAACATTTCACTCTTTCATCAATGAATAATAATATAAGTTTTACTTCAGTCGCGCGTCAGGGTTACACGCACACACTTTTTTAATATTTAGTAAGGATATGCGCCGAGACCGGCGATGCGTGATGTGTGTCCGTGGACCGGTGCCGATTTAAGGAAGTGGGCATCGGATACAATATTGTGTGTTGCAGAGGGCGCCTTCCGCTTCGAGTACGCGTCGGACAGCGGGCTGGCGGCCGGCGAGGTGATCGAGCCCGACGGCTCGCGCGTCGGCGCCTACCAGTACAAGGACCCCAGCGGCCAGCTCGTCAAGCTGAAGTACCGCGCCGGCAAGCAGGGCTTCCAGGTGCGTCCTGCTACTGCTCACTGCTGCTCCGGCGGGCTGATGCCATCGAGGCGTGCTCTGTACTACTACTGGCAGCTGCTGGGATCACCAACCCGTCTGCCCAGCGCGCTGGTTACGGGAAAACTTTTCCGTTAAAGACTTTGTGTCCAGCAGTGGACTGTTATACAATATTAATTATTCGATGAGGATACTAATCTCACTGACGCGACTTTCTTCGACTTCGAAATGAATAGAAAACCTTTATTAGTGTAACTCAGTACAGTTATTCCTTGGAATTCTGAGCCCTAAGCTAGGAAAGCCAGTATCTTAAATTCAAATTCAAAATTCAAATTTGAATTCTTTATTTGGAAAAAATATGGCAGGTACCTACTATACTCTTATATAGAGATGTTATCATTTTGTGTTTCACGCATATTTTGTCGTACACATCGACGTCCAAATGTTGAGGTAAATTAACAAGCATGACATTAAGAATAATGTCAGTGGAGGTAATTAGGTGCATATATCTTATCAAATATTTTTGTGCCCTAAGAATCCCTCGACTGAATAAAATGAATTTTGTAAGAGCCATCGAGCTTAGGGGCAGGGAAGGCCGTTAGTTACAGCCTCTTAACATTAAAGGTAATTTACTATAGTTCTTCAATTTGGCTATTGGACCCCCGAAAGGGAAGCTGAAGTCTTACAGCGGGGAACGAAAACTGCATGCCTAAGTTCTCCATAATTTTCTCTAAGGTGTTTGTGGTCCACCAATCCGCACTGGGCCAGCGTGGTGGACTACGCTCCTATATAATCCTTCTCACTCTGAGAGGATACGTGTGTGTAGTGACCGCTAATGCGTTGTTAATAACGTGACATAAATCAGGAATTAATGAATGAACTTGTCAAAAGATACCCTTATGTGTTTGGAGATTCCCAAGAGTCACATTGAGACTATCTCTCCAGTTTCTGTGTGTCTCTCTGTAACGGTTTGTTTCTGCGCAGATCCTCGAAGGCAGCCATTTACCGAAGAGTCCAGAGCCAGTTGCGCCGCCGCCAGCTCAAAGTAAGTGATTCTTTCTTCAGTCTCGTCTGTGGTGCGACTTCTAACTAAAAAAAACGACAAACGAAGAAAGCGACAAGACATGTTTCCTTACTAGGTGATGCTTCTCCGGCGGTATCTTATATAATTCTCATGATTTTATTATTGCATAGAAATTAAAGTGCAATGAATAGTTGTGTGGAAATATGTAGACATAAATAACTCAGACACGACACACTGACCATCTAAATGGTGTATTCTATAAAACTCCATACAAATTCAAAATTCATTTATTTCAAGTAGGCCTAATTTAAGAGCACTTTTGAAACATCAAGTCAGTCTGTTTGTAGTGACTTTACCACAAGTTCGGACGGCAGATTCCACTGAGAACAGCCGGCAACAAACTCAACAGATTGCTCTTTTCCAACATCATTTTAAAGTTTAACAATCTATAGAATTTTTCTGTTTTGTGTGAGATGAGAGCGGAGTGGCCTGCTTCCAAGCATCCTTGTCGTTAAAGAATTCATCAATTGTGTAGTAACCACGATTTGTGAACAAAATAATGCAGAGATTTAAGTTATCTTATATAGTAACAATGATTGGAATTATTTACATTGTAGAACAAGTATGTATTGGTACAAAAATCACATGATAGTAGATTATGCTTCGCGTAATGTTTCATTGCATTTTACAGTCGAGGAGGTAGATTGCGAGGGAAAAGACAGGATGAGTTTTTAAATACGTACTCAGAATACTGACCATTTTTTTGCTGTTTTTCCACTGTATGAAAGTTTCTTAGGGCGGTCTCTAGATTTTGGTTGAAACAGGTTATTCTTCACAGGTTGACTTAAAGCAGCATTAGAAAGGTCGCCAATATTAATATTAAAAACTCGACATCCAGCTATGAACATGATATCGAGTATGGGTCAATGACCAATGCATGCATGATTACACTTTTATTTTACATCAAAGAAAAAAATTTAGATACAGATCTAAGAAAGTATAATTTGGTGACCTTATCGCTACATAGCGATTTCTTCCAGGCAACCAAAGGCGTGAAAGGAAAATACATAGAAAAGAGGTAGGTAGGTGCATAAATAAGATTTAAACATTACACAAATATAAAAATAAAAGTATATAACTATAATATATACCGTACTCAACAATTGTATTACATTATTTATTTGTTTATTGTTATTAGGTTCACAAAACAGGTAATAAAAGTAGATCTAAATATAAGTAATAACAAGTTTTGTTCTAAGCTACAACCCAAAGTATGTGTACACAACTTGGAATAAAATTAAACAGAAAGTAAAGATAAAATTAAAGTTGAAACAAAAAAGAGACACTTAAAAATATATATAATTTTTTAAGTGTCTCTTTTTTGTTATATATAATTTCCCTAAAGAGTATGTGGAATAGTGATTAATATAATTTGTATATATAATTAGATATAATATAATTTGATTTTCAAAAATATTTATCCTTTTGTTAAAAATGTCAACATTACGATTACTTGATACTAAGTCATTATAAAGGCGGCACATGCGTGCGATGGGATGGGATTGATGACATCCTCAAATGTAAATGTATGCACGAGATGGGACCGGATCTGAGTCCCGCTGGGCGCAGAACCGGTGCGCATGCGCATCGTGTAGTGCTGACGGCGACTGCTTGCAGCGGACGCGTACTACAGCTCCGCCTACGAGCAGCAGCGGCGCCAGTACGAGCTGCAGCAGCACTACAACCAGCAGCGGCCCGAACCCAAGCAGTGGCAGCAGGTGAGAGCGAGACAACCAATCCACACTGGTGACTTCCGTCGACTGTACAGCGTGTAACGGAATCACCAAATACTGTTGAATGATGTATGTTTCTTAACTTGCAGATGACATAAAATGAAGAAAATCACCAGTACGAGTTATAAAAAACTTAAGAATAGGCATTGTAAGGGTTATAAAAAGCCTACCCTTGAGTATTTACAACTCGTACTGGAGATTTACTTAATTTTATACCCTGTGCATACCCTGTGCATACCCTGTGCATACCCTGTGCATACCCTGTGCATACCCTGTGCATACCCTGTGCATACCCTCTGTGCATACCCTGTGCATACCCTCTGTGCACGCCACTGCTCTTAAGGAAGTAAAGTCAAGAGAAGCATATTCATTTCTTCATACAAATTAATTGAAAACATTCCAAGTGTTTACTTATGACAAGCCTATTGAAGATAAAATACCGACACGCGCATAGTACCTACGCTACGCGACGCGTACCTAATAAAGTAAAAGATTTCAGGGCTGTATCCGATTTCTTTTCGTAAAAACTGTGACAGTGGTTTACTCAAAAACTGTTAGCGTTTCCGTTTCACATATAAATCTTAGAGACACTAAACAAAAAAAACTTGTTTTGAAGAGTTGTTTGCATTGATACCTCCTTCCCTGATCTATGACCGCACCTCACATCGTAGAAATAAATTCCATCCTCACCATCTGGATGCCTGGTGTTCTTATACTATTCGCAATACCAGATTGTGGAACAATCTCAGTTATTCACGGGGCGGACGTTTTAGAGCACCTCCAACAAAGAAAGCTAGAAATTATTAAAACGCTAAAAGCTGTACTGTGTGTGTGTGTGTGTGTAGGACAGCGGCGCGGAGGGCGCGGGCGGCGGGCGGCCCTACTACACCAACAACTGGGCGCCCGAGGGAAGAGACGACGGACAGGTAAAGATAAACACGACGCCGGACAGATTTTCAGAAATCAATCATAAATCTTCAATCAATCAGAAATCTTTGACTTAATTAATTTCATTTTCATAGCTAATTGCATTTTTTTAAATCTTTTTGAAGTTATACTTATTTTGGCGCTTTAGGGAAAAATTATGAGAGTATTTTTTTACGATGCGCGCGCACCGTCACGAAAAACCGACACCCTGATGATAGCTACAGTCAACAATTTTGTTTTTCAATAAAAGGTTTGACAGTGTACACTTTGAATTATCTAAGTCTGCGGGCTCATTCCGGTGATTTAATTGATTCAAGTGTACACACAACAATCTAAAATTTTAATGTTCAGTGAAACTTGGTTTTCCAATAATGAGATAACTAGATAATGCGTTCTGATAAATCTATTAAATACCTTTTTTCTATTGTTAGAGTAGTTATTTCTACAAATGAAGAATGAGGCGAAAGATAAAATGTTTTAAAAGATTTTTATCCTGTTACGCCAAAGAAGTATAACTTTTATTGCGTGTGATTTAGAAAAAAAAATATGAGTGAGTTTGAATATTTTATATATTTTTATTATCATAAAACTTATTGTGATCCACAATTGTAGCAAATAAATTTTGATTATTAGTACATAATGTCAGTATCTAATGTAGTCAGTAAATAATTCACAGGGAATTATTATTTCGGTTTTCATTCACACGTATACCGGAATAGTCACGTATACAGAAAACGTCTTGTGTTCGAAGTTCAGCGTAACGTAAGCGTTGACTCACGTGGTGTCGTGTTGCAGTACCGTGACAACGAGCTCGACGAGCAGAGTCGCGGCGGCCCGCACTCCTTCGGCGAAGGGTACGCCTTCGCGTTCAAGGGCTGAGCGCTGGGGGGAGGGGGAGGAGTTTTGGAAATAAACGAATGTACCTGTTTGCGAGACTTTCATTTACCTAGCCAACTGGTCACCCCATCTGCCATTACTAGAGACCGGCAGAGCGATTACGTCCCTACAGGCGTAAATCTTTGCTTTTAAACGTCACTTTTGTATTTTCATTGTATCCAAAAGTGATGTTTGACAGCAAAGATCACGAAATACGAGTCACTTCATCATAGAATTACGAACATACAGAACCCTCATTCAGCCATTATTGCATGAAGTGCATTGTGTCCAAAAACAGTGAGTTCGCTGCGCCACCACCTGTGAAGTTTTACTCAGTTTCACTCACAATTTTCTCGTTCTACTCATTTTATGGTACACGTTTAGAACATTGGAGGTAACATAATCAATGTCAACTGCTTAATAACGAGTCTGGAAAAACAAAAACTCGTGAAATAGACTTTGAGGTAATAGTCAACGATAAAATAACCTCCCATCTTGTTGACAGATCCTGTAAATTCTTCACCCACGGCAGCTCAGAGTATATTAATTAACAATGTAAAAGAGTGCACCATCTATTTGAATTCAAACATATATCTGCAAAAAATCGGGAAATGACTTAAATAATTACAGGCCTATTACAGTGTTACCAGCACTAAGTAAGATCTTTGAAAAAATTATAGTGGTGTAGCATAAGTGGGAGATCGCTTGCGGTAGTCGCTGAAAAACCACTACTTTCATTGTTTCATTACTTACTCGGTTGGGCGGAAGCGGTGCGCGGTCGATTATATCGGCGGGCGTACGGTGTTTCGTTCCAAGCGTGCAGAGTGGCGGCGTAGCGGCAACGCTCGTCGCCTCAAAACTCCCGCGTGATCCGGTTCGAGGACACTGCCAGGCGGGGAGTTTGACTGGGGCGGTACATCTGTCAAAGAATAACGCAGGTGTCCTAAGGCCAGCTCAGCGAGGACAGAAGCCTCGCGTGGAGCAAAAGGGCAAAAGCTGGCTTGATCCAGATGTTCAGTACGCATAGGGACTGCGAAAGCACGGCCTATCGAACCTTTAGTATAAAGAGTTTTTAGCAAGAGGTGCCAGAAAAGTTACCACAGGGATAACTGGCTTGTGGCGACCAAGCGTTCATAGCGACGTTGCTTTTTGATCCTTCGATGTCGGCTCTTCCTATCATTGCGAAGCAAAATTCGCCAAGCGTTGGATTGTTCACCCATCAAAAGGGAACGTGAGCTGGGTTTAGACCGTCGTGAGACAGGTTAGTTTTACCCTACCGATGGCTTGTCGTTGCGATAGTAATACTGCTCAGTACGAGAGGAACCGCAGTTTCGGACATTTGGTTCATGCACTCGGCCGAGCGGCCGGTGGTGCGAAGCTACCATCCGCGGGATTATGCCTGAACGCCTCTAAGGCTGAAGCCAGCCTAGCCGAATCCGGCAAGGGTATGCTCACTGTGGAGCCCCGAGAGTCTGGAGGCTCTAAACAATGTGACTTTACTAGTCGCGCTTCACTCGTGAGGTGCGACGTCGAAGCCCATTTGGAACGCGGCGATCGGTGCGAGCGGTCTTAACACGTGCACTACGGCGCCGAAGTTTCGAATTTACCTCAGTTCGATGTCGGGGCTCGGAATAGTCTGTAGACGACTTACGTTCCTGGCGGGGTGTTGTGCTCGGTAGAGCAGCGTCGTGCTGCGATCTGTTGAGACTCAGCCCTACGCCAGGTGATTCGTCCGAGGACGCGTCAAAACACAGCATTATATATTATAATAACTGTAAGTGTTCAAAGACTAGGCCGCGTCTGCATCTGCCGCTTGGCTGCACTGATGATAGCTGGATCAGTGTTAGCTTTAGCAGTAGTTGCAGGGCGAGGTTTGTCGTTTTTACATTTATTATGTTGATTAGATAGATGCAAAAACAAACATACATCACACTATACTTTTATAATTATCCTATACAAGTACAAGTACAAGTACAAGTACAAGTACATTTACAAGTACAAGTACAAGTACAAGTACAATTACAAGTACAATTACAAGTACAATTACTTGTGGTGACATTACTACATAGAGTTTGAGAATTATTAAATATATATATTTCAAAAGTATCGAAGAATCAATACACGAACTGCCCACACACTTGTAAATATAGACGCGCAAGATCGTTACACGAACCACTTACCATTTTTCAATATATAAATGTCTATCAAACGATACGAGAACCGATAGCTAAATAAATGTATTATAGTAAAGTACTATGTAAACACATATTACATAAATAATAAAATTTTCGACTGAACCGTCCGAACCCAAGTGCCCGGCCTGCGGCCGGGCACCCGTCATAATCATGTTCTAACCTAACCTAACCTCAATCTAGTTTCCGGATTCCGTTAGACTTTAGATTCAAGATTTAATCTGAATATTTGCATTAATAAAAAATCATATTAATATTTGTTATTATTGATGCATTATGTGACTAATGAAAAACTGTATATTTATAAGAGTACAAAATACAAAACAATAATTTTGTTTTTCGTTTTTGCACGCCTCATAAGCGAAGCGTTGAGGTTGTGCTCTACTCTCGACATTTCAAAAAAAGCAGTTTTCTCGAAACTGAAATTGATTTTTTGTTATTTATATTGCACTTACAGGTTAATTTGAGTACACTAATATCAAGTCAAATTAAATTTGTCAGGCACATAAAATACATTTCAATAACAATTTTTTTGTTTAACATAGTAAATAATAACATTAAACATAATCTTTTCTGGACGTCCGTGTATGGACGATCGAAAAATGATCGTATCGGAATAATTTTTTTTTAATTATCTAAAGTAACACACGACATAATTTCTTAGTTAATATGAGCGTTCAATTCACTGTCGTTAAATTTCCATGTAATTATTCTAGCTAATATTAATTGTAACTTTCAATGTGCAATCGTTATGACATTCCCGTGTCTTGTTTACAAAAAATGAATAATAATTAATATGAAAAAAAAAAATTGTAATGAGCATTGCAACAGTTTCAGTTAAAAAAAAATCAATTTTATTATTTATATACAAATTTTTTAATTTTTTTTTTAACGGTTGTGAACCTAAGTGTCTTATTCATACCACCCGTCTTATTCATATACCTAACCTAACCTAACCTAACCTAACCTAACCTTTTTTTTTTTTTTTTTGACGCTGGGAAATGCGTTTATGCATCCCCTCCGGAAAACAGCGCATCCGAAGCTGCGCCGTTTCCGTAGGGGTATGTGGGACTCACTGGCATAAAGCGGCCAGAATACCCACTAAAACCCAGCGATGTTCCTACTCGTCGCCTAGTGACTGGGACATGGGAACACTTGCGCAATCTTCCACATCCCAGCCAGCGGCGTCTGCCGAGGCAGACCCTCCACAGGGGGACCTTTTCGAGGTCTCCAAACTCCGTCAGAGGCGTACCAGGAACATTCGGTGCGCCTCCCGACTCGAGGACGTTTCTCGTCGGGCGACCGATACCTCAAATCAGTCGCCCGAGGCTCCTCGTTAGGGTGGCAGGTGGCGTTCGTGAGCACGTCGCCTGCGACCCGCTCTTCGGCGACGGAGAGGATGCGCGACTGCGTCCTCCTCCCGCCGCCGTTCCGCTGCCTCCTTCTGCGTCATGACCTCCTCACAGAAGGAGGCGACGGCGTTCCAGGACCTCTCGCCGCTCACCATGGCGCGAACAACGGTGGGCAGCGAGAGATCGGGACCAACTATTGCCACGAGTGCGGCTCGCTGAATCGACCACTGAACGCACGAGTCCAGTGTGTGCTGTGCCGAGTCCTCGGCGTAACCGCACTCGTGGCACCCCTCTGTGGGCTCACGTCTTGCGACCTTGCACAGATACCTCCCAAAGCATCCGTGCCCAGAGAGGATCTGCACAAGGTGGAAAGACAGAGAGCCGTGCTTCCGGCCCGTCCAGAGCTCGAGGACGGGCTGGATCGCCTCGATCGTACGGTGGCCGGCCGTCGGCGCAAGAAGCCGCTCCCGCCAAAGAGCGACGAGATGGGCCTCCGCCGTTGACCGCCACGCACGATCACTCACCGGCGCAGGGTGCTCCCCCCTCAGCCGGGCATCCACCCTCCGCCAGTATGCGCTTGCTAAAAAAAAATAGGAAATGGAAAGCCCAGGTATTCAGATATTCACTTCAATACCCACAATGTTCAGGATGGCACTTAGATCTTTCATTAATTAACAGTATTGTTGAAGCTAAATACCTAGTTTCTTATATTAAAGTATTCATTTTATAAAAGACATCATTAAAGCCCACCAACCTGCTTTAGAGCAGTGTTGTGGGTCTGTACTCTATAAACCTGACTTCCCAAGGAGTGAAATAAAACAACTGGACTGACTCTAATACTGTATATTAAGCTTCTCTATAATTCATATTACTTGTTACCTTCAAATGACTCTACTACCAGTTCGGAATGCTGTCTTCGGCAGAGAAGACCACTGGCAAGAAACTCTACCGTTGCTCTTTTATTCAATCAATTAAAACAACCTATAAACACAATTACAACATCATCATTACAACGTCATATGTAATAACGCTAGGCCCTTTGATACAAGACATATTTTAAGACAGGTCAAACATAACTACTATTATCACTTATAACATCAGGACTTTTGGAACAAGTTGTTTGTATAGAGCAACCTCTGCTACATAAACTGTCGGTATAAAGTTATGCTAGGGCTCCATATATGATACCTAAATAAACCAAGGGATGAGATATACTTATCTGATGTAACATCAGGTACACCCATAGTACCAACAACTTTTAACGACTCCATCACCAGTACATACGACTTGTTTCGCCACAACAATATTTCGTTAAGTGTATCGTTTCCATTATAAATCATCTCAACCCAATTTGTAACGTTCTATCCACAATACTTTACTTAATCTCCTTCTCTTAATTAATTCATTTTTAAATCCGTCCTCCCTTTTCTTTGCCGCCAATCTAACTTGTCAAACCCGCGTCTCCCGCCATAGATCCTATACTTTTATTTGACAGTTTACTAAAGTCCATTATTCTATTTTCAATACATTATCAATGAGTATACAAACTATTATTTGTTGATATATTTAATATAATCATCGGGTTTATCATAGATAAAGTGCTGTAATTCCCTATTTCCTAACACGGCCATTCTGACAAGTACTTCGTTCTCGAAGTACATAGGGTTATTCTTTTTAGGTATATGTATTGTATCATAAGTCTTTAGGTTCAAAGAACATCCTTATAAATACATCATCTTATGTACACCTCTATAAAATTAGTTCATGGTATATAAGCATAAAAAATCATCAAATCAGTTACATTCTGTATACACTTTTATCAATAAACTGTAAACAATATTTTATCAAAAGATAGGCATAATCATAACATTTTATAATTAAAGTGAAAGAGACCAAAAAAAAATTATTTCATTAAAATTCCACACCATTTTACATATTACAACAATATAATACTTCTAATAAAGTAAAATGATTAATTTTCAACAATGTAAATCAAAAATACTCATTTTCATTTATCTTGTACATTTTAACATGTACAATCACAATCCAAATATTTCCATCTCAATATAAATCTCAAACAATTTATCCTTTTGCCTCTAGTCCAACTTTATCAAAATATCCACACAGGTAATTGTATTTCCCATAAATTCTGTCATTAACATTGTTAGTCTCATTTAGTCACAGATGCAATCGGTACAGTCTAATAGTCAATCCAATATATACCAAAACACCAACACCCACTGGTGATATCAACAACATCATCACTCTCAAGTGATATCAATAACGTCATCACCCACTGGTGATATCAACAACATCATCACTCTCAAGTGATATCAATAACATCATCACCCACTGGTGATATCAACAACATCATCACTCTCAAGTGATATCAATAACATCATCACCCACTGGTGATATTCATATTTTTTCCACTGTCCAAGTCAAGTAATATATAAGATAAATATAAATAAATTAATATAAAAACGCTAAGATGGAATTATTTCTATTAGTTTACATCTTTTTTTTTATCATCTCATCATAAAAGCCAAGGTTTATGTTTAATTGTTATTTCTATTATTCAAAGATTATTTCAATCTAAACATCAATTAAACCACCTGTTTAACAGAATATAATCTAATTATTTATAATGCAACTAATATATTTTCCTTTGCAGCAGCAACATTATTTTGTTTATACATAATTGTATTTTATTTATATCATTTTTAAGAACTTCTCTCAACATCATACTGAAAGATCTCTAACCTAACCTAACCCACAACATTTAAGCTGACTCCTAATACTTTTCTTCACACAACCCAACATATAAACTATTTCATTTAGCTATTCAGTAGTAATTTTCCCTATATGTATTGTTCTGATACATAATCATATTCTATTCTATTCTACCAACAAAATTTTTTTTTTTTTTGTTTTGTTTTGTTTTGTTTTATGTGTATTCTTTTATATGTTCTGAATAATTTACATAATCTCTCCTATCTCGGCTTTCCTGACAAGTACTTCGATCTCGAAGTACATAGAAAAGTTCCTTAATAAAAGTTAACAGCTCGGCTAACCTGACTAGGTAATTATTGAAAACTGAGCACACAAACATAAATTAAAAATTAACACACATTCAATTTGGCTAACCTGACTAGTTGCTTAATTTAAACTTGAAAGCTTGTATGAAATAAATAAGAATTATAAGAAAAATCTATTACACATTACGTTCGGCTAACCTGACCAGTTAATTTATTTTAACCTGGACAGACTAATAAAATAAAACCTAACATAAATTCTATTTGTCTAACCAGACTGGTTAAATAAAACTTGATAATTCAAATTTATCAAACTTATTACACATTCTGTTTGGCCAACTTGTCTTGTTGGTTTTCACAAACAAACTTAAATCAATTATATTTTGGACTTAATCATTTCAGCAAAATATACAAAGAGCCACTAGTCCATATCAGTTTCAGGTAATAAGTACTATCTTTCAAAAGTAGAAATCACAAAAAGATAAAATAAATAAAAATATCACATCAATTGGTTCCCCAAACCACATATCCTTCAATGGAATTTTACCAAGTCTGGTGCTCTGTCTCCAGAGTGTTTCTGTTTTAGCACATACCAGCTATTAGTTAGACATCATCAAAAACATCAAACCATGTACTATATCCACATTTGCCGGGATGGTTATTAATTGGTTCCCCGGACCACATATCCTTAAATAGAATTTCAACAAGCATGGTGCTTTGTCTCCAGAGTGTTTCTGTTTTAGCACATAGCAGCAAAAAGTTGAGGCATCATCAAAAACATCAAATTCTTTATTATGTCCACATTTGACGGGATGGTTCTAAAAAAAGTAAATCTGCATTAGAGAAAGGCATAAATTGGACATGAATAGGATCCAACTTCTGATGCTAAAAAAAAATAGGAAATGGAAAGCCCAGGTATTCAGATATTCACTTCAATACCCACAATGTTCAGGATGGCACTTAAGCCAGATCTTTGGCAACGCCGATGGCCGTACGCAGCAACCTAACCGCGTCCCTGTAGAGAGAGTAGAGCCGCTCCTCTTCCATCAGCTTGCGTCTTCTCCGCCGGCGGCAACGAGTGTATTGGCGTCTCGCCGCCACGCAAGATCTGCGCAGCAACGTGAGCTCTTCGGACCACCAATACACCGCTCGCTTCGAGGGGACAGAGTGTACTCTCCGCATGGCCCCGTCGCAAACATGCGACATTGCTACGCCGAGGCGTGCCACTTCCCCCTCAACTTCTTCCACGTTGCCTTCTCGAGGTGCGGAAAACCACGCCTCGACGAGGGCAACCTCGACCAAAAAGTCCCGGTCAATGCGCGACAGCGACCAACGAGGACCGTCCCCTCGCAAGGGGGTTGGACCGCTCGGGAATACTGAACTTGCGGAGATACCGAACCTCAAGTATCTGTGGTCCGACAACGTCTCCACGTTCTCCAGCACCTCCCAGCCCCGAACACGGCGTGCCAGGGCAGCATCTGCGAAAGTGACGTCCACAATGGAGCCACCCTGTTGCCGCACGCATGTGTTTACCGACCCTCGGTTTAAGACCGTGAGGCCAGACGCTGTCGCCCATTCCTCCAGCTCTCGTCCACGTGGATTTGTCGTTGGACACCCCCATGCCACAGATTTTGCATTAAGGTCCCCAGCGACAAGAACGCGGCCGGAGCGTCTTCTGCTTATCAGGACGCCGACTTCGGCAAGAAACTGCTCGAAGTCAGCGAGACTCTTACTCGGCGAGAAGTACACTCCAACCACCATTACGTCGTCAATAAAGGCCGAGACGTATCCCCGACCTCGCCCTACATTAACGAAGGCCGGGGAGCCCACTATGGACCGGGACGTCATGGCTACAACACCGTCCGTATCTCCCACCCAATTATCCCCAGAAGGGACGCGGTAGGGCTCAGCTACCACGGCTACGTGGATCGACCACTGCGCCATGCTCTGGAAAAGGAGGTCCTGAGCCCTGGCGCAGTGGTTGATATTTGCCTGGAGGAGGTTCAGGTCCATTATTATTCTTCGGCCATTGGAACCTCCTCAGTCCCCTGCTGCGTTTCCGCTTGCTGAGGTGAGCAAGAAGACTGCTCAGTAGCCTGGCCTGCCTTCCCTCTCTTCTTCTTGCCCCTCTGTGGGGATACGCAGGACTTGCTGCCCACGCGATGTTCCGCCGGTCTGCCATCCGCCGCACAGACCACGCAATGTGGTGAAGCGGAGCATTCACGGGCCTTATGACCCGGTCGGCCGCAGCGATAGCACAAACCACTGCGGTCGACCCCTGCCTTGCACTGGGCACCCATGTGCCCCGGTGCCAGGCACCGATAGCACATTAGGGGACGGGCGTCCAGCAACTTCACTTGCGCAGACACCCATCCCACGAGGAGCCTTCCTTCTGCTACCACCTTCTTGGCAGCTGCAACGGGACAGTGCACTAACACTGCCCCTAGCCCGTCGTAGCCACTGACAACTTTGCCAGCCCGCACTTGCTCGACGGGACATCCTCCTACCGTTGCCACCGCAGCGATAACCTCGGCGCTAGTGACGGAGTCGTCCAGGCCTGTGATCCGCAGGTCAACAGACTTCGAAGGCCTAGAGATCCGAACGACCTCGTCACCCAAGACCTCTCTGAGCTTTTTAGCCAAGGAGTCCGCCTTCTCAGCACTGGAGGCCCCAGGGAATTCGAACAGGCGGCCTCCTGTCGCCGCCTTACGAAGTCGGACTCCTTGAGCACCAATGTCTGCCGCGTTTATTTTCGCTTTCGCAGCGGCAATGACTTTTGCATAAGTCGCGCCTCTTTCTTCCGCCCCCGGTTGCAGCGTCAATACTACTGCTGATGACCGAGGTGTGCGGAGTTTGCTGGCGCGACTTTTCGCATCAGGTCGCGCCTTGGGACCTACTCTCGTCCATTCCGCCGATGACTGTGTCTTCCGCTGCTCCTGGTTTGCGCAAGCTTCCTGGTTTTTCGTTCTCTTCTTCTTCTTCTTCTTTTTCTTCTTATCCCCGGAAGGTGGGGTAGAAGAGGAAGAAGACGGGTCCTCTTTTGCCTTCCTTGCTTGTGGCCGACTCGACTTAGGCCCAGCTGGGTGCCGGGTTGCTGCAGAGGGCTCTTGCCCTGCAAGCCTGCTGTGTCCAGATCGGGCGGATCCTGGAGGTGCGCCTTCAGTAGGAGGTTTTGCGGTGTCTGGAGCAGATCCCGAAGCCGCGGCAGCATATGTGCGCCCGTCTCGTCTTTTGTCGGTCGCCAAAGGCGGCCGGAGGTTCCTCTCCGGGAGCAGTCTGTCCTCTAGTGACGCTAAGCGGGCATTCATCATTCCTCCGACCTGGACCATCACCGTACGACAAATCTCCTCCAGTGAAGGCGCATCTGGGGTAACCCCAGGGCGGCCAGTTGTGCCTGGTTGAGGAGGACGCATTGCAGGGGGCGCCTCTTCTGTCTTGTCCGGGGAAGAGTGAGCGGAACCCTGCTTCCGCATACCCTCCATGTCTGTCCGCAATTGGGCCAGCTCTCTGCGGAGGCTAGCCATCTCGGCTTGCAGGCGTGTGTTGTCCGCCTGCAGTCGCCGCGTCTCATCCGAAACGGTGCGCGACCCGAGAACTTCTACTGTCTCCTTGATGGAAGCCACAGCGTCTTTCAGGTCACGCACGAAGGTGCCCTTTAAGTGGGCAGACTTAGTGGCCACCTTTCTAATAAGGTCCAAGTCTTCCCAGACCTGGTCCTGCAGTCGGGCTGCGGTCTTTTCGTCCACACGTTGCCCGAATGGAGATGCCACTTCTTTGCGCGTCTCCCGCCGAAAACGGGCGACGGCGGCCTCCTTGAGGAGGTCATCCTCCGCCTTTTGTTTCTCCTGGGCTTTTTCTTCTGCCATGTTCTCCCTAGCTTTACTCAGACCGACATAGCGACCATGGGTAGGTGGACGTCCTCTACCTCTCACAGGAACTGGTGTCCCCGGCCTATCTTCATCGGTCGACATACCGTCGCCCTTACTGAGGCGTGGCCTGCCCCTCCCTCGACGGGGAGATAGCGCTTCTTTTATTTCCTCCTCAGAGGACAGCGACAGTTGAACGTCGAACTCCCCAAGTCGCGGCCTTTTCGGCCCCTTCCACAGACGGCCAAATCCTGAGCCAGACGCATGACAAGAAGACTCAGACTCCGATCTGGGTCTGGTCTCTACAGTTATGAGGCTACAGTCCGAACTGGCCTCTTCTGACATGTCCATCCTAACGGACGACTCCTCCTTACTTTTCTCCCTCTCCTTCCTCTTTTCTGTCCCTTTCTCTACTAAAACCTCGCACCTCTCTAAGGCAACGACCAATTCTTTCCCCCCTTGCACGTTTCCATCTATCACTAAACCCCCCACAATCTTCTCCTCTTCCTTACGAACGGTGGCCCCCCCGTATACATGGGGCCGATGCGCCACTAGTGACGCACCAAGGGATTCCCCCTCGCGGGGACCCTCCCGGGTAGATTTTTTCCCAATTCGTACTTCCATTTTTGTTTTTGGGCCTAATGGGGACCCTGCCCAGACACCCTAGTGGCTGCACTCCCAGCAACCATGCATCCCATCGGCGGGCATCAAACCTTAGGATTGGGGTAATTTTTTATAGAGGTTGTCTTCCTCGCAGCCCCACGCTCAGTGCGCGGGACCCCCGGTTCCGCTCAGTCCGGATTACGGGTTGCCCGACGGTGGCCGAAGCCAGCGCTCACCGGCCATGAAGACCGGAGAACCCGCCGCGCTGGGCGTTTCCACCCACACCGGTGATTTTTTACCGAGGTTGTCCTTCCTCACGGCCTGTAAGGCCCCACCCTCAGTGGCAGCGCGCAGAAGCGCCCCACCCCGCCTCGTGCTAGTTTTGGTTCGCGCCGGGTTTCCCCGGTACCCCCCATATCTGGGAGGCGTTCCCCTATCCACCACCCGGGGACGCGCCCGATGGGGGACTAGCAACCCCACACGGGCTTATTCATATACCTAACCTTTTTTTTTTTTTTTTTACGCTGGGAAATGCGTTTATGCATCCCCTCCGGAAACAGCACATCCGAAGCTGCGCCGTTTCCGGAGGGGTATGTGGGACTCACTGGCATAAAGCGGCCAGAATACCCACTAAAACCCAGCGATGTTCCTACTCGTCGCCTAGTGACTGGGACATGGGAACACTTGCGCAATCTTCCACATCCCAGCCAGCGGCGTCTGCCGAGGCAGACCCTCCACAGGGGGACCTTTTCGAGGTCTCCAAACTCCGTCAGAGGCGTACCAGGAACATTCGGTGCGCCTCCCGACCCGAGGACGTTTCTCGTCGGGCGACCGATACCTCAAATCAGTCGCCCGAGGCTCCTCGTTAGGGTGGCAGGTGGCGTTCGTGAGCACGTCGCCTGCGACCCGCTCTTCGGCGACGGAGAGGATGCGCGACTGCGTCCTCCTCCCGCCGCCGTTCCGCTGCCTCCTTCTGCGTCATGACCTCCTCACAGAAGGAGGCGACGGCGTTCCAGGACCTCTCGCCGCTCACCATGGCGCGAACAACGGTGGGCAGCGAGAGATCGGGACCAACTATTGCCACGAGTGCGGCTCGCTGAATCGACCACTGAACGCACGAGTCCAGTGTGTGCTGTGCCGAGTCCTCGGCGTAACCGCACTCGTGGCACCCCTCTGTGGGCTCACGTCTTGCGACCTTGCACAGATACCTCCCAAAGCATCCGTGCCCAGAGAGGATCTGCACAAGGTGGAAAGACAGAGAGCCGTGCTTCCGGCCCGTCCAGAGCTCGAGGACGGGCTGGATCGCCTCGATCGTACGGTGGCCGGCCGTCGGCGCAAGAAGCCGCTCCCGCCAAAGAGCGACGAGATGGGCCTCCGCCGTTGACCGCCACGCACGATCACTCACCGGCGCAGGGTGCTCCCCCCTCAGCCGGGCATCCACCCTCCGCCAGTATGCGCTCGAGAGCATTTCGGCGTCCAAATCCCATGGCGGGGTCCCCGCCAATACACAGGCTGCCTCGCACGATATGGTGCGATACCCCCGTATCACTCTCACTGCCATGACCCTCTGCGGTTTTCGCAGCAGGGCCCGAGTCAGAGCAGTCAGAGTGTCCGACCAAACAGGCGCCCCGTAGAGCGCCATGGACCGCACCACGCCCGTGTATAGGCGGCGACACCGCGAGCTCGGTCCGCCCAAGTTTGGCAGGAGCCGACTCAGGGCTCCAGCGGCTCCCACGAGCTTTGGGAGAAGACGCCGAAAGTGCTCTTCAAACGTCCATCGGCTGTCGAGGACGAGTCCTAGGTACTTCATCGTACGCTCAACACCGATGGAAACTCCACCCACCACCAATTCGGACCGGGCAGGGGGCGCTCTTCGAGGCCCATGAAAGCACAGGGCCTCAGATTTGTGCAAGGCTACCTCCAGACCCAAAGTCCGAATTCTGGCTACGATATGGGCCACGCCGGCTGTGGCCCTACACCGAGCCTCTCGGAAGTTGCTGCCGCGAGCCGTCAGGAGGGTATCGTCGGCGTAGCAGATCACGTCAACGCCCCCCAGAACGGCTCCGCGCAGCACCCAGTCGTACCCGATGTTCCACAGGAGAGGCCCAAGAACCGAACCCTGTGGAACACCGCACGTCATTTCCCTCTCTGACCAGCCCCCGCTGGTCGGGTACCCGACCGATCGCTCAGAGAGGTAGGCCGCAACGATCCTCCTGAGGTAGAGAGGAACCGCATGGTACCTCAGCGCCTCCCTAATGCAGCCCCAGGGTAGGGTGTTGAAGGCATTGGCAATGTCAAGAGACACTGCCACCAACACCTCGTCCCGCGACACCGCACTGTCCGCTAGGGCCCTCACACGCGCTATTGCGTCCATTGTGGACCTGCCCCGGCGGAAGCCAAACTGATTTGCACTGAGGTCGGGCCCCACTGTCTCCAAGTGGTGGACGAGGCGAGCTGCAATGACCCGCTCGAAGAGCTTGCTCACCTCGTCCAGCAACACGATCGGTCGGTACGCCGACGGTTCGTGGGCCGGGCGTCCGTCCTTCCGGAGCAGAACCAGTCTCCCTCTTTTCCACTCTCCCGGAAACTGACCCTGCTCAAGACATGCACTAAACAAGGCCCGGACCCACGACTCGAGCGGCCCTAAGGCTAGAGCCCAGGCACGGCCAGGGATGCCGTCGGGGCCTGGGGCGGTGTTTCTTGCGCGCATGCGCAGCACCGCCGCCCACAACTCTCCCTCTGTAACTGCGGGCGCGCCTGGGCTCCAGTCTCTCTCTACAATGGGAGGCGCCATACGAGGTGCCTCCCGTTCGGCTCTGTTTGGAAACAGAGCCACAACCACCGACTCCAAGACAAGAGGCTGGAGACTCTGCGTGAGTGGAGGGGCCCAAGAGCGGAGTTTCTTACGGACGGCCTTGTATGGCCTTCCGAATGGGTCACCATCCAATGTCTCCAGCATCTCGTCATCAGCCAGATCTTTGGCAACGCCGATGGCCGTACGCAGCAACCGAACCGCGTCCCTGTAGAGAGAGTAGAGCCGCTCCTCTTCCATCAGGTTGCGTCTTCTCCGCCGGCGGCAACGGGTGTATTGGCGTCTCGCCGCCACGCAAGATCTGCGCAGCAACGTGAGCTCTTCAGACCACCAATACACCGCTCGCTTCGAGGGGACAGAGTGTACTCCTGGCATGGCCCCGTCGCAGATATGTGACATTGCCACGCCGAGACGTGCCACTTCCCCTTCAACTTCTACCAAGTTGCCCTCTCGAGGTGCGGAAAACCACGCCTCGACGAGGGCAACCTCGACCAAAAAGTCCCGGTCCATGCGAGACAGCGACCAACGAGGACCGTCCTCTCGGGTTGGAGCGCTCGGGATACTTGAACTCGCGGAGATGTCGAACCTCACGTATCGGTGGTCCGACAACGTCTCCACGTTTTCAAGTACCTCCCAGCCCCGAACACGGCGCGCCAGGGCAGCATCTGCAAAAGTGACGTCCACAATGGAGCCACCCTGTTGCCGCACGCATGTGTTGACCGACCCTCGGTTTAAGATCGTGAGGCCAGTCGCTGTCGCCCATTCCTCCAGCTCTCGTCCACGCGGATCTGTCGCTGGACACCCCCATGCCACAGATTTAGCATTAAGGTCCCCAGCGACAAGAACGCGGCCGGAGCGTCTTCTGTTTATAAGGACGCCGACTTCAGCAAGAAACTGCTCGAAGTCAGCGAGACTCTTATTCGGCGAGAAGTACACTCCAACCACCATTACGTCGTCAATAAAGGCCGAGACGTATCCCCGACCTCGCACTACATTAACGAAGGCCGGGGAGCCCACTATGGACCGGGACGTCATGGCTACAACTCCGTCCGTATCTCCCACCCAATTATCCCCAGAAGGGACGCGGTAGGGCTCAGCTACCACGGCTACGTGGATCGACCACTGCGCCATGCTCTGGAAAAGGAGGTCCTGAGCTCTGGCGCAGTGGTTGATATTCGCCTGGAGGAGGTTCAGGTCCATTATTAGTCCTCGGCCATTGGAAACTCCTCAGTCCCCTGCTGCGTTTCCGCTTGCTGAGGTGAGCAAGAAGACTGCTCAGTAGCCTGGCCTGCCTTCCCTCTCTTCTTCTTGCCCTTCTGTGGGGATACGCAGGACTTGCTGCCCACGCGATGCTCCGCCGGTCTGCCATCCGCCGCACAGACCACGCAATGTGGTGAAGCGGAGCATTCACGGGCCTTATGACCTGGTCGGCCGCAGCGATAGCACAAACCACTGCGGTCGACTCCTGCCTTGCACTGGGCACCCATGTGCCCCGGTGCCAGGCACCGATAGCACATCAAGGGCCGGGCGTCCAGCAACTTCACTTGCGCAGACACCCATCCCACGAGGAGCCTTCCTCCTGCTACCACCTTCTTGGCAGCTGCAACGGGACAGTGCACTTACACTGCCCCTAGCCCGTCGTAGCCACAAACAACTTCGCCAGCCCGCACTTGCTCGACGGGACATCCTCCTACCGTTGCCACCGCAGCGATAACCTCGGCGCTGGTGACGGAGTCGTCCAGGCCTGTGATCCGCAGGTCAACAGACTTCGAAGGCCTAGATATCCGAACGACCTCGTCACCCAAGACCTCTCTGAGCTTTTTAGCCAAGGAGTCCGCCTTCTCAGCACTGGAGGCCCCAGGGAATTCGAACAGGCGGCCTCCTGTCGCCGCCTTACGAAGTCTGACTCCTTGAGCACCAATGTCTGCTGCGTTTATATTCGCTTTCGCAGCGGCAATGACTTTTGCATAAGTCGCGCCTCTTTCTTCCGCCCCCGGTTGCAGCGTCAATACTACTGCTGATGACCGAGGTGTGCGGAGTTTGCTGGCGCGACTTTTCACTTCAGGCCGTGTCTTAGGACCCACCTTCGTCCATTCCGTTGACTGGCTCTTTCCCTGGTGTGGGCCGGACTCCTGACCCCCTTTCTTTCTCCGTTTATTCTTCTTCTTTCTCTTCTTCCCCGCGGAAGGGGGGGTAGAAGAGGAAGCAGAAGGGTCTGGTGCCCTCCGCGATCGTGTCTGACTCGACGTGGATCCAGCGGGGCGCTGAGGTGGTACCGAGGGCGCCTGTCCTGCGTGCCCGCTGTGTCCAGATCGGGCGGGTCCCTTAGGTGCGCTTTCAGTAGGCGGTTTTGCGGTGCCTGGAGATGGAGATCCCGAAGCCGCAGCAGCATATGTGCACCCGTCTCGCCTTTTGTCGGTCGCCAAAGGCGGCCGGAGGTTCCTCTCCGGAAGGAGTCTGTCCTCTAGTGACTCCAGGCGGGCATTCAACATTCCTCCGACCTGGACCATCACCGTGCGACAAATCTCCTCCAATGAAGGCGCAGCTGGGGTAACACCAGGGCGGCCAGTTTTGCCTTGTTGAGGAGGACGCATTGCAGGGGGCGCCTCCTCTGTCTTGTCCGGGGAAGAGTGAGCGGATCCCTGCTTCCGCATACCCTCCATCTCTGTCCGTAATTGGGCCAGCTCTCTGCGGAGGCTAGCCATCTCGGCTTGCAGGCGTGTGTTGTCCGCCTGCAGTCGCCGCGTCTGATCCGAAACGGTGCGCGACCCGAGAACTTCTACTGTCTCCTTGATGGAAGCCGCAGCGTCTTTCAGGTCACGCACGAAGGTGCCCTTCAAGTGGGCCGACTTAGTAGCCACCTTTCTGATGAGGTCCAGGTCTTCCCAGACCTGGTCTTGGCTTGGGACCACGTCGCACGCCTTCCTAACGGAGGCGGTGCAACGTGAAATGTGTCCTCGTCCTGCGGGGGCGTCTGGGTTTAATAGTTCCGCTCGTCGAATGCTGACGGCGGGGCGAAACTCTCTCGTCTCGCAGCACATCATAGAATAAATTTTGTCGGGCACCGCGTCGCCGCTCTTAATAGAATGGCGCGCGACGTGCTTCGACCTTCCGTCGTGAGATGGGGCTGCAGCGCCGTGAACCGGAGCGGCGGCCTGCTCGCTACGGAAGGGGCTCGCTAACTGCGCGCCTACGTTCCCCTTAGTTAACAGCTACGGGCGTTACGTGGCGTGAAGTATGTGGATAGCTCCCTGGTTGATCCTGCCAGTAGTTATATGCTTGTCTCAAAGATTAAGCCATGCATGTCTCAGTGCAAGCCGTATTAAGGCGATACCGCGAATGGCTCAATATATCAGTTTTGGTTCCTTAGATCTTACTCAGTTACTTGGATAACTGTGGTAATTCTAGAGCTAATACATGCAATCAGAACTCTGACCAGTGATGGGACGAGCGCTTTTATTAGATCAAAACCAATCGACGGAGGGCCTCGCGTCCGAAGTCGTTAATTTTGATGAATCTGGATAACTTTTGCCGATCGCATGGTCCAGTACCGGCGACGCATCTTTCAAATGTCTGCCTAATCAACTTTTGATGGTAGTTTCTGCGACTACCATGGTTGTCACGGGTAACGGGGAATCAGGGTTCGATTCCGGAGAGGGAGCCTGAGAAACGGCTACCACATCCAAGGAAGGTAGCAGGCGCGCAAATTACCCACTCCCGGCACGGGGAGGTAGTGACGAAAAATAACGATACGGGACTCTTACGAGGCCTCGTAATCGGAATGAGTACACTTTAAATATTTTAACGAGGAACAATTGGAGGGCAAGTCTGGTGCCAGCAGCCGCGGTTATTCCAGCTCCAATAGCGTATACTAAAATTGTTGCGGTTAAAAAGCTCGTAGTTGCATTTGTGCGCCGCGCTGTCGGTGCACCGCATCCGCGGTGATACTGACACGTCTGCGGAGCATATCGTCGGTGAGCCGGCGGTAAAACGCCGGTTCAATATCAAAATCCTATCGCGGTGCTCTTCGTTGAGTGTCGAGATGGGCCGACAATTTTACTTTGAACAAATTAGAGTGCTCAAAGCGGACTCAAAATGCCGCTTGAATATTTCGTGCATGGAATAATAGAATATGATCTCGGTTCTATTTTGTTGGTTTTCAGAACTCCGAGGTAATGATTAATAGGGATAACTGGGGGCATTCGTATTGCGACGTTAGAGGTGAAATTCTTGGATCGTCGCAAGACGAACATCAGCGAAAGCATTTGCCAAAGGTGTTTTCATCAATCAAGAACGAAAGTTAGAGGTTCGAAGGCGATTAGATACCGCCCTAGTTCTAACCGTAAATATGTCATCTAGCGATCCGCCGACGTTACTACAATGGCTCGGCGGGCAGCTTCCGGGAAACCAAAGATTTTGGACTCCGGGGGGAGTATGGTTGCGTAGCTGAAACTTAAAGGAATTGACGGAAGGGCACCACCAGGAGTGGAGCCTGCGGCTTAATTTGACTCGACACGGGAAATCTCACCAGGCCCGGACACCGGAAGGATTGACAGATTAACAGCTCTTTCTTGATTCGGTGGGTGGTGGTGCATGGCCGTTCTTAGTTGGTGGAGCGATTTGTCTGGTTAATTCCGGTAACGAACGAGACTCTAGCCTGCTAAATAGGCGTCGTCATTTAGGTGTGCGCGGCTTCGGTCGCGCAACTCACTGGCGGCGTATTAAAATTCTTCTTAGAGGGACCGGCGTCTTCGAGGCGCACGAGATTGAGCAATAACAGGTCTGTGATGCCCTTAGATGTCCTGGGCCGCACGCGCGCTACACTGAAGGAATCAGCATGTTCTCCCTGGCCTAGAGGCCCGGGCAACCCGTTGAAACTCCTTCGTGCTGGGGATTGGGGTTTGCAATTATCCCCCATAAACGAGGAATTCCTAGTAAGCGCGAGTCATAAGCTCGCGTTGATTACGTCCCTGCCCTTTGTACACACCGCCCGTCGCTACTACCGATTGAATGATTTAGTGAGGTCTTCGGACCGACACGCGGTGGCTTCACGGCCGTCGGCGTTGCTGGGAAGTTGACCAAACTTGATCATTTAGAGGAAGTTAAAGTCGTAACAAGGTTTCCGTAGGGGAACCTGCGGAAGGATCATTAACGTGTAACGTCTGCACGGGTCGCCGCGGTAAACGCGCACGCGCACCCATGTTTGTACGATTATGTTAAAGACCAAACCAAAACAAAAACAAAAACCCGTCTAGTATAAGTATGACCGTCGCGATCGGTCCGCCGGACTGTCGGTTGCATTCAGCTGTCGCCACAATGACACTAGCCAATATAATCGACGACACGGCGCGGTCCGTCGGTTGTCTTTACTCGGACACCCCAATATTGTTATCTTTATATCCGTTAAGATGAGAGTCGTTATGTTACGATCGCATTGGATATATATGATGACAAAAACGTTGTATATAAATATACCATGAAACAGAAATGTTAAACTATTACCCTGGACGGTGGATCACTTGGCTCGCGGGTCGATGAAGAACGCAGTTAACTGCGCGTCATAGTGTGAACTGCAGGACACATTTGAACATCGACATTTCGAACGCACATTGCGGTCCGTGGAGAAACATCCAGGACCACTCCTGTCTGAGGGCCGGCTGCATAAAAACAAATACCACACTGTTCGTGGCGCGCGGCTCAACAACCTTTCATTAGGGCGAGACGCGCGCACACGGACACATGGCGGCTCCGTGAGGCTTAGCGCCAATCGGTCCGTTTAAATATATAAAATGAAATAATGTGTGCGTGTCGTTCGAGGCGCGCCAAGCTCTCGCCGGCTCGGCGCCGTTGCCGCTAGCCCGTAGCAGCAGCCGTGGGTGCGGTAGCAGCGTCGCTACGCGCGCGCACGATCGCTTCGATCGATCGACCCTTCCGTTAACGGTTAATCGATCTAGTGTCGAACGCGATACGTGCGCTATGCGTGGCGTACGTCTGCGACGCACGCACGGTGCGGGCATGCGAAACGTGCGCTAAGACGCCTACGAGAGAGACGCGTCGCGTTAACGACACGCTCTGCGCATTATTTCGACAATGAGTTTTCGGTGTGAAGACCCAATTCATTTGATAACCGCACCCATAAGCGCGCTTTGTTGTTTGTAGCGTGTAGTAGTCTAATCGAATAAGTAATCTAATCTGAAAACTCCGTAGGCGGACTCGACGTCCGGACTCGCGAGGCGGCGCCGTGCGCGCTCGCGCCAAAGCGGCGCGAGAGCGAGCGGCGCCGTCTAGCTGACGGATATCGCGTCTGCCTCCACTTTTATCGTTGGCCTCAGATCAGGGAGGATCACCCGCCGAATTTAAGCATATTAGTAAGCGGAGGAAAAGAAACTAACCAGGATTTCCTTAGTAGCGGCGAGCGAACAGGAATGAGCCCAGCACTGAATCGCGCGGTTTTAACGATCGCGGGAGATGTGGTGTTCGGGAGGTTCCGCTATCTCGTCGTCGCCGCTCCTGTCCAAGTTCGTCTTGAACGGGGCCGTTTTCCCGTAGAGGGTGCCAGGCCCGTAGCGACGGAGCGAGGCGGCGAGAGGGCTAAGTCAAAAGAGGGCTAAGGCATAAGTCAAAGTCTTAAGTCAAAGACATAAGTCAAAATCATAAGTCAAAGTCGACGGAGTAAGACAAAGTCATAAGTCTACATCGTAAGAGATAGTCATAAGTCAAAGTCATAAGACAGTCATAAGTCAAAGACATAAGTCAAAATCATAAGTCTACATCGTAAGAGAAAGTCATAAGTCTAAGTCATAAGACAGTCATAAGTCAAAGTCATAAGTCAAAGACATAAGTCAAAGAACTAAGTCAAAGTTATGAGTCAAAGTCCTCAGTCAAAGTCCTGAGTCAAAGAACTAAGTCAAAGTCGACGGAGTAAGACAAAGTAATAAGTCTACATCGTAAGAGATAGTCATAAGTCAAGGTCATAAGACAGTCATAAGTCAAAGTCATAAGTCAAAATCATAAGTCAAAGTCGACGGAGTAAGACAAAGTCATAAGTCTACATCGTAAGAGATAGTCATAAGTCAAGGTCATAAGACAGTCATAAGTCAAAGTCATAAGTCAAAATCATAAGTCAAAGTCGACGGAGTAAGACAAAGTCATAAGTCTACATCGTAAGAGATAGTCATAAGTCAAGGTCATAAGACAGTCATAAGTCAAAGTCATAAGACTAAATCATAAGTCTACATCGTAAGAGAAAGTCATAAGTCTAAGTCATAAGACAGTCATAAGTCAAAGTCATAAGTCAAAGACATAATCAAAATCATAAGTCAAAATCATAAGTCAAAGTCGACGGAGTAAGACAAAGTCATAAGTCTACATCGTAAGAGATAGTCATAAGTCAAGGTCATAAGTCAAAGACATAAGTCAAAATCATAAGTCAAAGTTATAAGTCATAAGTCAAAATCGACGTCGTAAGACAAAATCATAAGTCTACATCGTAAAAGAAAGTCATAAGTCTAAGTCATAAGACAGTCATAAGTCAAAGTCATAAGACTAAATCATAAGTCTACATCGTAAGAGATAGTCATAAGTCAAAGTCATAAGACAGTCATAAGTCAAAGACATAAGTTAAAATCATAAGTCAAAGAACTAAGTCAAAGTTATAAGTCATAAGTCAAAGTCGACGTCGTAAGACAAAATCATAAGTCTACATCGTAAGAGAAAGTCATAAGTCAAAGTCATAAGACTAAATCTTAGACTTATGACTGTCTTATGACCTTGAGTTATGACTATCTCTTACGATGTAGACTTATGACTTTGTCTTACTCCGTCGACTTTGACTTATGATTTTGACTTATGTCTTTGACTTAAGACTTTGACTTATGACTTAATTATGACTTAGACTTATGAATTTCTCTTACGATGTAGACTTATGATTTTGTCTTACCACGTCGACTTTGACTTATGACATTGACTTATGTCTTTGACTTTCGAATTACGACATTGACTTAGACTTATGACTTTGAATTTGACTTATAACTTTGACTTAGTTCTTTGACTTATGATTTTGACTTATGTCTTTGACTTATGACTGTCTTATGACCTTGAGTTATGACTATCTCTTACGATGTAGACTTATGACTTTGTCTTACTCCGTCGACTTTGACTTATGATTTTGACTTAGTTCTTTGACTTATGACTTTGACTTATGACTGTCTTATGACTTAGACTTATGACTTTCTCTTACGATGTAGACTTATGATTTTGTCTTACGACGTCGACTTTGACTTATGACATAACTTTGACTTTGTTTTTTGACATATGATTTTGACTTATGTCTTTGACTTATGACTGTTTTATGACCTTGACTTATGACTATCTCTTGCGATGTAGACTTATGACTTTGTCTTACTCCGTCGACTTTGACTTATGATTATGAATATAAAATTTAGCAATTCATTGCTTAACAATTATTCATTGTAAAGTCAACATCTCCTGATGATGCTTCGGTTTCGGAGCGAAACGTGCGTAGAGGGTATATTGCCGAAGATCTGTTTGGTGTGGGGTATAAGGATTGAAGAAATTATAAATTACACCACACAGATTCTCCTGCTTTTCGCGGAGTATAGCAAATTAAGCTTAATTTTGATAATATATCATGGATTTCCGCAAAGTAACGCCTGCTTCTATCCAATATTATCTGTGTACACTTTAGTGTCTCAGCTAACAGCTGGTGTTTCAGGTGTGCACGGACCTAAGTCAAGTGCACACCCAGAGTAAAAAAAAAAAAAAAACTTAATAATTAATTAAGTTAATTATTAATGTTGTGGGTTTGTATGTGTATAGGATTGTGCTTGAGGGAAATGTCATGTCTGTGTAGAAGGTTGTGGTTGGACATTATTGTGATTGTGTGTGGGTTCACCAGTTCGATGTGTAGGCTCTTCACTACCCCGTAAGAATTTACGGACTATCCTGAAAGTGTTCAGGATTACAGCTTTTTGGAGAGATTTGTAGGTGAATTCCGGTAAATTGAGTAAGCTGAGTGACTGGTGAAGTTGTTTGGGAATGACACCTGTAGTGGATAATACTATGGGAACTATGCTAACTTCATTAAGCCGCCACATGCGCTTTATCTCGTCTTTAAGGTCTGTATATTTAGAAAGTTTTTCGGATATTGTGTTTTGTAAATTATGTGTGTTGGGTATAGCTATGTCTATGATGATTGCAGTTCGGTTCTTTTTATCTTGAAGTGTAATGTCAGGTCTATTGTAATGGATTGTTCTATCTGTAAGAATTGCACGGTCGTAATACAGTCTGTATTCGTTGTTTTCGAGAACTGATTCTGGTACATATTTATAATAAGGTATGGGTTTCAGACTTGATATGAGATTATATTTGTAAGCTAACTTCTGATGGATAATATTTGCGACATGATCGTGGCGGTGTTTATATTCTGTCTGCGCTATTAATTTACAAGCGCCTGTTATGTGCTGTATGGTTTCAGAAATACTATTGCATTTTCGGCACAAGTCCGTAGGCAAGTTTAATATCCTCATTATATGTCTTTGGTAGTTGCGAGTTTCAATTATTTGGTCTTGTATAGCAATCATGAACCCTTCAGTCTCAGGGAAGAGTTCGCCACGACTTAACCAGGCGTTCGACGCTGCTTTGTCGACATTAGGTTGGCAGAGGTCATGTCGATGTCTCCCATGTAGAGACTTTCGGGCCCACTCATTTATTTTTGTCTGTTCTGTGGTTTGTGTCTCATTTTTTTGGAATGTTTTGTCTCTCATTTTTTTGGAATGTTTTGTCTTGGAGGTTCAGCTGTGTTAATTTAGCGTCACATTGGACAGTCGCCTGATGAAGACCGGATGTGGTTGATTTTTTGTAAAAGTAAGATCGGAGTGTCGTTATTTGTTTATTGTGTAGGTTTTGGATATCTATTATTCCTCTGCCGCCTTCATGGCGTGGTAGTCTGTCGTTGAAAGCATGCTCGTGGATGATGTTTACGGTGCTTAGTTAGTGTTGTGTTTATAATTCTTTGAATTTTCTTTAATTCTGTTTTCGGCCAGTTAATAATGCCAAATGAATATGTTAAAATCGGTATAGAAAATGAGTTAATAGCTTTGATAATATTTCGTGACTTTAATTGTGAATTTACGAGGGAGTTGAGTCTATGTTTAAATTGTTGTATTAGTTTGGTTTTTGTGTTTTTGTTCTCTATTAACTTCCCCTGGTTATATCCTAAATACTTATAAACTTCAGTCTCTTCTAGTGAATTGATTTGCTGTCCAGCTTCCATGTGGTAAGTGTGTTGTAGACTTTGTCCATCTTTGATTGCATTAATTTTGCATTTATCAATGCCAAATTCCATACAAATATCTTGAGAATATTGCTCAGTAAGATTACCTTATTGATACAAATCTTTTTGTGTCGTGGCATATAATTTTATGTCATCCATATACATGAGATGATTTATCTGGGTAGTTATCTGTTCGTTCATGTTATTATCCTTTGTGTATTTTAAGGGATAGCCTACGTTTGCAGCAATCAGTACATTGGAGAGTGGATTCAAAGCTAGGCAAAACCATAGTGGGCTCAAAGAGTCACCTTGGAAGATACCGCGTTTGATATGCATAGGTTCGCTTTCAGTGTGTGATATTTTAAGTCGTGTGGTCCACTTGTGCATTACAGTTTGCAGTAAGTTTGTTAGTGTAGGATGTATTTTATAGATATCTAAGACTTTTAACAGCCACGAAAGGGGTACGGAATCATATGCTTTCTTGTAATCAACGTACATAGAGTGAAGCTCTTTTTTCTGTTTTTGTACTAGCCGTAATATCACAGAGTCGATTATAAGTTGTTCTTTGCAGCCCTGACTATATTTCCTGCACCCTTTTTGTGGTTCAGCTAGAATTCTATTGTTTTCAATGTGGTCGTATATTAAACTAGTAATACAGGAACTAATTATTTTATAAATAGTTTGGAGGCTGTAATTAATACTAATAATTGGTCTGTATTTGGCTGGGTTGGTTGGATCTGAAGGATCCTTTGAAATCATGTAGGTTGTTCCTGCCATTACATAGTCAGGTATAGAGGGATCTTGAAAGATGGGTGTATGCAAACTTCTTGTACCAGAAGTTGTGTATCTTATCAGTTCCAGGGGCTTTCCAATTATGCAGTTTTTTTATGACATTTTGAAATGTCTCTATTGATATGAATTCAAAGGGCATTGGCTGTACGTGTCTATTTCTATCGTATTCATCTCTGATCCAATCTGCTTTATCATTATGATCTTTAGGTTTCTCCCATATGTCAGCCCAAAATTTTAGAACCAGATCTGGTTCCGGAGTGTTAGGAGTAGAGGGATGATTACTTGATGTATTATTAGATGTAGATAATTTTAAATTCCGATAGAAGTTTTTTTCGTTGTTTTTAAATTGGTTGTTTTGTGTTTTGCGTAGTGTACATGCTCGATATCTATTAATTCTACTGGCTATAACTGTAAGTTTTTGTTTGAGAGTATCTATAAATTGTGTAATGCATGAGTTTGGTCCCTCATGTATAGAATGTACCTTGTATTGGTCCATTATTTTCCTTACTTGCGCTGTCAGCATTGGGCTTGTATTTCCGTTACGATATTGAATCAATCTGCCTATTTTTACTTTAAGATCTTCTCTCTTCTTCTCTAATCTTCTTTCCCAATTCGGTTTTTTAGGTCCCATTCTGTTCGACTGTTCTGCAGTTATATCCATTTTTGCACCATTACATTTAGCCGCTGTCCATGCTGCGCAGTATATTATAGTTTGTAGTGTTTTAAAGTCTGTGTCTGTATTTAAATACTTTGGTAGAATTTTATTATCAATGTAATGTATAATTATCGAGAACTTTTTCGAAGATTTCTGCTTCCAGATGAACGGTCTAGTAGTAGGATCGGTATCAGTGTACTTACTAAAGGTTTCTTTAAATGTATTATCTATATCATGGTTAATATGGACGAGTGAGTTATTATTACTTTTTATAACATCAGTCTCACTCGTTACTTCATCAGTTGTATTTCGAGGATAAGGATAAGTAGCCAGTAAATTATAATGTGGAAGTAAATTAATATCACTAGTGTCGTTTGTAGTTAGTGTAACATTGTTGGGCGTTTCTTGGTAATTTAAATGAGGTAATTGTGCATTTTGTGTGGGTGTATTTATGTGAGTGATGTTCATATTTAAAACATCGGTCTTTATTTTCTCTATTTTTTTGATATCTAATAATCGATTATTTACTATAGAGCGCCTTTGATTAGATAGTCTTTGTGGAGAGATGTTTGAAAGGTCTGGATGGATATCAATAAACTTTTTATGTAGTTTCGTACGGTATGAAGTCATATTGGTTTCTGATTCTGTAACTATGTAATAACATCTCATTAAACTTTCATTAAGATCATCGGTCCATCTCATTCGGCTGCTCGTGTCTTGTACTGTGTGAATACTTTTTTGCTGAGTATGAGTGCTCGTAAGTTGAAGTTCATCAGCTACGGTTTTCTTAATTTGTTCGAGTCGCTTTTGACAAATTAATTTATTACATATTATACGCCGTTTCTGGTCAGCTACTCGTTGTTCAGAAACATGTGAGAGTTCAGGAAAAATCATTAAAATTTGTTGGTGAAGTGGTTTTCTATACGTAACTTTAATGGATTCTAACTTAGTTATACGGTAGTAGGACCTGATTATTGCCTCATTGTATACATCGGTCCATTTCATTCTCAATTTCTTAGCTTTCAATATGGTGGGCACAGATTTACTGACAGAAGTGGTCTCCTGTGCAACATCCATTGAAAACTCGCTGCTTACATGGGATGACGGTGACGTTAGTATCGCGGATTCGTAAGGATTAGGTGAAGCATTTGGTGACGGAAAAAGGCTTTGTGTTGATGATATTGGTGAAGATGAATCCCTTGCTAGGGTGATATCGGCTGTAGTAAATTTTTCGACGAGCGCCCGCCTGCTCAGCGCTTCGTCGCCGACGGATCGCATGCTGGAACACCCAGCATCGGCTCCAGGTGTGCCCCGGCGATCGCCCCCGGGTAGCGGCAGTATACTTAAAACTCTTTTTGACCTTAGCTCCATACTGAATGGGTTACCTTTGCCTTGTTTGCCGCGTAAGTTTCAATCGTGCGCGTGTCCGCCCCCCACGTGGCCTAGTGTTCGGCTCGGACGTAAGGTTGGGTTTTAGGGGGCTTATTATTATTATTATTATTATTATATAATAGACTTTCAGCAGCAGCTTTCGCTGATGCGTCTATATCATTTCTTGCACTCTTTGTCATTTTGATGTTTATCCAGTCTATTCTTAAACTGATTCAGTGATTCTGCGGTCACTACATCTTCAGGCAAGGCATTCCACATTTGTATAACTCTATTGCTGATAAAGTGCTTGGAAGGATTAGACGATGCCTGCTGATATTCAAGTTTCAGACCACAGCCGCTTAATCTGGGGTTACTATTTTTTGAAAAAAAAAATCCTCAAAATTTCGAATGTTGTAATACTTATTTAATATTTTATAAGTTTGAATGAGATCGCCTCTTTCTCGCCTACTTTTGAGGTTTTTGGTGCTAAGCCAAAGGTTCCATAATATCACTGGCAGGCATGCGTTCAGAATGGAACGCAACAATGCTGCTTGGTGGCAAAAATAAGAATTTGTTTATCTGCCCCTTAGATAACCCCAAATGTATTATCAAAATTAAGCTTAATTAGCTATACTCCGCGAAAAGCAGGAGAATCTGTGTGGTGTAATTTATAATTTCTCCAATCCTTATACTCCACACCAAACAGATCAAAGTCAAAGTCAAAAATATCTTTATTCAAGTAGGCCCAAATGTCTTTGTTGTATCCAATAACCCCAAATGTCTTTGTTGTAGAGGTCTACAGTTACCGAATCATATGAAAGTGTTGCTAGTGAGCGACCCCACCACAGACAAATCAGCTGCGGCGCTGGACGTCAACATTGGTATGTACTGGAAAAGCATATTACTTTAATGCCTCTTAGGCATTAAGAAAAGATATAGAGGAGATGTCTCTTAAAAAGTTCAAAGTTTGTATTAAACGTAAGCTTATAGAAAAGTCCTATTATAGTATAAAGGACTATGTCATCGATAAAAAAGCTTGGGTGTAAATTATTGCTCTAACCAGGTTGCTCTTCTAATAATTTAAAATGACATTGTGAGATGGTGATAAAAAAAAAAAAAACACCCGGCTAAGTTTGTTGTGGGCTTCTTCTTAGACCAGGACGCGTTTGGAACCCTCGTAGCTTTAGTTTTAAGTTTGCGAATGTGGTTATCGCCATCATCTCACTACCGTGTAATTCTTATGTACGCATCAAAAGTGCCACCTATGGGCCTACTTGAATAAAGATATTTTTGACTTTGACTTTGATAAAATTAGATGTAGATAAAAATACTATAAATTTTGCTACGATGTTAATAAGGAAATAATTGGTGAGGTAGTTACAAGACTAACAAGCCATTTTTGTATATTGTGTTCCGATTTTTTTTTGTTTTATAATATTCACATTTTTTGTTTTTCAGGTTACCTCAGCGATCCGGACGAACTGCCGGGTTTAGCCCATTTCTGTGAGCATATGCTTTTCATGGGCACAGAAAAATATCCAGAGGTGTGTTGTTTGTTAATTTTATTAAAAGTAAGCTAGCTCATTGCTGCAATCTCACCTTATGGTAAGTTCATGCAGTCTAAGATGGTAACGGGCTAACCCGTTGGTGGTACGACAGTTGAGTTAAAATCATACCCCTAATTGGTTACTACATGACATCGTACTAGAACACTAAATAGCCTAGCGGTACAATTTGCCGGTAGGATGGTAGCCAAGGTCAAAATATAAGATATTTTAAGTACATATAGATGAATTTCTTAATGACAAGGTAGATGAAAAGCAGCCAGCTTCGCTCTCAACTCTCCCAAAATTCAAAAATGATTGTAAATGTTAATGTTGGAGAAGAGCAACTACTGAGTTTCTTGCCGGCTCTTCTAAACTTGATTTTTACATACATACTTGATTTTTTTATAATTTGTTTTTAAGAATTAAAAAGTTTTCGGAACCGACACGATTTGAACCTGCGACTCTGGCAATCGCGACCTGAGCCAAAGCTACGGCTCTGCTACCGTCGAAGCCAAAATGAGTATATGCCTTTCACATCAGTCTTATAGCGACTGTAGCGTCATCTAGTAGGAAACGTTGCAGTTTTCTACTTTTTCAAAGGTCTATAGATACCGGAGCATCCTCAGAAACGTGCGTAGAGGGTACATTGCCGAAGATCTGTTCGGTGTGGAGTATAAGGATTGAAGAAATTATAAATTACACCAAACAGATTCTCCTGCTGTTCGCGGAGTATACTATCTATAGCAAATTAAGCTTAATTTTCATTATATGCCGGCAACTTTAACGATATTGTCTGACCATCTTGCATGTGGTCTGCCTCTGTGGTCTCTCTATTGTTTGAAGAAAGAAAGAAAGAAAGAAAGAAAAATCGTATTTATTGTCACACATTTGTGTAAAATGTTACATTTGTGAAATAAAATAATTGTTTAAGTATAAAAATTAAAAAAAAAAATGTGTGACAAAGGTGCTGGCTCAGTATAGCTGCAAACTAAAACGCGCAGCACTGGTTTTCAGCCAGCCCCATTTTCTTCGTCGTCACTGAATCCTCGCAACTAAACAATAACAAAATAATCATAAAAAAGAACAATAACAAAGAATATAATATATAAACAAACAAAAGATATTTTTCATTAAAACAAACTTATTTACATCGATAAATACAAAATCATCAAAGAGGTAAATAATAAACAAAATCAAAAATTATGAAATTAATAAACATGAAAAACTAAAAAAAAGAAAAAACTAAAAATCTAAAATCAAAAATTAAATGTAATGTGAGTGTCTTTAATGTGAATAAAGGAAAAATTTATATAAAATTATATAAAAGTACTAAAAGGTGGGAAAAGTAATAATTTGTTATTTTTTATTTATTTATTTTTTATTTACTGGTGGTTATTGAGATTTTTTGTACAATAATTTAAAGAATTTTTTAACTCTATTTGTAGACGTTACTTGTTTGCGTAGGGGAGGAGGGATGTCATTCCAAATTTTTGATGCTGAATACTTAAAACAACCTTTATAACCAGAAGTTCTATGTGTCGGAATGAGAATGCAATTGGCTTCTTTTCTTCGTGTACTCCGCTCTTGTGAGTCTCTTACCCAATCCAATTTTTCATATAAATACAAAGGCCTTTTGTGTGTAGCAATCTTACGGACCAGGCATGTCAGATGTAGCTTTCTTCTGAACTCCATTTTTAGAATTTGGTTTTTGTTTAAGTACGGTGTAACATGTTCTTTCTTCTTAATATTGAAACAAAACCTTACACAAGCATTTTGGACTCGCTGAATATTTTTATTTGTTTTTTGGAATAGACGTGGCCCATAAACAGTGTCACAATAGTTAAATGATGATAATACTAAGGATTCCACAAGAACTCTTCTCACCTTCTCTGACAGATACTTTCTTATGCCATAAAGAACTTTAAGTCTGTAAAAAGCATTTTTTATTTTATTTTTAACATGTTCAGCGTATCTCAAATCTTCGTCCATTAACAATCCTAGATTCCTAACACAATCAACTCTTTCTATATTTTTACCATCAACAATTAAAGGTTTTAAATTTTGTTTCACTTTCAGACGTTGGTGTTTAGTGCCAAAAATAATGAATTTAGATTTAAGCGGATTAAGGATGAGACCATGATTTTTGGCCCAGTCTCCAACAGCCTTTAGATCTTCATTTATTAAATTTATAGCTGTGCGTGTATGCTGAGGGTCAAAAGAATAATAAATTTGGGTGTCATCAGCATATAAGTCTACTTTACAGTGTTTTATAGAATTGACAAGATCGGCCGTAAACAAAATAAAAAGTATAGGGCTTAATATAGATCCTTGTGGAGTGCCCCTATTAATATTTCTTACGTTTTATTGTACTAATTCACCCTGTCCAGATTCACTTTCAACGTACTGTTGAAAGTGAATCTGGACTGGATAAAAAAGATGAAAACCATTTAATTGATGTGCTCGATATACCGTAGTACAATAACTTAGCAATTAATAAATCCATATTGAGACAATCAAAGGCTCTAGAGAAATCTAAGAGCACTAAAATACTTCCCATGCCTTTGTCTGATTCACAAAGAATGTCGTCGGATACTTTTGCAAGCGCAGTTGCGGTGCTGTACCCAGTGCGAAATCCAGACTGTATTTCAGGTAGCATTTTTCCATTTTCCAGAAACTTTGTTAATTGAGTACATACTACTCTCTCCGCAATTTTGGAAAGAACAAGTAGTATACTAATGGGTCTTAAATCTTTGTAATCTAATTAAGCGATCATGCTATGTGTGTGTAGTGGTGCATGTTTATTAAAAATTAGTAGTATTGCTTCATTTAAACACTTTACACGTTCGATTACATTGGTATTTTCCGTAAATTGAAATCTTTTCATATTTTGCAAATCTTTTGAAAAATTGTCATCATTTATTCTATCTAAAAACCGCTTCCATATAAATTTAGGTGCCCTTTTAGTTTTCTTTACATTTAAATTAGTAATTATCAATACACAGGCTGCCTCGCACGATATGGTGCGATACCCCCGTATCACTCTCACTGCCATGACCCTCTGCGGTTTTCGCAACAGGGCCCGAGTCAGAGCAGTCAGAGTGTCCGACCAAACGGGCGCCCCGTAGAGCGCCATGGACCGCACCACGCCCGTGTATAGGCGGCGACACCGCGAGCTCGGTCCGCCCAAGTTTGGCAGGAGCCGACTCAGGGCTCCAGCGGCTCCCACGAGCTTTGGGAGAAGACGCCGAAAGTGCTCTTCAAACGTCCATCGGCTGTCGAGGACGAGTCCTAGGTACTTCATCGTACTGTTATCGGGGGTTACACGATTTAAGTTTTAAAAAAAAGATTTATTACTTGCTATAGAAACTTTAATATAAAAAAAAGGAAATAGAAAATATTAAACAATATGGGATTGGTCAATAAAACACGAGTATTTCCCTTGAATGCCGGTGGAAGACTGACTGTCCCTTTCCATTATATTTGATATGCAATAGGACTGAGGCATCACTGTCTCAGCATTATTGCTAGCATGGGGAAGGATATAACAACCCCCATGTTAAGAGGAAACTTACGGAAAGGGTAAGTTTTCGTTAGCCAATGCGTAAGCGAGGTTCGATTGATTGGACTTCAGGGTCGACATTAGAACTTTCTGGGATCGGATCGTCGGATTTCTTAAATAATTTGTAGAAATACTTGTGCTTTTTACAAATATAAGCTAAAGGTAAACAGAGACATAAAATAAAAGATACAATACTTAAGATAGGAAAAGTAACATGATTATTCCACTTTAATGGATTAGCTATTGAATCTAAGTCTTTCACGACTTGATCCGATACTAAATCTAAAGTTTTAAGGTTTTCTAAGTTGACATTTTGGATTTTAATACTTGGTAGGTTTACTGCCTTAAGACGATCTAGTGTACAACAACTGTCATTAAGGATATTAAAAGTTGGTTTTACAATGGGAACATTAATACTAGTTGATAGTTTACTTACAAATCTAGAATTCTTATGATAAGCTATGCAATCTAGTGGTATAGTAAGTACACCGGTTCCGGAGATAATTAATTCCGTTATTTTATTATTTATACATTCAATAGATAACTTTGCGGGTTTTGATTGAACAAATACCCATATTTCGTTATGTAGTTTATGCCAGATATCTAAATCGCCATAAACGATCCTGTACTGACAGGTTTGAGGCAATTTCGTTACAGCTTTTGTTATTAGTTCTATTTCACAGGATGGGCTTCCAGCTACAATATAAATATCTGTCATATCACAAAGAAACGTTTTCATAGTAATAACATTCTTACAGAGACTAGTATCCTTGAGAAACGTAAACGAGGACTTGTCTTTGCTTAGTGCGATAAATTCGGAAGAAGGTATAATCATCGCAAATGAGTTAGCATCTTCAGCTATATGTGAAGTTGGTAAAGGTATACTTTTATATAAATTATAATCTAGAGCATTTACTAAAGGTATCTTAACGACAAAAACTAACTTATTATCTAGATAATAGCAAACTAAATCAGCGATGTTCAGCAGAACATGGATATTACTTAAATCTAGACTTATTGGGAAATCTCTATATTTAGGAACTACTTTAAGATTAGTTAGTATTTCTCTATACAATTGATTTGGAGTTAATACAGACGGATGTAGTATGTTAGCTTTAACGAACAGAATAGAGTTAAGGATGTCCTCTACTTTGAAGGAAAGAGTCAATAGACTTGATTGTAATATGTTTAAAATGGAGTTAAGATTTGTTTTGAAGTTATCTAATTGTATGGCTTGAGAAACATTATTTACTGCTATAGACATTCTGTCAATAGCATCGCTTAGCTTAGCTTGGTTCAGATTCATTTCTTGCAGGGATTGATTCATATTTGACATTGCTATTTGGGATACAATAATACTTTTCTTAACAGAATTAGTTATGATCTTGTCATTATCATACAAGGTCTTAATGGCTTCGTTATAGTGTTTGGCATCATCCTCATTCATAGTGCCAAAAATGTGTTTAAATACAACACCTACACCAGCAAACCATGCTGATCGTTTTGATATGCCATTAGATATTATGTGTGAGATAGAGTCGAAGTCACGTAAAATATCTTTGAATAGTGAATCTAAAGGTTGTAGAATATTCTGATACTTTATGTTGTCCAAACCACTGTTTTCTCGACACTGAAAGCGTACAAGGTTAAATGTTTCATGAATATTTTCAATGTATACTTTATATGGTGAGACGTCCATAGGAATTACAATATGAAATTGGTCATTAATTAATTTTAAAGTTCCGACAGGGTCGAAGAGTATACCAGGACTCTTTGTAATGGGTTCCACATATTGATTGCCATCAATACCCAGGGCGGCGTTACAGTGAGTGGCGAGGATTCTGCAAATTATAACAACTATGCTAATTTATTTTTTAAAAGATTAGTATTTTGTAAGATGAATGATTGCAATGACGAATTCTAACTACTTTGAGTTGCATGTTTGACTTCATCAAAGTGGTGAGATACGTGGCGTCGGTTTATTAATAGAGTTAAAGTATTATTACTGTGTACTTTAATGATTTTGTAAGGTCCTTTCCACAGTGGGGAAAGAGCTTTCCGAAGTCGATGGTGTGATTTTAAGTAAACGAAATCACCAACTTTATATTGTACTGAACGACTGTGTTTATCATAATAGCTTTTTGATTTTTCTTTCGAGGCTCGAATATTTTCTACTGCTTTTTCCCGAGATATTTTGAGGCGATGATGGAGCATTTTTATGTAATCAGGATATGTTATGTCGGTTCGTAGTTCGAAAACAGAGTCTGGGATGAATGGTTTGTGTCCAAACACGAGTTCATATGGAGTGAAGCGGGTCGTAGTGTGGACAGTGCTATTATAGGTTAACATGGCGGTATACACAAATTTATGCCAATTCGTCTGATTCTCGTTAACAAAGGATTTCAGGTACTCCTTTAGGGTTGAGTGGCTCCTCTCGAGTGCCCCTTGGGTCTGCGGATGGTAAGGCGAAGACCAGATCTGTTTTATTTTAAGGAAATCACAAGTTCTTTTAAATAAGTCAGCGGTGAAATTTGTTCCTTGATCCGTAAGAACTGACCTTGGGATTCCGAAAAGAGTTATAAAGTGCACGAGACATTCACAAGACTCTTCTGCAGTAGCATTTGAGATGGGATATGCAATAGAAAACTTTGTCAGATCGTCTTGTAGGGTAAGTATATATCTTAGATTTAGTTGTCCAGCTTCAGGCAGAGGGCCTACAATATCGAGACTTATTCTTTCGAATGGACGAGTTGAGGAAGTTGTGATTTGCATTGGGGATCTATTTATTTTACGAAGAGCTTTGTTTGACTGACATAGGCCGCAGTGTTTTACGTAGTCCTCTATTTCGGAACGCATTCCTTTCCAGTAATAGCGTTCTTTAATTCTATCATACATCCTATTGGACCCGAGGTGTCCGGCAATCGGGATGTCGTGATTTTCTTTCAGGACCTTGGCTACTTCAGATGGGGTAAGGTAAATGATGGTATTATGATGAATATTAATTGTAATGTTAGTGTTATTAAATAGATACATAAGCATAGTATAAATTTTTACAAAGGAATTTTGCTCGAATGGATTTTTAAAATCGTGTATGGCTATTTCATTGATGTCGCCAGTAAGCATGATATCGTCTCTGACTGATTTTAAAGCTTTAAAAATATCAGGATAGGTAGAAGTATCGAAATAGTAAACTTTAGTAAAAAGGAAATAGTAAGTTTTTCTGTTTGCGTCTATTTTCTTAAAAGAGTGCAGCTCACGCTCATCGTTTAAAAAGAAATCACCTGTAGAGGCAATTATGTCTTGAACATAAGGATTCGATTCATCATAATCAATGGACGTAGGAATAATTATTGTTTTAACAGTACTTTTAAGAAGACTTTCATTGTGCTCCTTAATGTATGTGTTACAAGTTTCATTTGGTTTAGTTGAGGATTTCAAGAATTCTGAATAATCTCTATTGGAATGTGTAGGTGAATTGGATTGGGTTGGAATTTCTGAAGTCTCTTTTTCTATTACCGTTGGAATTTCTGGTGGAGAAACGGGGTTAGGTGGAATATCACCTGGTAAAACAAGAGGATCTGAAGGAGATGGAAGATTCAGCGGGGAAAAGTCGATGTTTGGATTTTGAAGTGGACTAATATTCAAGTCACCCAGGTCGATTAAATCATCGAGAATGTCGGCCGGAGTTTCAGTTTCCAGAGTAGGGTGATCATTGGGAAACCCGGAAGTTGAAGGTTGCGGATCCGAGTTTTCTTCAATGATTGGGTTAACTGGGTAACGTGACAGTGTGTCAGCGTTACTGTTGATTTTTCCTTTCTTATACATAACTTCGTAATCGAATTCTTCTAATTTGAGCCTCCATCTTACTAATTTTGAACCCGGTTCTTTACAATTGAACAGCCACTTTAAGGGGCGATGATCCGTAACTATAGTGAATTTGTGTCCATACAAATATGGTCTAAAGGTTTTTGTGCCAAAAATGATAGCCAAACATTCCTTCTCGGTTACACTGTAATTGCACTCGGCCTTGTTCAAGGTCCGGGATGCATATGCAATGGGACGGTCGTTGCCTACTGAACCCTGAGATAAAATAGCAGAAATTGCGAAGTTGGACGCATCACACGTTAGTAAAAATGGTTTTGTAAAATCAGGATAAGCTAAAATGGGTGCTGAGATTAGTGCATTCTTTAGATGTTCGAATGCTAGTTGATGTTCATTACCCCATACGAATGATATATCCTTTTTCAAAAGAGTTGTGAGTGGTTTAGCGATTTTGGATAAATTTGGAATAAAACGTCGATAGTATGATACTAATCCCAGAAAGGATTTTATATCTTTTGGACGCTTGGGGATCGGGAACTCTTCTACTGCTCTTGTTTTTTCAGGATTAGGTTTTACACCCTCGTCGGTGATGATGTGACCAAGATAGGAGACTTCCCTACGGAGAAACTCGCATTTGTCAGGTTGAAGCTTTAAATGGAATTTTCTTAGTCTATCAAAAATGTTTGAGAGGTTCCTCATGTGTGTGTCTAGGTCATATGAATAAATTACGATGTCATCGAGGTATACGAAGCATTGGATTCCTTGGAGACCAGAGAGAGCAGTGTTCATTAGTCTTTGGAAGGTAGCAGGGGCATTTTTAAGCCCAAATGGCATGCGAGTAAATTCGAAATGTCCCTGAGGGACTGAAAAAGCGGATTTAGGGGCATCTCGTTCAGCTATTTTTATTTGGTGAAATCCAGATGCAAGATCTAGGGTGCTGAAATATTTACATTTTCCAAGTTGGTCTAGTATTTCTGAAATATTGGGGATAGGGTAAGAATCACCAATTGTTATATCATTTAATTTACGGTAGTCGATGACTACTCGCCATTTGCGCTGACCAGATGCATCAAGTTTTTTGGGGACGATCCAGATCGGAGAAGACCATGGGGATGTAGAGGGTTTAATTATTCCATTATCAAGCATTTTATTTATTTGAGATTGTACTTCTTGTTTATGTATTTCAGGAAATCGATATGATTTTGTATTAATTGGGACTGAGGAAGATGTGGTTATTTCGTGCTCTAATGCTTCAGTACACGTTAATTTATCATCCGAAAGATGAAAGATGTCTGAGTATGTTGAGCAAAGCTCGTATAGAGCATTTGCTTCTTCAGAAGTTAAATGACCGATACGCAAGAGGTTTAGTACCTCTTCGGTTCGAGTCAATGTGCTACGAGAGATATTATGATCAATTGAATAAAATACCTCTTGATGATTTGTTTGTTCTAAAGGCAGAATTTGAAATTTTAGGTTTGAATCTACATGTACTGTGGATTCGGAGGTGTTTACGACAGAAATATTAACTCTGGAGTTTGGTTTAACCTTTACAATGCAGTTTGCTACAAGTAGGCCTTCCATCGGATTTTGATCAAGTATAAGTCCTTCGCTTATTTCCGGATTGAGCACAGAACATTCAATTATTGTTTCTGTTCGGGGAGGAATAGTAAAAACTGGTTCAGTAAAATTAAGATTAAGTTTCGTTTTATGAATTTTCAGTGTACTTTCGGCGTAGTTAATTATACAGTTATGCTTAGTAAGAAAATCGTTACCAATTATTCCGTCGTATGGGAAATCGAGGTCAGGTATAACATAGAAATGGTTATTTAGTGAATCAAAATTCATTGATATGTGTCCGAATGAGAGCATTGGATTACTTGTTGAACCTAACCCGCTAAAACTTATGATATGTTTTATTAATTCAGGCATTTTTTCGATAGCGTTAACTTTCAGAAGACTTATGGAAGCGCCACTATCGACAAGAAGTTTCAGTGGTTTAGTAGAGACAGAGGTTTGGACTTTTAGAAATGGTAAGTATTTTCTCGTTGGATTTGTGTTGATGTTGTATGTTTTTAATGATTCCTTATTTCTGCCAGGTATAAAACATGAAGGACACGAGTTAGCAGTGAACGAGACAAGGTTAGTTTGCGGTTGAATTGAGTCTGTTTTTGGTGTATTTGTAGCGTCAGTGTTTTCACGATGTGAGTTCTTGGATTCATTAGTGGGATTAGAAACAGCGGTAGAGGAAACAGCGGTAGAGGAAACAGCGGTAGAGGAAACAGCGGTAGAGGAAACAGCGGTAGAGGAAACAGCGGTAGAGGAAACAGCGGTAGAGGAAACAGCGGTAGAGGAAACAGCGGTAGAGGAAACAGCGGTAGAGGTATGTATTTGGTTACCTTTGGCACTAAGGACAGTGAGATGCTCACTCCGAATTTCGGGTTGGTTACCGTGATTACGAGTAGACTTGGAGACAGTGAGAGGGCTACTATGAATTTGGGGCTGGATACCCTGTTTGTTAGTAGGCTTAGATACAGTGATAGCGCCACTATAAGTTTGGGGCTGGATACCCTGTTTGTTAGTAGGCTTAGATACAGTGATAGCACCACTATAAGTTTGGGGCTGGATACCCTGTTTGTTAGTAGGCTTAGATACAGTGATAGTGCCACTATAAGTTTGGGGCTGGTTACCCTGTTTGTTAGTAGGCTTAGATACAGTGAATTTTGGGGTATCGATTTTAGTTTTTAATTTTCCCATACGATACCGGACGGGAAGATCTACTCGTTTAAAGGATCGTTATTATGGTTGTCTACACCGAAACATTGATCGTCTGAAGAGTTAGTCAGGTGTATCCGGTTTCGCGGTAGGAAACTATTTGGAGGTTGACGATTCGGACTATGTGCGTTTTCTATGTTGTTGAAACGTCTATTGTTATTGTATTGTCGTTTCCTGCAATTTTCTATAGTATGACCAAGGTTTTTGCAGTACCTGCAGACGGGTGTGTTGGAGCTTGGTTTGAATTGAGCCTGAGGTTGTAACTGTGGCCTTGAGTATGTTGCAGTTGAGTGATTTTGTCTGCGCTGTTCGAAGTTATTCGCAATAAAGGAGCCTGTGGTCGGGTTTGTATATTTTCGGTTGTTGATTCCTACGATTTTTTCCTCAGCAGTGGCAAGATTTATTGCCTCATTAAGAGTGTTGGGGTCCCTACATCTAACGACCGTGGATAGCGATGATTGAAGACCAATCATAAATACGTTGAGGGCTAAATCTTGCATTGCGGCTACACGGCCGGCTAATTCGTCTTTCTTCCTCGTTGGAATTGAAATGTTTATTTCGGTTAAGAGTTTTGCGAGACAAGCCTCAACTCTTAAGGAGTAATGGCTCACGGATTCGTTGCGACCTTGTTTGCATTCCTGCAGGTCGGAGAGAAGATAAGCATAATGTTTTATGTCGCCGAATTGTGTTTTTAGAAATTCTTCTAACTGTGACCACTTTGTGAATTCCTTTACAGCGCATGCAGTTTCTGCTTTGCCTTCAAGGCGGCTAAGGATATATTTGAAAAGAATTTCTGTTTGTGTGGCCGATGCAAGGTTAATCGCATTACGACAATTATTAATAAAGGGAGTCAACTTTTCTCTGGTACCGTCGAAGGTTCCAATGAATTTAATTAAAACGTTTAAATCAATATCTGACATTTTGTATTGAGAGTCTTCGTCCTTTATTTCTTTCAGTTTTGACATAAGTATAACAAAAAATTTATAAAAGCAAATGAATCTTTAAATTACTAGTGTGAATAATTATACGAGCTATTATAATGGTACAAATTAAAAGTATCTAAAACTAGCATTAAGACACAGGTGCGACTCGGTGTTATCAGTTCTTCGAAACGGCGTGTGGGCGAGAAACGTTCGGCAGAGTCTTATCGTTCATAAACAATGATCTTCGAATGGATGGAATGTTTTGGTTTTACACTAAGTTATAAGCACAAAGGTATAACTCACAGTGTTAGCAGGAACATGGTACTTGTTTTTCAGGATGTAGCTCGCTGGAGGTAAATCTTGAGTTTTCGTCTTGGGATTCAGCGGGGAACAAATTGGATGATATTATTACGGCTCTTCCAGGATACAGTGCGGGACACGACGAAACCGGAACCAAGATACAGCGACAGTGGTAGATAGGTTCCGCGACACTTTCTTTCTTTCAGGATACGGAGATTAGAACAGTTTTTAGTATTGGCACTTTTCACTTCACGACACTGGTTTTTGAGTCCGGGGATTTAATATCCCACCGCTGCCACCATTGTTATCGGGGGTTACACGATTTAAGTTTTAAAAAAAAGATTTATTACTTGCTATAGAAACTTTAATATAAAAAAAGGAAATAGAAAATATTAAACAATATGGGATTGGTCAATAAAACACGAGTATTTTCCTTGAATGCCGGTGGAAGACTGACTGTCCCTTTCCATTATATTTGATATGCAATAGGACTGAGGCATCACTGTCTCAGCATTATTGCTAGCATGGGGAAGGATATAACAGTACGAAACTACATAAAAAGTTTATTGATATCCATCCAGACCTTTCAAACATCTCTCCACAAAGACTATCTAATCAAAGGCGCTCTATAGTAAATAATCGATTATTAGATATCAAAAAAATAGAGAAAATAAAGACCGATGTTTTAAATATGAACATCACTCACATAAATACACCCACACAAAATGCACAATTACCTCATTTAAATTACCAAGAAACGCCCAACAATGTTACACTAACTACAAACGACACTAGTGATATTAATTTACTTCCACATTATAATTTACTGGCTACTTATCCTTATCCTCGAAATACAACTGATGAAGTAACGAGTGAGACTGATGTTATAAAAAGTAATAATAACTCACTCGTCCATATTAACCATGATATAGATAATACATTTAAAGAAACCTTTAGTAAGTACACTGATACCGATCCTACTACTAGACCGTTCATCTGGAAGCAGAAATCTTCGAAAAAGTTCTCGATAATTATACATTACATTGATAATAAAATTCTACCAAAGTATTTAAATACAGACACAGACTTTAAAACACTACAAACTATAATATACTGCGCAGCATGGACAGCGGCTAAATGTAATGGTGCAAAAATGGATATAACTGCAGAACAGTCGAACAGAATGGGACCTAAAAAACCGAATTGGGAAAGAAGATTAGAGAAGAAGAGAGAAGATCTTAAAGTAAAAATAGGCAGATTGATTCAATATCGTAACGGAAATACAAGCCCAATGCTGACAGCGCAAGTAAGGAAAATAATGGACCAATACAAGGTACATTCTATACATGAGGGACCAAACTCATGCATTACACAATTTATAGATACTCTCAAACAAAAACTTACAGTTATAGCCAGTAGAATTAATAGATATCGAGCATGTACACTACGCAAAACACAAAACAACCAATTTAAAAACAACGAAAAAAACTTCTATCGGAATTTAAAATTATCTACATCTAATAATACATCAAGTAATCATCCCTCTACTCCTAACACTCCGGAACCAGATCTGGTTCTAAAATTTTGGGCTGACATATGGGAGAAACCTAAAGATCATAATGATAAAGCAGATTGGATCAGAGATGAATACGATAGAAATAGACACGTACAGCCAATGCCCTTTGAATTCATATCAATAGAGACATTTCAAAATGTCATAAAAAAACTGCATAATTGGAAAGCCCCTGGAACTGATAAGATACACAACTTCTGGTACAAGAAGTTTGCATACACCCATCTTTCAAGATCCCTCTATACCTGACTATGTAATGGCAGGAACAACCTACATGATTTCAAAGGATCCTTCAGATCCAACCAACCCAGCCAAATACAGACCAATTATTAGTATTAATTACAGCCTCCAAACTATTTATAAAATAATTAGTTCCTGTATTACTAGTTTAATATACGACCACATTGAAAACAATAGAATTCTAGCTGAACCACAAAAAGGGTGCAGGAAATATAGTCAGGGCTGCAAAGAACAACTTATAATCGACTCTGTGATATTACGGCTAGTACAAAAACAGAAAAAAGAGCTTCACTCTATGTACGTTGATTACAAGAAAGCATATGATTCCGTACCCCTTTCGTGGCTGTTAAAAGTCTTAGATATCTATAAAATACATCCTACACTAACAAACTTACTGCAAACTGTAATGCACAAGTGGACCACACGACTTAAAATATCACACACTGAAAGCGAACCTATGCATATCAAACGCGGTATCTTCCAAGGTGACTCTTTGAGCCCACTATGGTTTTGCCTAGCTTTGAATCCACTCTCCAATGTACTGATTGCTGCAAACGTAGGCTATCCCTTAAAATACACAAAGGATAATAACATGAACGAACAGATAACTACCCAGATAAATCATCTCATGTATATGGATGACATAAAATTATATGCCACGACACAAAAAGATTTGTATCAATAAGGTAATCTTACTGAGCAATATTCTCAAGATATTTGTATGGAATTTGGCATTGATAAATGCAAAATTAATGCAATCAAAGATGGACAAAGTCTACAACACACTTACCACATGGAAGCTGGACAGCAAATCAATTCACTAGAAGAGACTGAAGTTTATAAGTATTTAGGATATAACCAGGGGAAGTTAATAGAGAACAAAAACACAAAAACCAAACTAATACAACAATTTAAACATAGACTCAACTCCCTCGTAAATTCACAATTAAAGTCACGAAATATTATCAAAGCTATTAACTCATTTTCTATACCGATTTTAACATATTCATTTGGCATTATTAACTGGCCGAAAACAGAATTAAAGAAAATTCAAAGAATTATAAACACAACACTAACTAAGCACCGTAAACATCATCCACGAGCATGCTTTCAACGACAGACTACCACGCCATGAAGGCGGCAGAGGAATAATAGATATCCAAAACCTACACAATAAACAAATAACGACACTCCGATCTTACTTTTACAAAAAATCAACCACATCCGGTCTTCATCAGGCGACTGTCCAATGTGACGCTAAATTAACACAGCTGAACCTCCAAGACAAAACATTCCAAAAAAATGAGAGACAAAACATTCCAAAAAAATGAGACACAAACCACAGAACAGACAAAAATAAATGAGTGGGCCCGAAAGTCTCTACATGGGAGACATCGACATGACCTCTGCCAACCTAATGTCGACAAAGCAGCGTCGAACGCCTGGTTAAGTCGTGGCGAACTCTTCCCTGAGACTGAAGGGTTCATGATTGCTATACAAGACCAAATAATTGAAACTCGCAACTACCAAAGACATATAATGAGGATATTAAACTTGCCTACGGACTTGTGCCGAAAATGCAATAGTATTTCTGAAACCATACAGCACATAACAGGCGCTTGTAAATTAATAGCGCAGACAGAATATAAACACCGCCACGATCAAGTCGCAAATATTATCCATCAGAAGTTAGCTTACAAATATAATCTCATATCAAGTGTGAAACCCATACCTTATTATAAATATGTACCAGAATCAGTTCTCGAAAACAACGAATACAGACTGTATTACGACCGTGCAATTCTTACAGATAGAACAATCTGTATGCGCCAAGTTATATTAAGTTATTTAAGATTTTTATTTTTCGAATGAGTGGACTGTATTTTTTTGCGGTAAATTGGTGTACAAAAGAAAGATACAAAGGAATCAGAGCACAAGGAAGACAGCACTTACTTGACCTTATTTTTCATGGGTAGGAGCACGCCGTCCGTTGATCCAAATATTCCTCACGAAGTCCTCTCTTCTCGAACACCACCACTTATGTTATATTTCGGCACACACATAAATATAGGAATTATGCTTAAAAGGATCTCATTGAAACTTCTAAGGTATATTATGATATTTTATGGCTTATTTTCAGGCAGCCAGTAAACTCGTATTGCCCGTTACTTTTCGCAATCGGAAAGCAAGTCGTCCGCAAACGTCTTAATCGTTTGCTTCCGTTAATTTGAGTGACAGCTCTGCGTTCTAGTGTTTTTGAGGCGTATGAGGGCGCCAGTCTCTTCACGGAGAATCGTTCAGTGCTGTTTTAGGTTGGATATGGGAGAATAGGAACACCAATGAAATTTTAAATTATTATTTAAGACTTAATTATAACTTGGCGCAACCATTCACCCGCCCTTAAAGGGTCACCTTTAAGAAAAGCTCTCATAAGGTATGAGGTAGAATTGCCTCTTTTAAGAACGCGTATTGCGCATGGGCGTATTTCATATAAGTATGTGTATATTTACGAAAGTATATTAAAAAATATTAATTATTTGTAGAATTATTATAAAAGAGAATAAAGTCTTAACGTATGAGCTACTTAGTACTAAATTATGAAACTATAATTGTTACGCTTATTGCGTCGGAAGAGGGCATAAGCGAACGACCGGACGGACGTAAGTTCTCCCGGAAATTTTAACGGTCGCTACGCGTATGACGCCGTCTTTCGAGGGATGCACTTTCTCTACTACTGCTAGAGGCCAAGCCAGAGGCGGTACGTTGTCATTTATAACTACGACGACAGTTCCCGGCGTAATAGGTACGGAAGGCGTATTCCATTTCAAACGAACTTGCAATCCGTGCAAATATTCCATCCTCCAACGATTCCAAAACGATTGGACCATTTTATCTATTAACGAGTACCTGTCAACCAAGTTAATTTTGTCTGGATTGACATCAGGCGCAGGCAAGGAGAATAGAGACGCAGTATGTAGGAAGTGACTTGGAGTAAGAGCCGAAGGTTCGGCAGGGTCAGAGCTTAGTATTGTTAGCGGACGCGAATTGAGAAGACATTCGACCTGAATGAGCACAGTGCAAAGTTCCTCATAAGAAAGGAGCTGTTGCCCTATGACCTTGAACAGGATCGTCTTAGTCACCTTGATCATACTTTCCCATGAACCTCCAAAGTGTGGGGAATTGGGACAGATGAATTTCCAAGTTATGCGATTTTCAGCGCATTCCTGCTCTAGCTTCGGGTAATATTCCTCTCTTAGAAATTTATAGAGGTCCCGAAGGTAAGAAGCAGCACCCTGGAAGTTTTTAGCATTGTCGCTATGCAGCACCTGAACAGGACCACGACGTGATAGGAATCTTTTAAACCCGGCGAGGAAACTGGGGGTGCTAAGTGAGGTAGCGACCTCAATGTGCGTAGATCTCGTAGTGAGACACGTGAACAGCACAATATAAGCTTTCTCGCTGTGTACGCCACGGCGGCGTACAGGAACGTATGGTATAGGACCTGCATTATCGCAGCCGGTGAAACTAAAGGCTTTCAACGCTGGACGTGTACGTATATCAGGAAGATCCGCCATCAGCGGAATGGTTGGACGCGGTTTAAATCTAAAGCAAGTATTGCACATATGTACTCTTTGCCTGACAATACGGCGTGCCGACAGAATCCAGTACCTCTGACGAAGCAGGGCCATTAGGAGTTCGGGTCCAGCATGTAAATGTTTAATGTGGTAATAATCAATGATTATATTTACCACGTGGCCATTGCGAGGCAATATAACCGGATGTATTTTTTCAAAGCTAAGTCCAGAGTTGGCGAGACGACCACCAACGCGGATAAGTCCATCATCAATAAATGGTCTTAGGCGATTAAATGCCGGTGAACATGTTTTATTATTTTTAATAAGAGAATATTCTTCAGCAAAATGCTGATTTTGCAGAGCGCGAAGCATTCTATTCTCTGCGAAATTTAAGTCGTCAGCGGTAACTGCACTAGTGCCGCGACGAGGCAGTAATTTAGCAAATCTACAAATGTATACAATTATACGTAGAAGTTTGCTCCACGAAGAAAAACGGAGAGCAAGCTCGTGTAAGTCGTTCGGGAGTATAGGTTTACACACAGTGTGTATAAGAACCTTCTTCTCGGGTACGTCTTCAATAGACTCTCCCTCTAGAGTTTTGAGTGGCCACTGAGACGGATGCATTGATGCCCATGGTGGACCATGCAGCCACAGAGGGTGTGAGAGAAGCTTCTCAGGAGTTACACCTCTCGATAGAATATCAGCAGAGTTCTCAGTGCCGGGGCAATGATAAAAGTTGTCTGGTGAGATATTCTCAGTTATCTGTACAACGCGATTCGCGACAAAAGTCTGCCATCTATGCGGTGAACTTTTTATCCAATATAGGGCGACTTTGGAATCGAGAAATGCATATGTAGCCTTGATTGGGATACGCTCAGAGTAAGTGTCATGTACTGTACGAAGCAATTTCGACAGTAGGACGCCACCTAATAGTTCGAGACGAGCAATTGAATGAGGTTTCGTCGGCGAAACTTTACTTTTCGCATAAGCAAGACGCACAGTGTTACCAGTAGGGGAGCTAACGTGTAAATAAACGACAGCACCATAGGCTGCGAGACTAGCATCTGATAGTCCCAGGAGAGTGACCTCACAGTCTGTTGTCACGCCCACATGACGCGGTATGTGTAGCTTATTTAGAGCTGGCAACTCATCGCAAAACTGTCTCCACATCTTAATGATGTGTGGTGGAGCTACAGTGTCCCAATCAAGATTTAATTGCCAAAGCATTTTAATTAATATTTTGGCATACACGACTGTGGGAGCAACGAAGCCCATTATGTCCCACAGACGGGCAACAGTCGACAAGATGGAGCGCTTAGTGCATGTCACATCGTCGGGCACAGAAATTTTAAAATAGAAAGCGTCATTTCCAGTATACCAATGCAGACCAAGTATTTTATGGTGCATGGTTTTGTCAAACTCCACTTCAGTCGGAAGTTTGTGGGACGCAGGAAGGTTATCTAAGACCTCGCGAGAATTGCTGTTCCACTTAACTAATTCCCACTGTGCACCCTTAAAAAGATCGATCATCTGCAGCGACACAGTGACTGCCTCTAGTTCGCTTGGAAGCGAGAAAGCTACGTCATCCATATAAAGCGCGGGTAGCACAATGCTATTCGCTCGTGGATATTTTGCGCCGTCGTCATTCACCAGCTGTCTTACCGTGCGCAGTGCATGGAAGGGACTGGAAGTGAGACCGAAACAGACTCGATTGAACTGGTATAGCACAAGAGGGTCTTGTGGATTAAAGCGGTATAAGAAGCATTGATAGCGACGATCAGCTTCGCGCATAACGATTTGTAGAAACTGTTCTCGGCAGTCGGCTGTCATTGCCACTGCATGCAGACGAAAATTCAAAATTATTTTAAAAAGATCTCCCTGTAAATTTTGACCGGAATGTAGCAGATGGTTCAGTGCCTTTCCAGAACTAGAACGACAAGAAGCATCGACGACTAATCTCAGTCTCGTCGAGAGTTTGTCTTCACGTAAAATCCCCGTGTGTGGCATCACGTAAATCGGAACAGGATCTTTAGAATCATATGAAGGCGCGGGAGAAATATAATCTTTCGCGAGATAACCTTTTATGACATCATCATATGCCGACCTCAATTTATTCGAAGCTTCAAGCTTTCTTTCGAGGCAGATGAAACGTTTCTTAGCTATGTCCAAAGAATTCCCTAGGGAATATAGATCCTCTTTAAATGGCAGGCCGACAACGTATCTGCCCGTATCGGGATCTCGGACAGTAGTCGAAGTGTAGAAGTCTTCGCATTCATTATCATCAGGATTCTGAATGGAAGCGGAAGGAAGTTCTTCAAGTTCCCAGAAACGCTTGACTAAAGAGTCAATAGCAGGAGGCTCTTGAACGAAACAACATGTCAAGGCCGTATGAGTATTTATAGTAGGTATCGTAGGCGCATTGCCCATGAACACCAGACCTAACACCGTGCGCAATGCAACGGGCACCGACGGGTCGCGACGTGACGTATGGACGTCGTCGGGGAGAAGCAAATGTGGAAATAGGGAAGCTCCTATTAAAGCATCAATTTTATCAGGTACGCCGTAACTCGCATCGGCAAGCGGAATACCTTTAAGGTGTGATAGGACTGCCGTATCTATCACAGCCGTAGGTAATTTGTCTGTCACTTTATCAACAACAAGTGGCGAGATATTAAAACTAACGTTATCATCAAAACGCGAATAAAACGTCAAGTCAACCGAGCTGGATTGTACAACCTTCTCAATTCCACCGAACCCCTTCACGATAGTACGTTCTGTGAATTTAGTTTGCAAACCCAAGCGATCACAACATTCTTTTGAGAGGAAATCGGCCTGCGAAGCAGAATCCAACAATATACGTATAACTTGCCGTTCACCATTACAGTCGTAAACAGCAACTTGTGCGGTAGCCAATAAGACAGTAGTTCGCTTGTCTTCCACACGATTCATTAAATTGCTATTATACACCTGCGTAGCGCTTGTAGACGGGCTTACGCGCGTAGCGCACAGTGCTACGTCGGCGCGATCATCCGCTACGGGCGATGACGCGGTAACGGTAGGTGCGTTCGGTGGCGGCATGACGGTATTCAACTGAGGCGCGCGGGAATGTTCCTCGCGTTGGTCAAAGTGCAGCCTTTTGTTATGTTTCTGACCACACGAACAGTGCGGGGAGACTTCACATTGCCCGACTTTATGTTTTATAGACAGGCAGTTCACACAGGCATTCTTCTCCTTGACGCACTTAAAACGTTCTTGAGGAGTTAATAATTTATTAAAGTCAACACATTTATATAAATGCGCATGTGTTATATTTCTACATAGACACTTGGACGTAGGCTTATCAACCGTGCTTATATAGGCCTGATACTTCGGCGCATTGCCAGAAGTCCCGTTATTCAAATGTTTTATATTTTTATTATGACGTGTATTAGAAGGGTTTGTGACATTCGTATTCGTACGCTCAAACACCTTCGCGCGTGTTGTGATAAATTCCACAAAGTCGTCGAAAGTAGGTATATTCTTACCGCATTTAATTTCAAACGCGCGTACACTCTCAGTATCGACCCTTTGTGTAGCTATATGTAGTATGATAAGATCAGCTAGGTTATCTAACTTTAGGTTTTTTAAAGCGCTTACTGCGCCAGCGAACCGGTCTATGAAATCTTCAAAGTTAGTCGCAGAGGGAGTCTGAAAACCCTTATAGCGAAATAATTCATGTAGGTACGCGGAAGTCAACATACGTTTATCATCGAACCTATTGACGAGTGTTTGTAAAATGAGCTGATAATTCTCAGCACACGGAGAAATTCCAGCGATTGCGCTTTTTGCCTTCCCTGTCAGCTTCGGTAACAGATAAAATAGCTTTTCTGCATCTGTGAGTGATGGATTATTATCTACTACTGACTTAAAGGTCGTATAAAACATCTGAAAAGATTTAATGTCACCATCGAATTCTAATATCGATATGGGAGCTAGCTTCGGCTTGGCTTTTAGCAGCGCGGAGGTCGCATTATGTATTTCTGGTGTCGTATTTAAAGTTGAGCATTTTGTATGAGTTCGTTTGACCCTATTATACAAAGTCTCAAAAGCATACAGACTTTTGTAATCAGGTTTTGCATCTGAATTTAAGTTTAATAAACGTGTATTATAATCGTCTACAATAGACTCGTACTTTAAACGCAATGAATCAATTTGTGAAGATTCGTCTAGAAAATGTTCTCTTTTTTCAACGTTCGTATGAACATCGGGTTCACGAGATAAGTCAAAGACATTTTGCATGATACCGAATATAGCTTCACGTTTAGCAATTAAGATAGACAGTTTAGTATCCTGAATCTCCTTATCACTTTCGCTAGTTTTAGAATCTACTTTAGGAGGCATTTTACTAAAGTGTAAGTGAGACAATTATCTAACAATCACGAAATACCTATATTTTTATGTGAGTATGATAGGTTAATAACCAATCATATACTGGTAAATTAAGTAGGTCGCGCGGAGTGCGGATAATATGCGCAAGCGCGCTTCGTTCGATATTACGCGTGGTCGGGTTATATCGAATGTTCGATCGACCAGAGGTTCGTATAGACAAATCTCGACCTTATATGCTAGGTCTTACGACTCTTGAGTAAATGTTTCACAACCGAAGGTACTACGATAATTAATAATTGCAAGTTTTAAGATTTGTTTTAATTGTTAATTCAATTTAAATACACTAATATTTATCGAAATATACATAAATATGTGTAGATAATTAGTATGTCTAACTGGGGAAATAGCTAGCTCAATGCTATAATGCCGCTTATGCCAGTATTAAGACAAAGAAAATAGATGACGCAATGACCTATTTTATTTAAAATTATATTATTTCAATTATTAGAGCCTATAGAAGTATTCTAACAAGGAAACTAATGCTTCAATACGTTAATATGAAGGAAATGCTGTAAATATCCGGCTCGACGGAACCAAATAAATATGTATGCGCCAAGTTATATTAAGTTATTTAAGATTTTTATTTTTCGAATGAGTGGACTGTATTTTTTTGCGGTAAATTGGTGTACAAAAGAAAGATACAAAGGAATCAGAGCACAAGGAAGACAGCACTTACTTGACCTTATTTTTCATGGGTAGGAGCACGCCGTCCGTTGATCCAAATATTCCTCACGAAGTCCTCTCTTCTCGAACACCACCACTTATGTTATATTTCGGCACACACATAAATATAGGAATTATGCTTAAAAGGATCTCATTGAAACTTCTAAGGTATATTATGATATTTTATGGCTTATTTTCAGGCAGCCAGTAAACTCGTATTGCCCGTTACTTTTCGCAATCGGAAAGCAAGTCGTCCGCAAACGTCTTAATCGTTTGCTTCCGTTAATTTGAGTGACAGCTCTGCGTTCTAGTGTTTTTGAGGCGTATGAGGGCGCCAGTCTCTTCACGGAGAATCGTTCAGTGCTGTTTTAGGTTGGATATGGGAGAATAGGAACACCAATGAAATTTTAAATTATTATTTAAGACTTAATTATAACTTGGCGCAACCACAATCCATTACAATAGACCTGACATTACACTTCAAGATAAAAAGAACCGAACTGCAATCATCATAGACATAGCTATACCCAACACACATAATTTACAAAACACAATATCCGAAAAACTTTCTAAATATACAGACCTTAAAGACGAGATAAAGCGCATGTGGCGGCTTAATGAAGTTAGCATAGTTCCCATAGTATTATCCACTACAGGTGTCATTCCCAAACAACTTCACCAGTCACTCAGCTTACTCAATTTACCGGAATTCACCTACAAATCTCTCCAAAAAGCTGTAATCCTGAACACTTGCAGGATAGTCCGTAAATTCTTACAGGGTAGTGAAGAGCCTACACATCGAACTGGTGAACCCACACACAATCACAATAATGTCCAACCACAACCTTCTACACAGACATGACATTTCCCTCAAGCACAATCCTATACACATACAAACAGTGGCGCACAACATGCACAAAAGCACTGCATACCCAAATTATCTTATATAACCCGTATTGGAGGGGACTTTTTTCCATTTTATGCCATGTACCTGCTCTATGCATACCCTGATCACAAACCCTGTGCACGCCACTGCATACAAACCCACAACATTAATAATTAACTTAATTAATTATTAAGTTTTTTTTTTTTTTTTTACTCTGGGTGTGCACTTGACTTAGGTCCGTGCACACCTGAAACACCAGCTGTTAGCTGAGACACTAAAGTGTACACAGATAATATTGGATAGAAGCAGGCGTTACTTTGCGGAAATACATGATATATTATCAAAATTAAGCTTAATTTGCTATACTCCGCGAAAAGCAGGAGAATCTGTGTGGTGTAATTTATAATTTCTTCAATCCTTATACCCCACACCAAACAGATCTTCGGCAATATACCCTCTACGCACGTTTCGCTCCGAAACCGAAGCATCATCAGGAGATGTTGACTTTACAATGAATAATTGTTAAGCAATGAATTGCTAAATTTTATATTCATAATCATAAGTCAAAGTCGACGGAGTAAGACAAAGTCATAAGTCTACATCGCAAGAGATAGTCATAAGTCAAGGTCATAAGACAGTCATAAGTCAAAGACATAAGTCAAAATCATATGTCAAAAAACAAAGTCAAAGTTATGTCATAAGTCAAAGTCGACGTCGTAAGACAAAATCATAAGTCTACATCGTAAGAGAAAGTCATAAGTCTAAGTCATAAGACAGTCATAAGTCAAAGTCATAAGTCAAAGAACTAAGTCAAAATCATAAGTCAAAGTCGACGGAGTAAGACAAAGTCATAAGTCTACATCGTAAGAGATAGTCATAACTCAAGGTCATAAGACAGTCATAAGTCAAAGACATAAGTCAAAATCATAAGTCAAAGAACTAAGTCAAAGTTATAAGTCAAATTCAAAGTCATAAGTCTAAGTCAATGTCGTAATTCGAAAGTCAAAGACATAAGTCAATGTCATAAGTCAAAGTCGACGTGGTAAGACAAAATCATAAGTCTACATCGTAAGAGAAATTCATAAGTCTAAGTCATAAGTAAGTCATAAGTCAAAGTCTTAAGTCAAAGACATAAGTCAAAATCATAAGTCAAAGTCGACGGAGTAAGACAAAGTCATAAGTCTACATCGTAAGAGATAGTCATAACTCAAGGTCATAAGACAGTCATAAGTCTAAGATTTAGTCTTATGACTTTGACTTATGACTTTCTCTTACGATGTAGACTTATGATTTTGTCTTACGACGTCGACTTTGACTTATGACTTATAACTTTGACTTAGTTTTTGACTTATGATTTTAACTTATGTCTTTGACTTATGACTGTCTTATGACTTAGACTTATGACTTTCTCTTACGATGTAGACTTATGATTTTGTCTTACGACGTCGACTTTGACTTATGACTTATAACTTTGACTTATGATTTTGACTTATGTCTTTGACTTATGACTGTCTTATGACCTTGACTTATGACTATCTCTTACGATGTAGACTTATGACTTTGTCTTACTCCGTCGACTTTGACTTATGATTTTGACTTATGATTTTGACTTATGTCTTTGACTTATGACTTTGACTTATGACTGTCTTATGACTTAGACTTATGACTTTCTCTTACGATGTAGACTTATGATTTAGTCTTATGACTTTGACTTATGACTGTCTTATGACCTTGACTTATGACTATCTCTTACGATGTAGACTTATGACTTTGTCTTACTCCGTCGACTTTGACTTATGATTTTGACTTATGTCTTTGACTTAAGACTTTGACTTATGCCTTAGCCCTCTTTTGACTTAGCCCTCTCGCCGCCTCGCTCCGTCGCTACGGGCCTGGCACCCTCTACGGGAAAACGGCCCCGTTCAAGACGAACTTGGACAGGAGCGGCGACGACGAGATAGCGGAACCTCCCGAACACCACATCTCCCGCGATCGTTAAAACCGCGCGATTCAGTGCTGGGCTCATTCCTGTTCGCTCGCCGCTACTAAGGAAATCCTGGTTAGTTTCTTTTCCTCCGCTTACTAATATGCTTAAATTCGGCGGGTGATCCTCCCTGATCTGAGGCCAACGATAAAAGTGGAGGCAGACGCGATATCCGTCAGCTAGACGGCGCCGCTCGCTCTCGCGCCGCTTTGGCGCGAGCGCGAACGGCGCCGCCTCGCGAGTCCGGACGTCGAGTCCGCCTACGGAGTTTTCAGATTAGATTACTTATTCGATTAGACTACTACACGCTACAAACAACAAAGCGCGCTTATGGGTGCGGTTATCAAATGAATTGGGTCTTCACACCGAAAACTCATTGTCGAAATAATGCGCAGAGCGTGTCGTTAACGCGACGCGTCTCTCTCGTAGGCGTCTTAGCGCACGTTTCGCATGCCCGCACCGTGCGTGCGTCGCAGACGTACGCCACGCATAGCGCACGTATCGCGTTCGACACTAGATCGATTAACCGTTAACGGAAGGGTCGATCGATCGAAGCGATCGTGCGCGCGCGTAGCGACGCTGCTACCGCACCCACGGCTGCTGCTACGGGCTAGCGGCAACGGCGCCGAGCCGGCGAGAGCTTGGCGCGCCTCGAACGACACGCACACATTATTTCATTTTATATATTTAAACGGACCGATTGGCGCTAAGCCTCACGGAGCCGCCATGTGTCCGTGTGCGCGCGTCTCGCCCTAATGAAAGGTTGTTGAGCCGCGCGCCACGAACAGTGTGGTATTTGTTTTTATGCAGCCGGCCCTCAGACAGGAGTGGTCCTGGATGTTTCTCCACGGACCGCAATGTGCGTTCGAAATGTCGATGTTCAAATGTGTCCTGCAGTTCACACTATGACGCGCAGTTAACTGCGTTCTTCATCGACCCGCGAGCCAAGTGATCCACCGTCCAGGGTAATAGTTTAACATTTCTGTTTCATGGTATATTTATATACAACGTTTTTGTCATCATATATATCCAATGCGATCGTAACATAACGACTCTCATCTTAACGGATATAAAGATAACAATATTGGGGTGTCCGAGTAAAGACAACCGACGGACCGCGCCGTGTCGTCGATTATATTGGCTAGTGTCATTGTGGCGACAGCTGAATGCAACCGACAGTCCGGCGGACCGATCGCGACGGTCATACTTATACTAGACGGGTTTTTGTTTTTGTTTTGGTTTGGTCTTTAACATAATCGTACAAACATGGGTGCGCGTGCGCGTTTACCGCGGCGACCCGTGCAGACGTTACACGTTAATGATCCTTCCGCAGGTTCCCCTACGGAAACCTTGTTACGACTTTAACTTCCTCTAAATGATCAAGTTTGGTCAACTTCCCAGCAACGCCGACGGCCGTGAAGCCACCGCGTGTCGGTCCGAAGACCTCACTAAATCATTCAATCGGTAGTAGCGACGGGCGGTGTGTACAAAGGGCAGGGACGTAATCAACGCGAGCTTATGACTCGCGCTTACTAGGAATTCCTCGTTTATGGGGGATAATTGCAAACCCCAATCCCCAGCACGAAGGAGTTTCAACGGGTTGCCCGGGCCTCTAGGCCAGGGAGAACATGCTGATTCCTTCAGTGTAGCGCGCGTGCGGCCCAGGACATCTAAGGGCATCACAGACCTGTTATTGCTCAATCTCGTGCGCCTCGAAGACGCCGGTCCCTCTAAGAAGAATTTTAATACGCCGCCAGTGAGTTGCGCGACCGAAGCCGCGCACACCTAAATGACGACGCCTATTTAGCAGGCTAGAGTCTCGTTCGTTACCGGAATTAACCAGACAAATCGCTCCACCAACTAAGAACGGCCATGCACCACCACCCACCGAATCAAGAAAGAGCTGTTAATCTGTCAATCCTTCCGGTGTCCGGGCCTGGTGAGATTTCCCGTGTCGAGTCAAATTAAGCCGCAGGCTCCACTCCTGGTGGTGCCCTTCCGTCAATTCCTTTAAGTTTCAGCTACGCAACCATACTCCCCCCGGAGTCCAAAATCTTTGGTTTCCCGGAAGCTGCCCGCCGAGCCATTGTAGTAACGTCGGCGGATCGCTAGATGACATATTTACGGTTAGAACTAGGGCGGTATCTAATCGCCTTCGAACCTCTAACTTTCGTTCTTGATTGATGAAAACACCTTTGGCAAATGCTTTCGCTGATGTTCGTCTTGCGACGATCCAAGAATTTCACCTCTAACGTCGCAATACGAATGCCTCCAGTTATCCCTATTAATCATTACCTCGGAGTTCTGAAAACCAACAAAATAGAACCGAGATCATATTCTATTATTCCATGCACGAAATATTCAAGCGGCATTTTGAGTCCGCTTTGAGCACTCTAATTTGTTCAAAGTAAAATTGTCGGCCCATCTCGACACTCAACGAAGAGCACCGCGATAGGATTTTGATATTGAACCGGCGTTTTACCGCCGGCTCACCGACGATATGCTCCGCAGACGTGTCAGTATCACCGCGGATGCGGTGCACCGACAGCGCGGCGCACAAATGCAACTACGAGCTTTTTAACCGCAACAATTTTAGTATACGCTATTGGAGCTGGAATAACCGCGGCTGCTGGCACCAGACTTGCCCTCCAATTGTTCCTCGTTAAAATATTTAAAGTGTACTCATTCCGATTACGAGGCCTCGTAAGAGTCCCGTATCGTTATTTTTCGTCACTACCTCCCCGTGCCGGGAGTGGGTAATTTGCGCGCCTGCTGCCTTCCTTGGATGTGGTAGCCGTTTCTCAGGCTCCCTCTCCGGAATCGAACCCTGATTCCCCGTTACCCGTGACAACCATGGTAGTCGCAGAAACTACCATCGAAAGTTGATAAGGCAGACATTTGAAAGATGCGTCGCCGGTACTGGACCATGCGATCGGCAAAAGTTATCCAGATTCATCAAAATTAACGACTTCGGACGCGAGGCCCTCCGTCGATTGGTTTTGATCTAATAAAAGCGCTCGTCCCATCACTGGTCAGAGTTCTGATTGCATGTATTAGCTTAGAATTACCACAGTTATCCAAGTAACTGAGTAAGATCTAAGGAACCAAAACTGATATATTGAGCCATTCGCGGTATCGCCTTAATACGGCTTGCACTGAGACATGCATGGCTTAATCTTTGAGACAAGCATATAACTACTGGCAGGATCAACCAGGGAGCTATCCACATACTTCACGCCACGTAACGCCCGTAGCTGTTAACTAAGGGGAACGTAGGCGCGCAGTTAGCGAGCCCCTTCCGTAGCGAGCGAGCCGCCGCTCCGGTTCACGGCGCTGCAGCCCCATCTCACGACGGAAGGTCGAAGCACGTCGCGCGCCATTCTATTAAGAGCGGCGACGCGGTGCCCGACAAAATTTATTCTATGATGTGCTGCGAGACGAGAGAGTTTCGCCCCGCCGTCAGCATTCGACGAGCGGAACTATTAAACCCAGACGCCCCCGCAGGACGAGGACACATTTCACGTTGCACCGCCTCCGTTAGGAAGCCGTGCGACGTGGTCCCAAGCATTGAAGGTTCTTTGAACGAGACTTAACACACATTGACGCTCTTGCGAGCTATGATTTTATAACATATTCGAGTACGACACCCGGAGATCGTCGCCCGGTACTTGAGAGACTTCTTTTATAACACCATTTTATATTATTTTTAACACCACGCGCGCATAAACACAGGGGGCAAGGCCGCACAAACGAACGCAACAGTCTGCGATTGTGAGCGCGCCACGCCGGTCCCGTATTATGAGAGCTGTATTAAAAATATCACATCTGAATGTACAGTTTTTATATTAAACTGTTTAGCTGGATAAACTTTTAACGACCGTTTGATTTTACATTGAAATGTAATAACGAAATAACGCAGAGGGAATTTCTGACAGTTAACACATTCGACCCGAGAGAGAGCACATCATATCACAATCGATAATAATATACACTCTGAAAATCTCACACATTAATGCCATACAATTGCCCAGACGCGATTCCGTCGGTCGACGCCGTTCATCGGGGGTACAATATTAATATGATATTAAAAAATAATACCATAAAAATAAATAAATAAAATAAACATAATATAATAAAAAAAAGAACAACCAACCTCTTTTTTAGAGAAATGCGAACGTGACAACAAAACTAACGCAGAGACGCGAGAGAGAAGTCTGAACAACGCCACTTTGTGTGGCGCCGCAGCAATCAGACTACTCCTTTAGACTCGGGTATTTCGTCGTCGCCGTCACCTTCGCACCTCCACCCCATATAGTAGTGGCGCGTCGCGACGGGCCTAATGTGTTAGTGAACAAATTAAATTAAACATATTTAAATGGGTTTTTTTTTTTAATATCCAATTAAAGGAAAAAAGGGACCACCAGGAACACCTCTTGCACGAGAACGGGCGTGGGCTTGGGCGTGGGCGTGGGCGTGGGCGTGGGCGTGGGCGTGGGCGCGATGCTTGCGGGTGATTGCCGCGTGGTTCAGAGGGGCGGTACATTTGCGCGCCCACGCCCACCCCCTCTACCAATCCAACGCCCACGCCCACGCCCACGCCCACGCCCACTCTCACTTTTAAGGCTGGCAGGTGCGTGCGTGCATTGTATATAATACGGACGGCGGTGACAAACAGTTCGTGTATTAATTCACACCCGACCGCCAGAGTCTCATCTCTCCCGTCATGTTCGTGAATCGAAACGCGCCGCGCCGCACCGCACCGCACCGCACCGCCCTGCCTATGTTTACCTAAAGTGAATGTTATTAGTAATTTTATAAGGATGACATTATTAAACTTCCCCTTAGTAATAATAGTCATAAAAAAAGGCGCAGGCGTGGGCGTGGGCGTGGGCTTGGTTTAGACGGACGGTGCATTAGCGCGCGCACACGTAAGTGTCGTAATAATCTTCGAAGGGAGACTTCCAGTTCGTGTATCGAATCTTACCGTACCGCGCTGCTACTATGTTTTTTTTTTTTAAATTTTCTAAAAATCTATATTTACTCAAATTAAAAGTAATCCTTCAATTCTGTTGTGATAATATTAAAAAAAAAATTCCACCGTAAAACAAATTAACAAAAAGGAATATAACGAAATATTTTTCAGTGTATAGTCAGTCAGTTCGTGTATTAAACACCTCGCCAGTGGTACTATATACGGTTTCGACTAGGGAGACTGAACTGCCCCCTGTCCGGTTCGTGGATCGAAACGCGCGGCGTCTACATATATTTGATTTTCAAACAAGGAACAATAAAAATATTCAATATTTATCGATATAGCTAGGCTACCTAAACTAAGTAATAATGATATAATATAATGAAACTTGAATTGAAAACGAGTTTAAAATATTGAGTGGCAATCAAATATGATGTAAAGAAAAAAAAAAGTTTTTTTAACGTTAATTTTTATGCATATATGTATATATGTATATGTATATATATTAATATACTTACGCGCTTCAATCGCTTTATACAATAATGTAAGTAAATAACTACGTACATAATTTACTTAATCACTTTTAATACTACATATTTATATACGTATATAGAGTTTACTTATTCACTTTTGTTACATAAATTATTAACTCACTCACCTTATTTACTTATTATTAGTATTTAAGTATACCATTTACTTTATATTATTATATATCGATATCAGTTTAATGTGACTTATGAAAACTATTGAAACTAATTGTTATTTTACGATATCTTATAATATAAATACTAGAGAGTACTTTGTAGTGGTACGTTTTGTTTTTTGTTTTTTTGTTTCTTATTTAAAAACGGAACTGAACCTAAGTGTCACCCGTCCTATTCATGTTCTAACCTAACCTAACCTAACCTATCCAAACCTTTTAAAACTAGTTTGGATTCCTTTAGACCTAAGCCCAGCGGCAACTACGACTAACACTACGACTACACACTGATATAGCTAACTAACTGGCTTTCATCGGTGCATCTGTAGCATAACTAGTATTAAAATAGCAATGAGTTTATTATTATTTTTTATTAATGCATATATTAACATCAAATCTTGAATCTAAAGTCTAAAGGAATCCAAACTAGTTTTAGTTTAGGTGTTAGGTTAGGTTAGGTTAGGTTAGGTTAGGTTAGGTTAGGTTCCCGTGTGGGGTTGCTAGTCCCCCATCGGGCGCGTCCCCGGGTGGTGGATAGGGGAACGCCTCCCAGATATGGGAAGTACCGGGGAAACCCGGCGCGAACCAAAACTAGCACGAGGCGGGGTGGGGCGCTTCTGTGCGCTGCCACTGAGGGTGGGGCCTTACAGGCCGCGAGGAAGGACAACCTCGGTAAAAAATCACCGGTGTGGGTGGAAACGCCCAGCGCGGCGGGCTCTCCGGTCTTCATGGCCGGTGAGCGCTGGCTTCGGCCACCGTCGGGCAACCCGTAATCCGCATTGAGCGGAACCGGGGGTCCCGCGCACTGAGCGTGGGGCTGCGAGGAAGACAACCTCTATAAAAAATTACCCCAATCCTAAGGTTTGATGCCCGCCGATGGGATGCATGGTTGCTGGGAGTGCAGCCACTAGGGTGTCTGGGCAGGGTCCCCATTAGGCCCAAAAACAAAAAAATGGAAGTACGAACTGGAAATAAATCTACCCGGGAGGGTCCCCGCGAGGGGGAATCCCTTGGTGCGTCACTAGTGGCGCATCGGCCCCATGTATACGGGGGGGCCACCATTCGTAAGGAAGAGGAGAGGATTGTGGGGGGTTTAGGGATAGGGATAGATGGAAACGTGCAAGGGGGGAAAGAATTGGTAGTTGCCTTAGAGAGGTGCGAACTCCTAGCTGAAAAGCACGAAAGAGATATGCGAAAGGAGGAAGAGTTAGGATTGGGGGGGAAATTTTGGATGGATGTAGGAGAAGGGGGGAGGAAGAAGAGGAGTGGAACTGAAGAGGCGGCGTCGGAATCCGACTGCAGCCTTATAACCGTCGAGAGCAGGCCCAGATCGGGCTCAGGCTCGTCGGCGGTGTTTTCAGTGTCCGGTATGACAGGAGTTAAGCGCCCACGCCTCAGTGAGGGCGATGATATGTCGACTGACGAGGAAAGGCCGGGGACACCAGTCCCTGTAAGAGGTAGAGGGCGTCCACCTACCCATGGGCGTTATGTCGGCATTGGCAAGGCCAGGGAGGCCCTTAATTTGGAGAAAAGAGCCGAGGTGAAAGCCCAGGCCAAACAAAAGGCGGAGAATGACCTCCTCAAGGAGGCTGCTGTCGCCCGTTTCCGGCGGGAGACGCGTAAAGAAGAGCTACCAGTTGGGCAGCGCGTGGACGAGAAGACCGCAGCCCGGCTGCAGGACCAGGTCTGGGAAGACCTGGACCTCATCAGAAAGGTGGCTACTAAGTCGGCCCACTTGAAGGGCACCTTCGTGCGTGACCTGAAAGACGCTGCGGCTTCCATCAAGGAGACAGTAGAAGTTCTCGGGTCGCGCACCGTTTCGGATGAGACGCGGCGACTGCAGGCGGACAACACACGCCTGCAAGCCGAGATGGCTAGCCTCCGCAGAGAGCTGGCCCAATTACGGACAGAGATGGAGGGTATGCGGAAGCAGGGATCCGCTCACTCTTCCCCGGACAAGACAGAGGAGGCGCCCCCTGCAATGCGTCCTCCTCAACAAGGCAAAACTGGCCGCCCTGGTGTTACCCCAGCTGCGCCTTCATTGGAGGAGATTTGTCGCACGGTGATGGTCCAGGTCGGAGGAATGTTGAATGCCCGCCTGGAGTCACTAGAGGACAGACTCCTTCCGGAGAGGAACCTCCGGCCGCCTTTGGCGACCGACAAAAGGCGAGACGGGTGCACATATGCTGCTGCGGCTTCGGGATCTCCATCTCCAGGCACCGCAAAACCGCCTACTGAAAGCGCACCTAAGGGACCCGCCCGATCTGGACACAGCGGGCACGCAGGACAGGCGCCCTCGGTACCACCTCAGCGCCCCGCTGGATCCACGTCGAGTCAGACACGATCGCGGAGGGCACCAGACCCTTCTGCTTCCTCTTCTACCCCCCCTTCCGCGGGGAAGAAGAGAAAGAAGAAGAATAAACGGAGAAAGAAAGGGGGTCAGGAGTCCGGCCCACACCAGGGAAAGAGCCAGTCAACGGAATGGACGAAGGTGGGTCCTAAGACACGGCCTGAAGTGAAAAGTCGCGCCAGCAAACTCCGCACACCTCGGTCATCAGCAGTAGTATTGACGCTGCAACCGGGGGCGGAAGAAAGAGGCGCGACTTATGCAAAAGTCATTGCCGCTGCGAAAGCGAATATAAACGCAGCAGACATTGGTGCTCAAGGAGTCAGACTTCGTAAGGCGGCGACAGGAGGCCGCCTGTTCGAATTCCCTGGGGCCTCCAGTGCTGAGAAGGCGGACTCCTTGGCTAAAAAGCTCAGAGAGGTCTTGGGTGACGAGGTCGTTCGGATATCTAGGCCTTCGAAGTCTGTTGACCTGCGGATCACAGGCCTGGACGACTCCGTCACCAGCGCCGAGGTTATCGCTGCGGTGGCAACGGTAGGAGGATGTCCCGTCGAGCAAGTGCGGGCTGGCGAAGTTGTTTGTGGCTACGACGGGCTAGGGGCAGTGTTAGTGCACTGTCCCGTTGCAGCTGCCAAGAAGGTGGTAGCAGGAGGAAGGCTCCTCGTGGGATGGGTGTCTGCGCAAGTGAAGTTGCTGGACGCCCGGCCCTTGATGTGCTATCGGTGCCTGGCACCGGGGCACATGGGTGCCCAGTGCAAGGCAGGAGTCGACCGCAGTGGTTTGTGCTATCGCTGCGGCCGACCAGGTCATAAGGCCCGTGAATGCTCCGCTTCACCACATTGCGTGGTCTGTGCGGCGGATGGCAGACCGGCGGAGCATCGCGTGGGCAGCAAGTCCTGCGTATCCCCACAGAAGGGCAAGAAGAAGAGAGGGAAGGCAGGCCAGGCTACTGAGCAGTCTTCTTGCTCACCTCAGCAAGCGGAAACGCAGCAGGGGACTGAGGAGGTTCCAATGGCCGAGGACTAATAATGGACCTGAACCTCCTCCAGGCGAATATCAACCACTGCGCCAGAGCTCAGGACCTCCTTTTCCAGAGCATGGCGCAGTGGTCGATCCACGTAGCCGTGGTAGCTGAGCCCTACCGCGTCCCTTCTGGGGATAATTGGGTGGGAGATACGGACGGAGTTGTAGCCATGACGTCCCGGTCCATAGTGGGCTCCCCGGCCTTCGTTAATGTAGTGCGAGGTCGGGGATACGTCTCGGCCTTTATTGACGACGTAATGGTGGTTGGAGTGTACTTCTCGCCGAATAAGAGTCTCGCTGACTTCGAGCAGTTTCTTGCTGAAGTCGGCGTCCTTATAAACAGAAGACGCTCCGGCCGCGTTCTTGTCGCTGGGGACCTTAATGCTAAATCTGTGGCATGAGGGTGTCCAGCGACAGATCCGCGTGGACGAGAGCTGGAGGAATGGGCGACAGCGACTGGCCTCACGATCTTAAACCGAGGGTCGGTCAACACATGCGTGCGGCATCAGGGTGGCTCCATTGTGGACGTCACTTTTGCAGATGCTGCCCTGGCGCGCCGTGTTCGGGGCTGGGAGGTACTTGAAAACGTGGAGACGTTGTCGGACCACCGATACGTGAGGTTCGACATCTCCGCGAGTTCAAGTATCCCGAGCGCTCCAACCCGAGAGGACGGTCCTCGTTGGTCGCTGTCTCGCATGGACCGGGACTTTTTGGTCGAGGTTGCCCTCGTTGAGGCGTGGTTTTCCGCACCTCCAGAGGGCAACGTGGTAGAAGTTGAAGGGGAAGTGGCACGTCTCGGCGTGGCAATGTCACATATCTGTGACGGGGCCATGCCGAGAGTACACTCTGTCCCCTCGAAGCGAGCGGTGTATTGGTGGTCTGAAGAGCTCACGTTGCTGCGCAGATCTTGCGTGGCGGCGAGACGCCAATACACCCGTTGCCGCCGGCGGAGAAGACGCAACCTGATGGAAGAGGAGCGGCTCTACTCTCTCTACAGGGACGCGGTTAGGTTGCTGCGTACGGCCATCGGCGTTGCCAAAGATCTGGCTGACGACGAGATGCTGGCGACATTGGATGGTGACCCATTCGGAAGGCCATACAAGGCCGTCCGTAAAAAACTCCGATCTTGGGCCCCTCTACTCACGCAGAGTCTCCAGCCTCTTGTCTTGGAGTCGGTGGTTGCGGCTCTGTTTCCAAACAGAGCCGAACGCGAGGCACCTCGTATAGCGCCTCCCATTGTAGAGAGAGACTGGAGCCCGGGCGCACCCGCAGTTACAGAGGGAGAGTTGCGGGCGGCGGTGCTGCGCATGCGCGCGAGAAACACCGCCCCAGGCCCCGACGGCATCCCCGGCCGTGCCTGGGCTCTAGCCTTAGGGCCGCTCGAGTCGTGGGTCCGGGCCTTGTTTAGTGCATGTCTCGAGCAGGGTCAGTTTCCGGGAGAGTGGAAAATAGGGAAACTGGTTCTGCTCCGGAAGGATGGACGCCCGGCCCACGAACCGTCGGCGTACCGACCGATTGTGCTGCTGGACGAGGTGAGCAAGCTCTTCGAGCGTGTCATTGCTGCTCGCCTCGTCCACCACTTGGAGACAGTGGGGCCTGACCTCAGCGCAAATCAGTTTGGCTTCCGCCGGGGCAGGTCCACAATGGCCGCAATAGCGCGTGTGAGGGCCCTAGCGGACAGTGCGGTGTCCCGGGGCGAGGTGTTGGTGGCAGTGTCTCTTGACATTGCCAATGCCTTCAACACCCTACCCTGGGGCTGCATTAGGGAGGCGTTGAGGTACCATGCGGTTCCTCTCTACCTCAGGAGGATCGTTGCGGCCTACCTCTCTGAGCGATCGGTCGGGTACCCGACCAGCGGGGGCTGGTCAGAGAGAGAAATGACGTGCGGTGTTCCACAGGGTTCGGTTCTTGGGCCTCTCCTGTGGAACATCGGGTACGACTGGGTGCTGCGCGGAGCCGTTCTGGGGGGCGTTGACGTGATCTGCTACGCTGACGATACCCTCCTGACGGCTCGCGGCAGCAACTTCCGAGAGGCTCGGTGTAGGGCCGCAGCCGGCGTGGCCCATATCGTAGCCAGAATTCGGACTTTGGGTCTGGAGGTAGCCTTGCACAAATCTGAGGCCCTGTGCTTTCATGGGCCTCGAAGAGCGCCCCCTGCCCGGTCCGAATTGGTGGTGGGTGGAGTTTCCATCGGTGTTGAGCGTACTGTTATATCCTTCCCCATGCTAGCAATAATGCTGAGACAGTGATGCCTCAGTCCTATTGCATATCAAATATAATGGAAAGAGACAGTCAGTCTTCCACCGGCATTCAAGGGAAATACTCGTGTTTTATTGACCAATCCCATATTGTTTAATATTTTCTATTTCCTTTTTTTTATATTAAAGTTTCTATAGCAAGTAATAAATCTTTTTTTTAAAACTTAAATCGTGTAACCTCCGATAACAATGGTGGCAGCGTAAAAGGGATATTAAATCCCCGGACTCAAAAACCAGTGTCGTGAAGTGAAAGTGCCAATACTAAAAACTGTTCTAATCTCCGTATCCTGAAAGAAAGAAAGTGTCGCGGAACCTATCTACCACTGTCGCTGTATCTTGGTTCCGGTTTCGTCGTGTCCCGCACTGTATCCTGGAAGAGCCGTAATAATATCATCCAATTTGTTCCCCGCTGAATCCCAAGACGAAAACTCAAGATTTACCTCCAGCGAGCTACATCCTGAAAAACAAGTACCATGTTCCTGCTAACACTGTGAGTTATACCTTTGTGCTTATAACTTAGTGTAAAACCAAAACATTCCATCCATTCGAAGATCATTGTTTATGAACGATAAGACTCTGCCGAACGTTTCTCGCCCACACGCCGTTTCGAAGAACTGATAACACCGAGTCGCACCTGTGTCTTAATGCTAGTTTTAGATACTTTTAATTTGTACCATTATAATAGCTCGTATAATTATTCACACTAGTAATTTAAAGATTCATTTGCTTTTATAAATTTTTTGTTATACTTATGTCAAAACTGAAAGAAGTAAAGGACGAAGACTCTCAATACAAAATGTCAGATATTGATTTAAACGTATTAATTAAATTCATTGGAACCTTCGACGGTACCAGAGAAAAGTTGACTCCCTTTATTAATAATTGTCGTAATGCGATTAACCTTGCATCGGCCACACAAACAGAAATTCTTTTCAAATATATCCTTAGCCGCCTTGAAGGCAAAGCAGAAACTGCATGCGCTGTAAAGGAATTCACAAAGTGGTCACAGTTAGAAGAATTTCTAAAAATACAATTCGGCGACATAAAACATTATGCTTATCTTCTCTCCGACCTGCAGGAATGCAAACAAGGTCGCAACGAATCCGTGAGCCATTACTCCTTAAGAGTTGAGGCTTGTCTCGCAAAACTCTTAACCGAAATAAACATTTCAATTCCAACGAGGAAGAAAGACGAATTAGCCGGCCGTGTAGCCGCAATGCAAGATTTAGCCCTCAACGTATTTATGATTGGTCTTCAATCATCGCTATCCACGGTCGTTAGATGTAGGGACCCCAACACTCTTAATGAGGCAATAAATCTTGCCACTGCTGAGGAAAAAATCGTAGGAATCAACAACCGAAAATATACAAACCCGACCACAGGCTCCTTTATTGCGAATAACTTCGAACAGCGCAGACAAAATCACTCAACTGCAACATACTCAAGGCCACAGTTACAACCTCAGGCTCAATTCAAACCAAGCTCCAACACACCCGTCTGCAGGTACTGCAAAAACCTTGGTCATACTCCAGAGTTAATATTTCTGTCGTAAACACCTCCGAATCCACAGTACATGTAGATTCAAACCTAAAATTTCAAATTCTGCCTTTAGAACAAACAAATCATCAAGAGGTATTTTATTCAATTGATCATAATATCTCTCGTAGCACATTGACTCGAACCGAAGAGGTACTAAACCTCTTGCGTATCGGTCATTTAACTTCTGAAGAAGCAAATGCTCTATACGAGCTTTGCTCAACATACTCAGACATCTTTCATCTTTCGGATGATAAATTAACGTGTACTGAAGCATTAGAGCACGAAATAACCACATCTTCCTCAGTCCCAATTAATACAAAATCATATCGATTTCCTGAAATACATAAACAAGAAGTACAATCTCAAATAAATAAAATGCTTGATAATGGAATAATTAAACCCTCTACATCCCCATGGTCTTCTCCGATCTGGATCGTCCCCAAAAAACTTGATGCATCTGGTCAGCGCAAATGGCGAGTAGTCATCGACTACCGTAAATTAAATGATATAACAATTGGTGATTCTTACCCTATCCCCAATATTTCAGAAATACTAGACCAACTTGGAAAATGTAAATATTTCAGCACCCTAGATCTTGCATCTGGATTTCACCAAATAAAAATAGCTGAACGAGATGCCCCTAAATCCGCTTTTTCAGTCCCTCAGGGACATTTCGAATTTACTCGCATGCCATTTGGGCTTAAAAATGCCCCTGCTACCTTCCAAAGACTAATGAACACTGCTCTCTCTGGTCTCCAAGGAATCCAATGCTTCGTATACCTCGATGACATCGTAATTTATTCATATGACCTAGACACACACATGAGGAACCTCTCAAACATTTTTGATAGACTAAGAAAATTCCATTTAAAGCTTCAACCTGACAAATGCGAGTTTCTCCGTAGGGAAGTCTCCTATCTTGGTCACATCATCACCGACGAGGGTGTCAAACCTAATCCTGAAAAAACAAGAGCAGCAGAAGAGTTCCCGATCCCCAAGCGTCCAAAGGATATAAAATCCTTTCTGGGATTAGTATCATACTATCGACGTTTTATTCCAAATTTATCCAAAATCGCTAAACCACTCACAACTCTTTTGAAAAAGGATATACCATTCGTATGGGGTAATGAACATCAACTAGCATTCGAACATCTAAAGAATGCACTAATCTCAGCACCCATTTTAGCTTATCCTGATTTTACAAAACCATTTTTACTAACGTGTGATGCGTCCAACTTCGCAATTTCTGCTATTTTATCTCAGGGTTCAGTAGGCAACGACCGTCCCTTTGCATATGCATCCCGGACCTTGAACAAGGCCGAGTGCAATTACAGTGTAACCGAGAAGGAATGTTTGGCTATCATTTTTGGCACAAAAACCTTTAGACCATATTTGTATGGACACAAATTCACTATAGTTACCGATCATCGCCCCTTAAAGTGGCTGTTCAATTGTAAAGAACCGGGTTCTAAATTAGTAAGATGGAGGCTCAAATTAGAAGAATTCGATTACGAAGTTATGTATAAGAAAGAAAAAATCAACAGTAACGCTGACACACTGTCACGTTACCCAGTTAACCCAATCATTGAAGAAAACTCGGATCCGCAACCTTCAACTTCCGGGTTTCCCAATGATCACCCTACTCTGGAAACTGAAACTCCGGCCGACATTCTCGATGATTTAATCGACCTGGGTGACTTGAATATTAGTCCACTTCAAAATCCAAACATCGACTTTTCCCCGCTGAATCTTCCATCTCCTTCAGATCCTCTTGTTTTACCAGGTGATATTCCACCTAACCCCGTTTCTCCACCAGACATTCCAACTGTAATAGAAAAAGAGACTTCAGAAATTCCAACCCAATCCAATTCACCTACACATTCCAATAGAGATTATTCAGAATTCTTGAAATCCTCAACTAAACCAAATGAAACTTGTAACACATACATTAAGGAGCACAATGAAAGTCTTCTTAAAAGTACTGTTAAAACAATAATTATTCCTACGTCCATTGATTATGATGAATCGAATCCTTATGTTCAAGACATAATTGCCTCTACAGGTGATTTCTTTTTAAACGATGAGCGTGAGCTGCACTCTTTTAAGAAAATAGACGCAAACAGAAAAACTTACTATTTCCTTTTTACTAAAGTTTACTATTTCGATACTTCTACCTATCCTGATATTTTTAAAGCTTTAAAATCAGTCAGAGACGATATCATGCTTACTGGCGACATCAATGAAATAGCCATACACGATTTTAAAAATCCATTCGAGCAAAATTCCTTTGTAAAAATTTATACTATGCTTATGTATCTATTTAATAACACTAACATTACAATTAATATTCATCATAATACCATCATTTACCTTACCCCATCTGAAGTAGCCAAGGTCCTGAAAGAAAATCACGACATCCCGATTGCCAGACACCTCGGGTCCAATAGGATGTATGATAGAATTAAAGAACGCTATTACTGGAAAGGAATGCGTTCCGAAATAGAGGACTACGTAAAACACTGCGGCCTATGTCAGTCAAACAAAGCTCTTCGTAAAATAAATAGATCCCCAATGCAAATCACAACTTCCTCAACTCGTCCATTCGAAAGAATAAGTCTCGATATTGTAGGCCCTCTGCCTGAAGCTGGACAACTAAATCTAAGATATATACTTACCCTACAAGACGATCTGACAAAGTTTTCTATTGCATATCCCATCTCAAATGCTACTGCAGAAGAGTCTTGTGAATGTCTCGTGCACTTTATAACTCTTTTCGGAATCCCAAGGTCAGTTCTTACGGATCAAGGAACAAATTTCACCGCTGACTTATTTAAAAGAACTTGTGATTTCCTTAAAATAAAACAGATCTGGTCTTCGCCTTACCATCCGCAGACCCAAGGGGCACTCGAGAGGAGCCACTCAACCCTAAAGGAGTACCTGAAATCCTTTGTTAACGAGAATCAGACGAATTGGCATAAATTTGTGTATACCGCCATGTTAACCTATAATAGCACTGTCCACACTACGACCCGCTTCACTCCATATGAACTCGTGTTTGGACACAAACCATTCATCCCAGACTCTGTTTTCGAACTACGAACCGACATAACATATCCTGATTACATAAAAATGCTCCATCATCGCCTCAAAATATCTCGGGAAAAAGCAGTAGAAAATATTCGAGCCTCGAAAGAAAAATCAAAAAGCTATTATGATAAACACAGTCGTTCAGTACAATATAAAGTTGGTGATTTCGTTTACTTAAAATCACACCATCGACTTCGGAAAGCTCTTTCCCCACTGTGGAAAGGACCTTACAAAATCATTAAAGTACACAGTAATAATACTTTAACTCTATTAATAAACCGACGCCACGTATCTCACCACTTTGATGAAGTCAAACATGCAACTCAAAGTAGTTAGAATTCGTCATTGCAATCATTCATCTTACAAAATACTAATCTTTTAAAAAATAAATTAGCATAGTTGTTATAATTTGCAGAATCCTCGCCACTCACTGTAACGCCGCCCTGGGTATTGATGGCAATCAATATGTGGAACCCATTACAAAGAGTCCTGGTATACTCTTCGACCCTGTCGGAACTTTAAAATTAATTAATGACCAATTTCATATTGTAATTCCTATGGACGTCTCACCATATAAAGTATACATTGAAAATATTCATGAAACATTTAACCTTGTACGCTTTCAGTGTCGAGAAAACAGTGGTTTGGACAACATAAAGTATCAGAATATTCTACAACCTTTAGATTCACTATTCAAAGATATTTTACGTGACTTCGACTCTATCTCACACATAATATCTAATGGCATATCAAAACGATCAGCATGGTTTGCTGGTGTAGGTGTTGTATTTAAACACATTTTTGGCACTATGAATGAGGATGATGCCAAACACTATAACGAAGCCATTAAGACCTTGTATGATAATGACAAGATCATAACTAATTCTGTTAAGAAAAGTATTATTGTATCCCAAATAGCAATGTCAAATATGAATCAATCCCTGCAAGAAATGAATCTGAACCAAGCTAAGCTAAGCGATGCTATTGACAGAATGTCTATAGCAGTAAATAATGTTTCTCAAGCCATACAATTAGATAACTTCAAAACAAATCTTAACTCCATTTTAAACATATTACAATCAAGTCTATTGACTCTTTCCTTCAAAGTAGAGGACATCCTTAACTCTATTCTGTTCGTTAAAGCTAACATACTACATCCGTCTGTATTAACTCCAAATCAATTGTATAGAGAAATACTAACTAATCTTAAAGTAGTTCCTAAATATAGAGATTTCCCAATAAGTCTAGATTTAAGTAATATCCATGTTCTGCTGAACATCGCTGATTTAGTTTGCTATTATCTAGATAATAAGTTAGTTTTTGTCGTTAAGATACCTTTAGTAAATGCTCTAGATTATAATTTATATAAAAGTATACCTTTACCAACTTCACATATAGCTGAAGATGCTAACTCATTTGCGATGATTATACCTTCTTCCGAATTTATCGCACTAAGCAAAGACAAGTCCTCGTTTACGTTTCTCAAGGATACTAGTCTCTGTAAGAATGTTATTACTATGAAAACGTTTCTTTGTGATATGACAGATATTTATATTGTAGCTGGAAGCCCATCCTGTGAAATATAACTAATAACAAAAGCTGTAACGAAATTGCCTCAAACCTGTCAGTACAGGATCGTTTATGGCGATTTAGATATCTGGCATAAACTACATAACGAAATATGGGTATTTGTTCAATCAAAACCCGCAAAGTTATCTATTGAATGTATAAATAATAAAATAACGGAATTAATTATCTCCGGAACCGGTGTACTTACTATACCACTAGATTGCATAGCTTATCATAAGAATTCTAGATTTGTAAGTAAACTATCAACTAGTATTAATGTTCCCATTGTAAAACCAACTTTTAATATCCTTAATGACAGTTGTTGTACACTAGATCGTCTTAAGGCAGTAAACCTACCAAGTATTAAAATCCAAAATGTCAACTTAGAAAACCTTAAAACTTTAGATTTAGTATCGGATCAAGTCGTGAAAGACTTAGATTCAATAGCTAATCCATTAAAGTGGAATAATCATGTTACTTTTCCTATCTTAAGTATTGTATCTTTTATTTTATGTCTCTGTTTACCTTTAGCTTATATTTGTAAAAAGCACAAGTATTTCTACAAATTATTTAAGAAATCCGACGATCCGATCCCAGAAAGTTCTAATGTCGACCCTGAAGTCCAATCAATCGAACCTCGCTTACGCATTGGCTAACGAAAACTTACCCTTTCCGTAAGTTTCCTCTTAACATGGGGGTTGTTATATCCTTCCCCATGCTAGCAATAATGCTGAGACAGTGATGCCTCAGTCCTATTGCATATCAAATATAATGGAAAGGGACAGTCAGTCTTCCACCGGCATTCAAGGGAAATACTCGTGTTTTATTGACCAATCCCATATTGTTTAATATTTTCTATTTCCTTTTTTTTATATTAAAGTTTCTATAGCAAGTAATAAATCTTTTTTTTAAAACTTAAATCGTGTAACCCCCGATAACAGTACGATGAAGTACCTAGGACTCGTCCTCGACAGCCGATGGACGTTTGAAGAGCACTTTCGGCGTCTTCTCCCAAAGCTCGTGGGAGCCGCTGGAGCCCTGAGTCGGCTCCTGCCAAACTTGGGCGGACCGAGCTCGCGGTGTCGCCGCCTATACACGGGCGTGGTGCGGTCCATGGCGCTCTACGGGGCGCCCGTTTGGTCGGACACTCTGACTGCTCTGACTCGGGCCCTGTTGCGAAAACCGCAGAGGGTCATGGCAGTGAGAGTGATACGGGGGTATCGCACCATATCGTGCGAGGCAGCCTGTGTATTGGCGGGGACCCCGCCATGGGATTTGGACGCCGAAATGCTCTCGAGCGCATACTGGCGGAGGGTGGATGCCCGGATGAGGGGGGAGCACCCTGCGCCGGTGAGTGATCGTGGCGGAGGCCCATCTCGTCGCTCTTTGGCGGGAGTGGCTTCTTGCGCCGACGGCCGGCCACCGTACGATCGAGGCGATCCAGCCCGTCCTCGAGCTCTGGACGGGCCGGAAGCACGGCTCTCTGTCTTTCCACCTTGTGCAGATCCTCTCTGGGCACGGATGCTTCGGGAGGTATCTGTGCAAGGTCGCAAGACGTGAGCCCACAGAGGTGTGCCACGAGTGCGGTTACGCCGAGGTACAGTAAAAAAAAAAAAAAAAAGGTTAGGTATATGAATAAGCCCGTGTGGGGTTGCTAGTCCCCCATCGGGCGCGTCCCCGGGTGGTGGATAGGGGAACGCCTCCCAGATATGGGGGGTACCGGGGAAACCCGGCGCGAACCAAAACTAGCACGAGGCGGGGTGGGGCGCTTCTGCGCGCTGCCACTGAGGGTGGGGCCTTACAGGCCGTGAGGAAGGACAACCTCGGTATAAAATCACCGGTGTGGGTGGAAACGCCCAGCGCGGCGGGCTCTTCGGTCTTCATGGCCGGTGAGCGCTGGCTTCGGCCACCGTCGGGCAACCCGTAATCCGCACTGAGCGGAACCGGGGGTCCCGCGCACTGAGCGTGGGGCTGCGAGGAAGACAACCTCTATAAAAAATTACCCCAATTCTAAGGTTTGATGCCCGCCGATGGGATGCATGGTTGCTGGGAGTGCAGCCACTAGGGTGTCTGGGCAGGGTCCCCATTAGGCCCAAAAACAAAAATGGAAGTACGAATTGTGAAAAAATCTACCCGGGAGGGTCCCCGCGAGGGGGAATCCCTTGGTGCGTCACTAGTGGCGCATCGGCCCCATGTATACGGGGGGGCCACCGTTCGTAAGGAAGAGGAGAAGATTGTGGGGGGTTTAGTGATAGATGGAAACGTGCAAGGGGGGAAAGAATTGGTCGTTGCCTTAGAGAGGTGCGAACTTTTAGCAGAAAAGCACGAAAGAGATATGCGTAAGGAGGAAGAGTTAGGATTGGGGGGGAAATTTTGGATGGATGTAGGAGAAGGGGGGAGGAAGAAGAGGAGTGGAACTGAAGAGGCGGCGTCGGAATCCGATTGCAGCCTTATAACCGTCGAGAGCAGGCCCAGATCGGGCTCAGGCTCGTCGGCGGTGTTTTCAGTGTCCGGTATGACAGGAGTTAAGCGCCCACGCCTCAGTGAGGGCGATGATATGTCGACTGACGAGAAAAGGCCGGGGACACCAGTCCCTGTAAGAGGTAGAGGGCGTCCACCTACCCATGGGCGTTATGTCGGCATTGGCAAGGCCAGGGAGGCCCTTAATATGGAAAAAAGAGCCGAGGCAAAAGCCCAGGCCAAACAAAAGGCGGAGGATGACCTCCTCAAGGAGGCCGCCGTCGCCCGTTTTCGGCGGGAGGCGCGCAAAGAAGTGACATTTCCATTCGGGCAACGTGTGGATGAAAAGACCGCAGCCCGACTGCAGGACCAGGTCTGGGAAGACTTGGACCTTATTAGAAAGGTGGCCACTAAGTCTGCCCACTTGAAGGGCACCTTCGTGCGTGACCTGAAAGACGCTGCGGCTTCCATCAAGGAGACTGTAGAAGCCCTCGGGTCGCGCACCGTGTCGGATGAGACGCGGCGACTGCAGGCGGACAACACACGCCTGCAAGCCGAGATGGCTAGCCTCCGCAGAGAGCTGGCCCAATTACGGACAGAGATGGAGGGTATGCGGAAGCAGGGTTCCGCTCACTCTTCCCCGGACAAGACAGAGAAGGCGCCCCCTGCAATGCGTCCTCCTCAACAAGGTAAAACTGGCCGCCCTGGGGTTACCCCAGCTGCGCCTTCATTGGAGGAGATTTGTCGTACGGTGATGGTCCAGGTCGGAGGAATGTTGAATGCCCGCCTGGAGTCACTAGAGGACAGACTCCTCCCAGAGAGGAACCTCCGGCCGCCTTTGGCGACCAACAAAAGGCGAGACGGGCGCACATATGCTGCCGCGGCATCGGGATCTCCATCTCCAGGCACCGCAAAACCGCCTACTGAAAGCGCGCCTAAGGGGCCCGCCCGATCTGAACACAGCAGGCTCGCAGGGCAGGCGCCCTCGGCACCACCTCAGCGCCCAGCTGGGTCCTCGTGGAGTCAGCCACGGGCACGGATGACGACAGACCCTTCTACTTCCTCTTCTACTCCACCTTCCGCGGAGACGAAGAAAAAGAAGAAGAAGAAGAAGAAGAACGGGAATCAGGAGGCTGGCCCACACCAGGGGAAGAGCCAGTCGTCGGAATGGACGAAAGTAGGTCCCAAGACGCGACCTGATGCGAAAAGTCGCGCCAGCAAACTCCGCACACCTCAGTCATCAGCAGTCATCTTAACGCTGCAACCGGGGGCGGAAGAAAGGGGCGCGACTTATGCAAAAGTTATTGCCGCTGCGAAGGCGAAAATAAATGCAGCAGACATTGGCGCACAAGGAGTCCGACTCCGAAAGGCAGCTACAGGAGGCCGCCTGTTCGAATTCCCCGGGGCCTCCAGTGCTGAGAAGGCGGACTCCCTGGCTAGAAAGCTCAGAGAGGTCTTGGGTGACGAGGTCGTTCGGGTCTCTAGACCTACGAAGTCTGTTGACCTGCGGATCACAGGCCTGGACGACTCCGTCACCAGCGCCGAGGTTATCGCAGCGGTGGCAACGGTAGGAGGATGTCCCGTCGAGCAAGTGCGTTCTGGCGAAGTTGTCAGTGGCTACGACGGGCTAGGGGCAGTGTTAGTGCACTGTCCCGTTGCAGCTGCCAAGAAGGTAGTAGCAGGAGGAAGGCTCCTCGTGGGATGGGTGTCGGCCCAAGTAAAGTTGCTGGACGCCCGGCCCCTGATGTGCTATCGGTGCCTGGCACCGGGGCACATGGGTGCCCAGTGCAAGGCAGGGGTCGACCGCAGTGGTTTGTGCTATCGCTGCGGCCGACCGGGTCATAAGGCCCGTGAATGCTCCGCTTCACCACATTGCGTGGTCAAAACCGGCAGAACATCGCGTGGGCAGCAAGTCCTGCGTATCCCCACAGAAGGGCAAGAAGAAGAGAGGGAAGGCAGCCCAGGCTACTGAGCAGTCTTCTTGCTCACCTCAGCAAGCGGAAACGCAGCAGGGGACTGAGGAGGTTCCAATGGCCGAAGACTAATAATGGACCTGAACCTCCTCCAGGCGAATATCAACCACTGCGCCAGAGCTCAGGACCTCCTTTTCCAAAGCATGGCGGAGTGGTCGATCCACGTAGCCGTGGTAGCTGAGCCCTACCGCGTCCCTTCTGGGGATAATTGGGTGGGAGATACGGACGGAGTTGTAGCCATGACGTCCCGGTCCATAGTGGGCTCCCCGGCCTTCGTTAATGTAGTGCGAGGTCGGGGATACGTCTCGGCCTTTATTGACGACGTAATGGTGGTTGGAGTGTACTTCTCGCCGAATAAGAGTCTCGCTGACTTCGAGCAGTTTCTTGCTGAAGTCGGCGTCCTTATAAACAGAAGACGCTCCGGCCGCGTTCTTGTCGCTGGGGACCTTAATGCTAAATCTGTGGCATGGGGGTGTCCAGCGACGGATCCGCGTGGACGAGAGCTGGAGGAATGGGCTACAGCGACTGGCCTCACGGTCTTAAACCGAGGGTCAGTCAACACATGCGTGCGGCAACAGGGTGGCTCCATTGTGGACGTCACTTTTGCAGATGCTGCCCTGGCGCGCCGTGTTCGGGGCTGGGAGGTGCTGGAGAACGTGGAGACGTTGTCGGACCACAGATACTTGAGGTTCGGCATCTCCGCAAGTTCAGTATTCCCGAGCGGTCCAACCCCCTTGCGAGGGGACGGTCCTCGTTGGTCGCTGTCGCGCATTGACCGGGACTTTTTGGTCGAGGTTGCCCTCGTCGAGGCGTGGTTTTCCGCACCTCGAGAGGGCAACTTGGTAGAAGTGGAAGGGGAAGTGGCACGTCTCGGCGTGGCAATGTCACATATCTGCGACGGGGCCATGCCGAGAGTACACTCTGTCCCCTCGAAGCGAGCGGTGTATTGGTGGTCGGGAGAGCTCACGTTGCTGCGCAGATCTTGCGTGGCGGCGAGACGCCAATACACCCGTTGCCGCCGGCGAAGAAGACGCCACTTGATGGAAGAAGAGCGGCTCTACTCCCTCTACAGGGACGCGGTTAGATTGTTGCGTACGGCCATCGGCGTTGCCAAAGATCTGGCTGATGACGAGATGCTGGAGACATTGGATGGTGACCCATTCGGAAGGCCATACAAGGCCGTCCGTAAGAAACTCCGGTCTTGGGCCCCTCCACTCACGAAGAGTCTCCAGCCTCTTGTCTTGGAGTCGGTGGTTGCGGCTCTGTTTCCAAACAGAGTCGAACGCGAGGCTCCTCGTATGGCGCCTCCCATTGTAGAGGGAGACTGGAACCCGGGCGCGCTCGCAGTCACAGAGGGAGAGTTGTGGGCGGCGGTGCTGCGCATGCGCGCGAGAAACACCGCCCCAGGCCCCGACGGCATCCCTGGCCGTGCCTGGGCTCTAGCCTTAGGGCCGCTTGAGTCGTGGGTCCGGGCCTTGTTTAGTGCATGTCTCGAGCAGGGTCAGTTTCCGGGAGAGTGGAAGAGAGGGAAACTGGTTATGCTCCGGAAGGACGGACGCCCGGCCCACGAACCGTCTCTCGGCTCTCCTGTGGAACATCGGGTACGACTGGGTGCTGCGCGGAGCCGTTCTGGGGGGCGTGGACGTGATCTGCTACGCCGACGATACCCTCCTGACGGCTCGCGGCAGCAACTTCCGAGAGGCTCGGTGTAGGGCCACAGCCGGCGTGGCCCATATCGTAGCCAGAATTCGAACTTTGGGTCTGGAGGTAGCCTTGCACAAATCTGAGGCCCTGTGCTTTCATGGGCCTCGAAGAGCGCCCCCTGCCCGGTCTGAATTGGTGGTGGGTGGAGTTTCCATCGGTGTTGAGCGTACGATGAAGTACCTAGGACTCGTCCTCGACAGCCGATGGACGTTTCAAGAGCACTTTCGGCGTCTTCTCCCAAAGCTCGTGGGAGCCGCTGGAGCCCTGAGTCGGCTCCTGCCAAACTTGGGCGGACCGAGCTCGCGGTGTCGCCGCCTATACACGGGCGTGGTGCGGTCCATGGCGCTCTACGGGGCGCCCGTTTGGTCGGACACTCTGACTGCTCTGACTCGGGCCCTGTTGCGAAAACCGCAGAGGGTCATGGCAGTGAGAGTGATACGGGGGTATCGCACCATATCGTGCGAGGCAGCCTGTGTATTGGCGGGGACCCCGCCATGGGATTTGGACGCCGAAATGCTCTCGAGCGCATACTGGCGGAGGGTGGATGCCCGGATGAGGGGGGAGCACCCTGCGCCGGTGAGTGATCGTGCGTGGCGGTCGACGGCGGAGGCCCATCTCGTCGCTCTTTGGCGGGAGCGGCTTTTTGCGCCGACGGCCGGCCACCGTACGATCGAGGCGATCCAGCCCGTCCTCGAGCTCTGGACGGGCCGGAAGCACGGCTCTCTGTCTTTCCACCTTGTGCAGATCCTCTCTGGGATGTTCCCATGTCCCAGTCACTAGGCGACGAGTAGGAACATCGCTGGGTTTTAGTGGGTATTCTGGCCGCTTTATGCCGGTGAGTCCCACATACCCCTCCGGAAACGGCGCAGCTTCAGATGCGCTGTTTCCGGAGGGGATGCATAAACGCATTTCCCAGCGTTAAAAAAAAAAAAAAAGGTTAGGTTAGGTTCCCGTGTGGGGTTGCTAGTCCCCCATCGGGCGCGTCCCCGGGTGGTGGATAGGGGAACGCCTCCCAGATATGGGGGGTACCGGGGAAACCCGGCGGGAACCAAAACTAGCACGAGGCGGGGTGGGGCGCTTCTGTGCGCTGCCACTGAGGGTGGGGCGCTTCTGTGCGCTGCCACTGAGGGCGGGGCCTTACAGGCCGTGGCTCCATCTGCTGTGCTCTCTGTTTTTTGCAGAGGGCACAGCAGATGGAGCGAGGATGGGTTTGGCGAGCACTTACCCTGCCGCTGAACAGGCGTTGGTGACACTCTGTTGCCTAGCCACCGTCGGGCTCGTAATTCCGTACTGAGGTGTCATGGTCATGTCTCGTGGCCCATACGTGACCGAGGGTCTTGCCTTAACCGGCCGGACTGCGAGGAAGAAAACCTCTATAAAAATCACCCCGAATCCCAAGCGGCGGCGCACCGCGAGGGGATGCATGGCTGATGGGTAGTTCAGTCTCTAGTGCGACCCCCGTCAGGGTACCGGCCGACACCCTTTGGCGAGTTACGCTTTGGCTTATCTGGGTGCAGGGGGCACCACCCGGATGGACTGAATATTTCCCCCATACTCGTGGGATCAAATATGGAAATAAATAAAATTAGAAAGAATAGTAATATTAGAGGGCTAGAAGGCCCGCAAGGAGAGGAAGAGAGAGGAAGGAAGAGAGAAGGACAGGCTTACCGGCTGAAGATTGTTCTGCCTAAGCCAACGGAGGAGGAAAAGGTTAATGAGCTTCTAATGGACACTGATTCAGACGATAGTGACAGAGTTTTGGAGGCCTTAGTGGAGCCTTGGAAGGTAGCCGGAGCCGTATCAAAGCGGCCCCATGATCAGGTGGACTCACGGGAAGAGGAAGAAGGAGAGCCCTCGTTGAAGGCTGTCGCAGTGGAGCCTGAGACTGAGTCTGCAGTAACAACAAAGGCAAAGATTAAAGTGGGAAGGGCTCGGGCTGAAATAGTAGATGAAGGTGTGCGAGAACGGAGTCCTATCAATAGGGCTAAAGTGACCATGAATGCCGATGGCGAATATGGCCCAACAAAAGACGAGCTCATCGACAGGGCCAGGAGTGCGGTCTCCTCGATAACGTGCGAGACTCAGAAGTCCAACAACCTCAAGGGCGGCGTGAAGGGTGAAATAAACCGGGCTACCAAAGAAATCCGCGCAGCCATGGACGCCCTACAGGCAATGACGATTGACGAGGAAGCCCAAAGGCTCCGGGCAGACAACAGGAGGATGCGACAGGAGATGGCCGCCTTAAGAGCGGAGGTCAAGGCCCTCCGGTTCGCGTTCTCTGCAAGGGAAAAATCCCCTGCACCAGTGGGTCAGCCCGATCTGGGCATGGATCCCCAGAGCTCCCCGGCACTCGGCGAGATGCTTGAGACCTTAAAGAGGGATCTCTTTATATCCATCGGGGGGATGGTAAATGACCGCCTCGAGCAGCTGGAAAAGCGACTCCCACAGGAGCCCATTTTGAGGCCGCCACTCGCGGCTGATAAAAAGAAAGGAGCAGTTACCCGCCGCTCTCCCGATGAGCCATCAGCGGGCCCTTCGCCTGCGCGTCCAGCAAAGACTCGCTCGGCGGCAGGAACTAAGACCACTAAGCCTACCGCTGCGCCGCAGACAGAGTGCAGGTTAGGTAAAAAGCACAAGTATTTCTACAAATTATTTAAGAAATCCGACGATCCGATCCCAGAAAGTTCTAATGTCGACCCTGAAGTCCAATCAATCGAACCTCGCTTACGCATTGGCTAACGAAAACTTACCCTTTCCGTAAGTTTCCTCTTAACATGGGGGTTGTTATATCCTTCCCCATGCTAGCAATAATGCTGAGACAGTGATGCCTCAGTCCTATTGCATATCAAATATAATGGAAAGGGACAGTCAGTCTTCCACCGGCATTCAAGGGAAATACTCGTGTTTTATTGACCAATCCCATATTGTTTAATATTTTCTATTTCCTTTTTTTTATATTAAAGTTTCTATAGCAAGTAATAAATCTTTTTTTTAAAACTTAAATCGTGTAACCCCCGATAACAGTACGATGAAGTACCTAGGACTCGTCCTCGACAGCCGATGGACGTTTGAAGAGCACTTTCGGCGTCTTCTCCCAAAGCTCGTGGGAGCCGCTGGAGCCCTGAGTCGGCTCCTGCCAAACTTGGGCGGACCGAGCTCGCGGTGTCGCCGCCTATACACGGGCGTGGTGCGGTCCATGGCGCTCTACGGGGCGCCCGTTTGGTCGGACACTCTGACTGCTCTGACTCGGGCCCTGTTGCGAAAACCGCAGAGGGTCATGGCAGTGAGAGTGATACGGGGGTATCGCACCATATCGTGCGAGGCAGCCTGTGTATTGGCGGGGACCCCGCCATGGGATTTGGACGCCGAAATGCTCTCGAGCGCATACTGGCGGAGGGTGGATGCCCGGATGAGGGGGGAGCACCCTGCGCCGGTGAGTGATCGTGGCGGAGGCCCATCTCGTCGCTCTTTGGCGGGAGTGGCTTCTTGCGCCGACGGCCGGCCACCGTACGATCGAGGCGATCCAGCCCGTCCTCGAGCTCTGGACGGGCCGGAAGCACGGCTCTCTGTCTTTCCACCTTGTGCAGATCCTCTCTGGGCACGGATGCTTCGGGAGGTATCTGTGCAAGGTCGCAAGACGTGAGCCCACAGAGGTGTGCCACGAGTGCGGTTACGCCGAGGTACAGTAAAAAAAAAAAAAAAAAGGTTAGGTATATGAATAAGCCCGTGTGGGGTTGCTAGTCCCCCATCGGGCGCGTCCCCGGGTGGTGGATAGGGGAACGCCTCCCAGATATGGGGGGTACCGGGGAAACCCGGCGCGAACCAAAACTAGCACGAGGCGGGGTGGGGCGCTTCTGCGCGCTGCCACTGAGGGTGGGGCCTTACAGGCCGTGAGGAAGGACAACCTCGGTATAAAATCACCGGTGTGGGTGGAAACGCCCAGCGCGGCGGGCTCTTCGGTCTTCATGGCCGGTGAGCGCTGGCTTCGGCCACCGTCGGGCAACCCGTAATCCGCACTGAGCGGAACCGGGGGTCCCGCGCACTGAGCGTGGGGCTGCGAGGAAGACAACCTCTATAAAAAATTACCCCAATTCTAAGGTTTGATGCCCGCCGATGGGATGCATGGTTGCTGGGAGTGCAGCCACTAGGGTGTCTGGGCAGGGTCCCCATTAGGCCCAAAAACAAAAATGGAAGTACGAATTGTGAAAAAATCTACCCGGGAGGGTCCCCGCGAGGGGGAATCCCTTGGTGCGTCACTAGTGGCGCATCGGCCCCATGTATACGGGGGGGCCACCGTTCGTAAGGAAGAGGAGAAGATTGTGGGGGGTTTAGTGATAGATGGAAACGTGCAAGGGGGGAAAGAATTGGTCGTTGCCTTAGAGAGGTGCGAACTTTTAGCAGAAAAGCACGAAAGAGATATGCGTAAGGAGGAAGAGTTAGGATTGGGGGGGAAATTTTGGATGGATGTAGGAGAAGGGGGGAGGAAGAAGAGGAGTGGAACTGAAGAGGCGGCGTCGGAATCCGATTGCAGCCTTATAACCGTCGAGAGCAGGCCCAGATCGGGCTCAGGCTCGTCGGCGGTGTTTTCAGTGTCCGGTATGACAGGAGTTAAGCGCCCACGCCTCAGTGAGGGCGATGATATGTCGACTGACGAGAAAAGGCCGGGGACACCAGTCCCTGTAAGAGGTAGAGGGCGTCCACCTACCCATGGGCGTTATGTCGGCATTGGCAAGGCCAGGGAGGCCCTTAATATGGAAAAAAGAGCCGAGGCAAAAGCCCAGGCCAAACAAAAGGCGGAGGATGACCTCCTCAAGGAGGCCGCCGTCGCCCGTTTTCGGCGGGAGGCGCGCAAAGAAGTGACATTTCCATTCGGGCAACGTGTGGATGAAAAGACCGCAGCCCGACTGCAGGACCAGGTCTGGGAAGACTTGGACCTTATTAGAAAGGTGGCCACTAAGTCTGCCCACTTGAAGGGCACCTTCGTGCGTGACCTGAAAGACGCTGCGGCTTCCATCAAGGAGACTGTAGAAGCCCTCGGGTCGCGCACCGTGTCGGATGAGACGCGGCGACTGCAGGCGGACAACACACGCCTGCAAGCCGAGATGGCTAGCCTCCGCAGAGAGCTGGCCCAATTACGGACAGAGATGGAGGGTATGCGGAAGCAGGGTTCCGCTCACTCTTCCCCGGACAAGACAGAGAAGGCGCCCCCTGCAATGCGTCCTCCTCAACAAGGTAAAACTGGCCGCCCTGGGGTTACCCCAGCTGCGCCTTCATTGGAGGAGATTTGTCGTACGGTGATGGTCCAGGTCGGAGGAATGTTGAATGCCCGCCTGGAGTCACTAGAGGACAGACTCCTCCCAGAGAGGAACCTCCGGCCGCCTTTGGCGACCAACAAAAGGCGAGACGGGCGCACATATGCTGCCGCGGCATCGGGATCTCCATCTCCAGGCACCGCAAAACCGCCTACTGAAAGCGCGCCTAAGGGGCCCGCCCGATCTGAACACAGCAGGCTCGCAGGGCAGGCGCCCTCGGCACCACCTCAGCGCCCAGCTGGGTCCTCGTGGAGTCAGCCACGGGCACGGATGACGACAGACCCTTCTACTTCCTCTTCTACTCCACCTTCCGCGGAGACGAAGAAAAAGAAGAAGAAGAAGAAGAAGAACGGGAATCAGGAGGCTGGCCCACACCAGGGGAAGAGCCAGTCGTCGGAATGGACGAAAGTAGGTCCCAAGACGCGACCTGATGCGAAAAGTCGCGCCAGCAAACTCCGCACACCTCAGTCATCAGCAGTCATCTTAACGCTGCAACCGGGGGCGGAAGAAAGGGGCGCGACTTATGCAAAAGTTATTGCCGCTGCGAAGGCGAAAATAAATGCAGCAGACATTGGCGCACAAGGAGTCCGACTCCGAAAGGCAGCTACAGGAGGCCGCCTGTTCGAATTCCCCGGGGCCTCCAGTGCTGAGAAGGCGGACTCCCTGGCTAGAAAGCTCAGAGAGGTCTTGGGTGACGAGGTCGTTCGGGTCTCTAGACCTACGAAGTCTGTTGACCTGCGGATCACAGGCCTGGACGACTCCGTCACCAGCGCCGAGGTTATCGCAGCGGTGGCAACGGTAGGAGGATGTCCCGTCGAGCAAGTGCGTTCTGGCGAAGTTGTCAGTGGCTACGACGGGCTAGGGGCAGTGTTAGTGCACTGTCCCGTTGCAGCTGCCAAGAAGGTAGTAGCAGGAGGAAGGCTCCTCGTGGGATGGGTGTCGGCCCAAGTAAAGTTGCTGGACGCCCGGCCCCTGATGTGCTATCGGTGCCTGGCACCGGGGCACATGGGTGCCCAGTGCAAGGCAGGGGTCGACCGCAGTGGTTTGTGCTATCGCTGCGGCCGACCGGGTCATAAGGCCCGTGAATGCTCCGCTTCACCACATTGCGTGGTCAAAACCGGCAGAACATCGCGTGGGCAGCAAGTCCTGCGTATCCCCACAGAAGGGCAAGAAGAAGAGAGGGAAGGCAGCCCAGGCTACTGAGCAGTCTTCTTGCTCACCTCAGCAAGCGGAAACGCAGCAGGGGACTGAGGAGGTTCCAATGGCCGAAGACTAATAATGGACCTGAACCTCCTCCAGGCGAATATCAACCACTGCGCCAGAGCTCAGGACCTCCTTTTCCAAAGCATGGCGGAGTGGTCGATCCACGTAGCCGTGGTAGCTGAGCCCTACCGCGTCCCTTCTGGGGATAATTGGGTGGGAGATACGGACGGAGTTGTAGCCATGACGTCCCGGTCCATAGTGGGCTCCCCGGCCTTCGTTAATGTAGTGCGAGGTCGGGGATACGTCTCGGCCTTTATTGACGACGTAATGGTGGTTGGAGTGTACTTCTCGCCGAATAAGAGTCTCGCTGACTTCGAGCAGTTTCTTGCTGAAGTCGGCGTCCTTATAAACAGAAGACGCTCCGGCCGCGTTCTTGTCGCTGGGGACCTTAATGCTAAATCTGTGGCATGGGGGTGTCCAGCGACGGATCCGCGTGGACGAGAGCTGGAGGAATGGGCTACAGCGACTGGCCTCACGGTCTTAAACCGAGGGTCAGTCAACACATGCGTGCGGCAACAGGGTGGCTCCATTGTGGACGTCACTTTTGCAGATGCTGCCCTGGCGCGCCGTGTTCGGGGCTGGGAGGTGCTGGAGAACGTGGAGACGTTGTCGGACCACAGATACTTGAGGTTCGGCATCTCCGCAAGTTCAGTATTCCCGAGCGGTCCAACCCCCTTGCGAGGGGACGGTCCTCGTTGGTCGCTGTCGCGCATTGACCGGGACTTTTTGGTCGAGGTTGCCCTCGTCGAGGCGTGGTTTTCCGCACCTCGAGAGGGCAACTTGGTAGAAGTGGAAGGGGAAGTGGCACGTCTCGGCGTGGCAAGGTCACATATCTGCGACGGGGCCATGCCGAGAGTACACTCTGTCCCCTCGAAGCGAGCGGTGTATTGGTGGTCGGGAGAGCTCACGTTGCTGCGCAGATCTTGCGTGGCGGCGAGACGCCAATACACCCGTTGCCGCCGGCGAAGAAGACGCCACTTGATGGAAGAAGAGCGGCTCTACTCCCTCTACAGGGACGCGGTTAGATTGTTGCGTACGGCCATCGGCGTTGCCAAAGATCTGGCTGATGACGAGATGCTGGAGACATTGGATGGTGACCCATTCGGAAGGCCATACAAGGCCGTCCGTAAGAAACTCCGGTCTTGGGCCCCTCCACTCACGAAGAGTCTCCAGCCTCTTGTCTTGGAGTCGGTGGTTGCGGCTCTGTTTCCAAACAGAGTCGAACGCGAGGCTCCTCGTATGGCGCCTCCCATTGTAGAGGGAGACTGGAACCCGGGCGCGCTCGCAGTCACAGAGGGAGAGTTGTGGGCGGCGGTGCTGCGCATGCGCGCGAGAAACACCGCCCCAGGCCCCGACGGCATCCCTGGCCGTGCCTGGGCTCTAGCCTTAGGGCCGCTTGAGTCGTGGGTCCGGGCCTTGTTTAGTGCATGTCTCGAGCAGGGTCAGTTTCCGGGAGAGTGGAAGAGAGGGAAACTGGTTATGCTCCGGAAGGACGGACGCCCGGCCCACGAACCGTCTCTCGGCTCTCCTGTGGAACATCGGGTACGACTGGGTGCTGCGCGGAGCCGTTCTGGGGGGCGTGGACGTGATCTGCTACGCCGACGATACCCTCCTGACGGCTCGCGGCAGCAACTTCCGAGAGGCTCGGTGTAGGGCCACAGCCGGCGTGGCCCATATCGTAGCCAGAATTCGAACTTTGGGTCTGGAGGTAGCCTTGCACAAATCTGAGGCCCTGTGCTTTCATGGGCCTCGAAGAGCGCCCCCTGCCCGGTCTGAATTGGTGGTGGGTGGAGTTTCCATCGGTGTTGAGCGTACGATGAAGTACCTAGGACTCGTCCTCGACAGCCGATGGACGTTTCAAGAGCACTTTCGGCGTCTTCTCCCAAAGCTCGTGGGAGCCGCTGGAGCCCTGAGTCGGCTCCTGCCAAACTTGGGCGGACCGAGCTCGCGGTGTCGCCGCCTATACACGGGCGTGGTGCGGTCCATGGCGCTCTACGGGGCGCCCGTTTGGTCGGACACTCTGACTGCTCTGACTCGGGCCCTGTTGCGAAAACCGCAGAGGGTCATGGCAGTGAGAGTGATACGGGGGTATCGCACCATATCGTGCGAGGCAGCCTGTGTATTGGCGGGGACCCCGCCATGGGATTTGGACGCCGAAATGCTCTCGAGCGCATACTGGCGGAGGGTGGATGCCCGGATGAGGGGGGAGCACCCTGCGCCGGTGAGTGATCGTGCGTGGCGGTCGACGGCGGAGGCCCATCTCGTCGCTCTTTGGCGGGAGCGGCTTTTTGCGCCGACGGCCGGCCACCGTACGATCGAGGCGATCCAGCCCGTCCTCGAGCTCTGGACGGGCCGGAAGCACGGCTCTCTGTCTTTCCACCTTGTGCAGATCCTCTCTGGGATGTTCCCATGTCCCAGTCACTAGGCGACGAGTAGGAACATCGCTGGGTTTTAGTGGGTATTCTGGCCGCTTTATGCCGGTGAGTCCCACATACCCCTCCGGAAACGGCGCAGCTTCAGATGCGCTGTTTCCGGAGGGGATGCATAAACGCATTTCCCAGCGTTAAAAAAAAAAAAAAAGGTTAGGTTAGGTTCCCGTGTGGGGTTGCTAGTCCCCCATCGGGCGCGTCCCCGGGTGGTGGATAGGGGAACGCCTCCCAGATATGGGGGGTACCGGGGAAACCCGGCGGGAACCAAAACTAGCACGAGGCGGGGTGGGGCGCTTCTGTGCGCTGCCACTGAGGGTGGGGCGCTTCTGTGCGCTGCCACTGAGGGCGGGGCCTTACAGGCCGTGGCTCCATCTGCTGTGCTCTCTGTTTTTTGCAGAGGGCACAGCAGATGGAGCGAGGATGGGTTTGGCGAGCACTTACCCTGCCGCTGAACAGGCGTTGGTGACACTCTGTTGCCTAGCCACCGTCGGGCTCGTAATTCCGTACTGAGGTGTCATGGTCATGTCTCGTGGCCCATACGTGACCGAGGGTCTTGCCTTAACCGGCCGGACTGCGAGGAAGAAAACCTCTATAAAAATCACCCCGAATCCCAAGCGGCGGCGCACCGCGAGGGGATGCATGGCTGATGGGTAGTTCAGTCTCTAGTGCGACCCCCGTCAGGGTACCGGCCGACACCCTTTGGCGAGTTACGCTTTGGCTTATCTGGGTGCAGGGGGCACCACCCGGATGGACTGAATATTTCCCCCATACTCGTGGGATCAAATATGGAAATAAATAAAATTAGAAAGAATAGTAATATTAGAGGGCTAGAAGGCCCGCAAGGAGAGGAAGAGAGAGGAAGGAAGAGAGAAGGACAGGCTTACCGGCTGAAGATTGTTCTGCCTAAGCCAACGGAGGAGGAAAAGGTTAATGAGCTTCTAATGGACACTGATTCAGACGATAGTGACAGAGTTTTGGAGGCCTTAGTGGAGCCTTGGAAGGTAGCCGGAGCCGTATCAAAGCGGCCCCATGATCAGGTGGACTCACGGGAAGAGGAAGAAGGAGAGCCCTCGTTGAAGGCTGTCGCAGTGGAGCCTGAGACTGAGTCTGCAGTAACAACAAAGGCAAAGATTAAAGTGGGAAGGGCTCGGGCTGAAATAGTAGATGAAGGTGTGCGAGAACGGAGTCCTATCAATAGGGCTAAAGTGACCATGAATGCCGATGGCGAATATGGCCCAACAAAAGACGAGCTCATCGACAGGGCCAGGAGTGCGGTCTCCTCGATAACGTGCGAGACTCAGAAGTCCAACAACCTCAAGGGCGGCGTGAAGGGTGAAATAAACCGGGCTACCAAAGAAATCCGCGCAGCCATGGACGCCCTACAGGCAATGACGATTGACGAGGAAGCCCAAAGGCTCCGGGCAGACAACAGGAGGATGCGACAGGAGATGGCCGCCTTAAGAGCGGAGGTCAAGGCCCTCCGGTTCGCGTTCTCTGCAAGGGAAAAATCCCCTGCACCAGTGGGTCAGCCCGATCTGGGCATGGATCCCCAGAGCTCCCCGGCACTCGGCGAGATGCTTGAGACCTTAAAGAGGGATCTCTTTATATCCATCGGGGGGATGGTAAATGACCGCCTCGAGCAGCTGGAAAAGCGACTCCCACAGGAGCCCATTTTGAGGCCGCCACTCGCGGCTGATAAAAAGAAAGGAGCAGTTACCCGCCGCTCTCCCGATGAGCCATCAGCGGGCCCTTCGCCTGCGCGTCCAGCAAAGACTCGCTCGGCGGCAGGAACTAAGACCACTAAGCCTACCGCTGCGCCGCAGACAGAGTGCAGCGTCTCCACACGTAGTGCAGAGCCACGTGAGGCTGAAGCCACTGAGACCACGCTCCAGCCCCACCAACCCCACCCGCCTGGTCAAAGGTAATTGGGAGGAAGGCTAAAGCCAAGACGGCTAAGTCCACTAAGCCCAAGGCTCCTAACTCAGCCTGCGCACCTGCTAAGGCTACGCCGGCTAAACGCAAGGGTAAACTGAGCCCTCCAAAGTCCTCAGCGGTCGTTATCACCCTGAGGCCAGAAGTCGTCGCAACCCAAACTTACGCGACGGTCATGAAGACAGCCACCGCGGGCCTGGCCTTGAAGGAGGTCGGAGTGGATCATGTACGGGTGCGCAAATCAGCCACCGGGGCCAGAGTTATTGAGGTTCCGGGGGCCGACAGCGCCAAGGCTGCAGATGAGCTGGCGGGCAAACTGCAAGGCCTGGTCGGCGAATGGGTGACGGTTACACGGCCCATGAAAACCGCAGAACTGAGGATCGCTGGTATTGACGAGTCCGTCACACCTGAAGAAGTGCAGAGGGTGGTGGCGCAAATGGGAAGTGTTCCACTGGAGCAGGTTAGAGCTGGTGCTATTCGGGCGGGACCCAGCGGGACTGGATCGATATTGGTCCGATGCCCTGTGACTACAGCGAAGCTACTCGTAGCAGAGGGAAGGATAGTCGTTGGGTGGTCGTCAGCCCGTGTTACCCTTTTGGAACCTATCCCGATGCGCTGCTTTAAGTGCATGGGGGTGGGTCACACAAGGGCTCTCTGCCCATCACCTGCCGACCGGAGCACTTTGTGCTTCAGATGTGGCAGGGAAGGGCACAAGGCGGCCTCGTGCTCGGATGAGCCTAAATGTGCAATCTGCACGCAAATGGGCAGGAAAGCTGGTCATGTTATGGGAGGGCTTAAGTGTTTCCCGCCTCCAACGAAGGGTAAGGAGGCTCCTTTGACTCGGGCCCCAGGCTCTTCAAGAGGTCGACAAGAACCGCCACAGGAGGACATCGAAATGGCGACTAATGACCATACGCCATAGCGAATTTCTGCAGGCCAATCTGAACCACTGCGCCCGTGCCCAGGACCTCCTGATACAACACATGGCGGAGTGGCAGATTCAAGTGGCGACAGCCGCCGAGCCCTTCTTCATCCCTACTCAATCAAATTGGGCTGGTGACGTCGAGGGATCGGTGGCTGTTGTGGTGCCGGCACATGGAATTCCACTGGTTCCACAACGCAGCGGACCAGGGTTTGTAGCGGTCGTGTGGGGGGAGGTGACACTAATTGGAGTATACTTCTCCCCAAACAAACCCCTGTCTGCCTTCGAGGCTTATCTTAGAAGTCTGGAGCCAGTGGTGAGAGGTGCGGCCCCGACCCAGGTAATCCTGATGGGGGACCTAAATGCGAAGTCTGCGGCGTGGGGATCCCCCATAACAGATCTGAGGGGAGTTGAGTTGGAGAACTGGGCTGCCATGGTCGGCCTGGTCCTTCTCAACCAAGGACGCGCAAACACCTGTGTGCGACGGCAGGGGGGGTCAATAGTGGATGTCTCATTCGCTACCCCTGCCATCGCCTCACGTGCCCAGGATTGGCGCGTCCTCGAGGAAGTGGAGACTCTGTCAGACCATCGGTACATCCGGTGGAGAGTCTCCGCATCCTGCTCGTTGCCTCAAAGTCAGACCGGAGGAGGGAGAGTAGTGTTTCCGAGATGGTCCCTAGCCCGCCTCGACCGTGAAATGGTGGAGGAAGGAGCCATTGTTGAGGCCTGGAACGCAGCCACCCCGGTGCTGACTGATGTTGAGGAGAGGGCGAGGCGTTTCCGCATCGCATTGAAGAGGGTATGTGATGCAGCGATGCCCCGGACCAGGTGCCTCCCAGCCCGGAAGGCGGTTTACTGGTGGTCGCAAGAAATTGCTGCTCTCCGTTGCGACAGTAATCGGGCGCGCCGGGCTTACACCCGCTGCCGCCGAAGAAGGCCACTGGACGCGCCGGAAGAGGATCGCCTATATAAAGAGCTCCAGAGGGCAAAAAGGGCATTCCAGGTGGCCATCGCTAATGCCAAGGACTCCGCCAGCGAGGAGTTCCTGGCAACCCTGAATAGGGATCCATGGGGTCGGCCATACCGCATCGTCAGAGGTAAGATGCGGAGTGCCCCACCCATGAACTCCATGGAGCCGGAGCTCCTTAATCGGGTGGTGTCTGGACTCTTTCCTCAACCACCAGCTTTTACGCCCCCGACTATGACGATTCCATCATTCGGGGAGCGAGAAGAGTCGATGGAAGCCCCTCCGGTCACAGAGGATGAATTAGGAGAAGCGTGGAACCACCTGCGGCGGTGCAAGAAGGCACCGGGACCGGATGGAGTCCCGGGAAGAGTCCTGGCGCTGGCCTTGAGGCACCTCGGGAGCCACCTTAGGCAGTAGGAACATCGCTGGGTTTTAGTGGGTATTCTGGCCGCTTTATGCCGGTGAGTCCCACATACCCCTCCGGAAACGGCGCAGCTTCGGATGCGCTGTTTCCGGAGGGGATGCATAAACGCATTTCCCAGCGTTAAAAAAAAAAAAAAAAAAAAAAATAGGTTAGGTTAGATAACATCCAATCCTTATATTTTTTAATATCGCCAGATCAAACTTTTTTGTTTTTACTTACGTATTTACATTGACAGGTAACCGCAGTAATCAACGATTACCAATATAATATAGCTCCAGTCAAACCATTTGGCTTTACGTATGCACGTGCCCTGTGGGATCTAAACCGGATCTGCATGGTGGATTATACAATTTCTGTCATCGTTATACACCACACAGATTTTAGTACAGAGTTTATTATATATTAGCACACCCACGGAGATAGGAAATTTGGGGTCTGAGCCCCAGTGGCTTGAACAGAACATTAAAGTGTCGGTCCCCGTTATTACTAACTTGTGATATTAAAAGTAGTTCTACTATAAGAGGGAGGAGGCGTGTACCCAGCAATGGGACATTCAAGCTATGGATGAAGATGATGGTGAATCACGTAGCAACGTCGCAAGTTTACCTCACTAACAGGATTCTACAAGGTATGTGTAGGAGCTTGTTCGTCGAGCAAGTATCTACGTCACCACGTACCACGAGCCAACTTTACAAAATATACGTCATTCAAGCATCTAAAGTAACAGGTAACCCCAGTAATCGTTATTACCAATATTACCCGTCTCACGTGGTCAACGTGAGCGATATGTCTCTAAGCGCAGACTTGATCGCATCGTAGGACGCGAAGGAGATGCCCACCGCGATGGGGCCCTTTACCCAATTCATGCTGAGCCCTTTGAAGAAACCCCGCCAACCCTCCGATCTGTGAGATGAAAATCTAATTTGTAAGATGTGATTACTTCCAAAAGTATATCGCCCAAGTATAGAACTTTTGGTATAACTAATGAAAGTTTTTAAATAGAATTTAAAATAATGGTTTGAAGCCAATAATTTGGTTTTAAATAGAAAGAAAAACTAAATGCATATAATTCCCATTACTTCATGTACACGTGTAAACCACTGTACTACTTAATAATGAGAAGTTGAACCTGGTGGATGAGACAGTTTTTCTAGAAATATCGTTAGATGCTAAATTTCAATGGGCTAAAATTCATGTACATAATTTATAGAACATCCTTTAGTTCTGCCGCCTAAGCAGTAAAGAGGTCACGCCATATGACAGACATAGAAACTGTTGGAATTGTCTTATGGGGTACTGCCTGGGTAAGAAGATAGGGGTAGAAATGCAGGTAATCAAAGTTGTCGTTACCTGTAAACGGTGCGCAGCGTGGCCGCGATGGTGGGGTAGGGGTAGGTGCGGTCGGCGCGGCGCCGCGCGGTTTGCATGCGGCGCCGCACGATGTCCAGCGGGTACGACGCGGTCTGCGCGAGCGCGCCCGCCGCGCCGCCGAACGCCATGTTAGTGAGGCCTCGCGGGCTCGAGCCCGTGTACTCTGCGGAACAGATTTAGCTCGATTCATTCATTTAATTCATCCATTACAACTCAAGCCATCGACCGCATATTGCTAACTTCCCATTGACATTGCTATTCCAAGTAAACGGTAAAATGGTTTTATACACACGGGTTTTTCACGCCATTGGTTGCCTTGAAGAGATCGAGGCCACTGGCTTTTTAACCGACTTCAAGAAGGAAGAGTTTCTTAATTCGTCGGAATCTTTTTTTTTTAATGTATTACCCGATTACTCGAAGACGCCTGAACCGATTTGCTGTTATTAAAAAATCAACAATAATGTAACCCAAAGTAGCAAATTTTTTTTTGTATTTAAGTTCCTGGGCGTATGTTGAAGTCAGTTTTTTTTTTAATTTAAAATAATGTATTTATTACGTATTATGTTATTTTGTTCTATACTTTGGTCTGTTGTATAATAAATGTGTATTCATTCATTAAGGTGCTTAATGTGTATATAAAACTTTAGAGATTATAGGTAATAAAATGGTAATACAAATTTTCCGCTCTCATAGTTCGCTCTTTCGTTCAATCGTTCTTTCGTTTACATATCATTCAACATGAACAGCTATTTGAAACGGAGCTCATCCGCGGAAGTATCACCACCATGTTTTATTCTGTCGCTGAGCAGCATTGTTGTAATGCAGCGTTCCGATCTAAAGCGCGTGATTACAGTCACACGAGCCCAAACACCTACCCACCAAATTGCTGCTGCTGTTTTAGTTACTTTCACAGCATTAGGTCAATACTATGGGATACTGCTGCTAAGGTAAGCAGTGGTTACCTGTACAAGGTGTTACATGCAATTCTACCCTTTGTAGCTATACCTATCCGCAACGGTATACGTCTCAAATTGAAGGACACGGGGCGACACGTCCCATTCATTTGTTCATTCACTCACATTCGGGCGTCGTGAGTTAAACACGTGTAGCAATGTCCCGCGACTCACCCAGGTACCAGTGCTTCAGCGAGTCGTAGGTGAAGAAAGACACCCCCGCGTAGGGGATCACCCCCAGCACAGTGGCGGGGTAGCCTCTGCGGACACGGAGACCAGTCCATTATTACCGGAAACAATTCGCTACTTTTCTTAATTTGTGAAACAGCTAAAAATTTGCGACTTTTTCTATAAAACCCCAGCGTACAGACAGTTGTCTGATTAAATCTGTACTCAAAGAATGGGATAAGTTATTAAAATAATACTATTTTTACAAAATTAAAATTAAAGCGAAGCAGCGTATCGTTGATAAGATAATTATACTAAAACAATGTCAGAATAAAATATACTGGTTGTTGTATGAAACAATAATAAATTGATTGAATTACATTGTAGTTTTGTTTGCTCCGAAAAATACAGAAGTTAAAAGATTAAAGGTGGAGAGCAATTAGATGAAATTTATTCGCGTAAACTAAGAAAGAATTGACAGGAGAAACGGCTAAAAGGCGAATATTTAAAGAATTTGCAAGGGATGATGATTACAATCAAGGTAAGGGGAGAATGCACAGCGAAGAGAGTACAGGGCCAGGGTATAGGGCTGAAATGATAAATTCACGGGAGATAAAAGCAAAGCAGCATTTAAGGGGGGTTGCAATACGGGAAGAGTCAACTAGGCTAAAGTGAGGTGAAGCAGGAAATGTGGCAAGGGTTTAAAGGCGTCAGACTGGAGAAAGGACAACTTAGAAAATTTTACAGTTATTGGGCCAAAATTTGATGGGGGTTGGGAGGGGAATACATACAATAGAGGTTACGGGTGGGGATGAGGGGAATACATCGCTGAGAGCAGAGTGGTTGGGAGGGGAAGAGCAGGGGTCCGAAGGTGAAGGAGGGGAAGAGCAGGGGTCCGAAGGTGAAGGAGGGGAAGAGCAGGGGTCCGAAGGTGAAGGACGGAAAGAGCAGGGGTCCGAAGGTGAAGGAGGGGAAGAGCAGGGGTCCGAAGGTGAAGGAGGGGAAGAGCAGGGTTCCGAAGGTGAAGGAGGGGAAGAGCAGGGGTCCGAAGGTGAAGGAGGGGAAGAGCAGGGGTCCGAAGGTGAAGGACGGGAAGAGCAGGGGTCCGAAGGTGAAGGACGGAAAGAGCAGGGGTCCGAAGGTGAAGGAGGGGAAGAGCAGGGGTCCGAAGGTGAAGGAGGGGAAGAGCAGGGGTCCGAAGGTGAAGGAGGGGAAGAGCAGGGGTCCGAAGGTAAGGAGGGGAAGAGCAGGGGTCCGAAGGTGAAGGACGGAAAGAGCAGGGGTCCGAAGGTGAAGGAGGGGAAGAGCAGGGGTCCGAAGGTGAAAGAGGGGAAGAGCAGGGGTCCGAAGGTAAAGGACGGGAAGAGCAGGGTTCCGAAGGTGAAGGACGGGAAGAGCAGGGGTCCGAAGGTGAAGGACGGGAAGAGCAGGGTTCCGAAGGTGAAGGAGGGGAAGAGCAGGGGTCCGAAGGTGAAGGACGGGATGAGGAGGGGTCCGAAGGTGAAGGAGGGGAAGAGCAGGGGTCCGAAGGTGAAGGACGGAAAGAGCAGGGGTCCGAAGGTGAAGGAGGGGAAGAGCAGGGGTCCGAAGGTGAAGGAGGGGAAGAGCAGGGGTCCGAAGGTGAAAGAGGGGAAGAGCAGGGATCCGAAGGTAAAGGACGGGAAGAGCAGGGTTCCGAAGGTGAAGGACGGGAAGAGCAGGGGTCCGAAGGTGAAGGACGGGAAGAGCAGGGTTCCGAAGGTGAAGGAGGGGAAGAGCAGGGGTCCGAAGGTGAAGGAGGGGAAGAGCAGGGGTCCGAAGGTGAAGGAGGGGAAGAGCAGGGTTCCGAAGGTGAAGGAGGGGAAGAGCAGGGTTCAGAAGGTGAAGGACGGGAAGAGCAGGGTTCCAAAGGTGAAGGACAGGAAGAGCAGGGGTCCGAAGGTGAAGGACGGGAAGAGCAGGGTTCCGAAGGTGAAGGAGGGGAAGAGCAGGGGTCCGAAGGTGAAGGAGGGGAAGAGCAGGGGTCCGAAGGTAAGGAGGGGAAGAGCAGGGGTCCGAAGGTGAAGGACGGAAAGAGCAGGGGTCCGAAGGTGAAGGAGGGGAAGAGCAGGGGTCCGAAGGTTAAAGAGGGGAAGAGCAGGGGTCCGAAGGTAAAGGACGGGAAGAGCAGGGTTCCGAAGGTGAAGGACGGGAAGAGCAGGGGTCCGAAGGTGAAGGACGGGAAGAGCAGGGTTCCGAAGGTGAAGGAGGGGAAGAGCAGGGGTCCGAAGGTGAAGGACGGGATGAGGAGGGGTCCGAAGGTGAAGGAGGGGAAGAGCAGGGGTCCGAAGGTGAAGGACGGAAAGAGCAGGGGTCCGAAGGTGAAGGAGGGGAAGAGCAGGGGTCCGAAGGTGAAGGAGGGGAAGAGCAGGGTTCCGAAGGTGAAGGAGGGGAAGAGCAGGGGTCCGAAGGTGAAGGACGGGAAGAGCAGGGGTCCGAAGGTGAAGGAGGGGAAGAGCAGGGTTCCGAAGGTGAAGGACGGGAAGAGCAGGGTTCCGAAGGTGAAGGACGGGAAGAGCAGGGTTCCGAAGGTGAAGGAGGGGAAGAGCAGGGTTCCGAAGGTGAAGGACGGGAAGAGCAGGGGTCCGAAGGTGAAGGAGGGGAAGAGCAGGGTTCCGAAGGTGAAGGACGGGAAGAGCAGGGTTCCGAAGGTGAAGGAGGGGAAGAGCAGAGTTCCGAAGGTGAAGGAGGGTGTTAGCGACGCAAAAAGCCCTCTTGTTAATTATTAATTAATAAATTATAAATAATTAATATTTAGAAACGGCTAAAAGGCGAATATTTAAAGAATTTGCAAGGGATGATGATTACAATCAAGGTAAGGGGAGAATGCACAGCGAAGAGAGTACAGGGCCAGGGTATAGGGCTGAAATGATAAATTCACGGGAGATAAAAGCAAAGCAGCATTTAAGGGGGGTTGCAATACGGGAAGAGTCAACTAGGCTAAAGTGAGGTGAAGCAGGAAATGTGGCAAGGGTTTAAAGGCGTCAGACTGGAGAAAGGACAACTTAGAAAATTTTACAGTTATTGGGCCAAAATTTGATGGGGGTTGGGAGGGGAATACATACAATAGAGGTTACGGGTGGGGATGAGGGGAATACATCGCTGAGAGCAGAGTGGTTGGGAGGGGAAGAGCAGGGGTCCGAAGGTGAAGGAGGGGAAGAGCAGGGGTCCGAAGGTGAAGGAGGGGAAGAGCAGGGGTCCGAAGGTGAAGGACGGAAAGAGCAGGGGTCCGAAGGTGAAGGAGGGAAAGAGCAGGGGTCCGAAGGTGAAGGAGGGGAAGAGCAGGGTTCCGAAGGTGAAGGAGGGGAAGAGCAGGGGTCCGAAGGTGAAGGAGGGGAAGAGCAGGGGTCCGAAGGTGAAGGACGGGAAGAGCAGGGGTCCGAAGGTGAAGGACGGAAAGAGCAGGGGTCCGAAGGTGAAGGAGGGGAAGAGCAGGGGTCCGAAGGTGAAGGAGGGGAAGAGCAGGGGTCCGAAGGTGAAGGAGGGGAAGAGCAGGGGTCCGAAGGTAAGGAGGGGAAGAGCAGGGGTCCGAAGGTGAAGGACGGAAAGAGCAGGGGTCCGAAGGTGAAGGAGGGGAAGAGCAGGGGTCCGAAGGTGAAAGAGGGGAAGAGCAGGGGTCCGAAGGTAAAGGACGGGAAGAGCAGGGTTCCGAAGGTGAAGGACGGGAAGAGCAGGGGTCCGAAGGTGAAGGACGGGAAGAGCAGGGTTCCGAAGGTGAAGGAGGGGAAGAGCAGGGGTCCGAAGGTGAAGGACGGGATGAGGAGGGGTCCGAAGGTGAAGGAGGGGAAGAGCAGGGGTCCGAAGGTGAAGGACGGAAAGAGCAGGGGTCCGAAGGTGAAGGAGGGGAAGAGCAGGGGTCCGAAGGTGAAGGAGGGGAAGAGCAGGGGTCCGAAGGTGAAAGAGGGGAAGAGCAGGGATCCGAAGGTAAAGGACGGGAAGAGCAGGGTTCCGAAGGTGAAGGACGGGAAGAGCAGGGGTCCGAAGGTGAAGGACGGGAAGAGCAGGGTTCCGAAGGTGAAGGAGGGGAAGAGCAGGGGTCCGAAGGTGAAGGAGGGGAAGAGCAGGGGTCCGAAGGTGAAGGAGGGGAAGAGCAGGGTTCCGAAGGTGAAGGAGGGGAAGAGCAGGGTTCAGAAGGTGAAGGACGGGAAGAGCAGGGTTCCAAAGGTGAAGGACAGGAAGAGCAGGGGTCCGAAGGTGAAGGACGGGAAGAGCAGGGGTCCGAAGGTGAAGGAGGGGAAGAGCAGGGGTCCGAAGGTGAAGGAGGGGAAGAGCAGGGGTCCGAAGGTAAGGAGGGGAAGAGCAGGGGTCCGAAGGTGAAGGACGGAAAGAGCAGGGGTCCGAAGGTGAAGGAGGGGAAGAGCAGGGTTCCGAAGGTGAAGGACGGGAAGAGCAGGGGTCCGAAGGTGAAGGACGGGAAGAGCAGGGTTCCGAAGGTGAAGGAGGGGAAGAGCAGGGGTCCGAAGGTGAAGGACGGGATGAGGAGGGGTCCGAAGGTGAAGGAGGGGAAGAGCAGGGGTCCGAAGGTGAAGGACGGAAAGAGCAGGGGTCCGAAGGTGAAGGAGGGGAAGAGCAGGGGTCCGAAGGTGAAGGAGGGGAAGAGCAGGGTTCCGAAGGTGAAGGAGGGGAAGAGCAGGGTTCAGAAGGTGAAGGACGGGAAGAGCAGGGTTCCAAAGGTGAAGGACAGGAAGAGCAGGGGTCCGAAGGTGAAGGACGGAAAGAGCAGGGGTCCGAAGGTGAAGGAGGGGAAGAGCAGGGTTCCGAAGGTGAAGGAGGGGAAGAGCAGGGTTCCGAAGGTGAAGGAGGGGAAGAGCAGGGGTCCGAAGGTGAAGGAGGGGAAGAGCAGGGGTCCGAAGGTGAAGGAGGGGAAGAGCAGGGGTCCGAAGGTGAAGGACGGAAAGAGCAGGGGTCCGAAGGTGAAGGAGGGGAAGAGCAGGGGTCCGAAGGTGAAGGACGGAAAGAGCAGGGTTCCAAAGGTGAAGGACAGGAAGAGCAGGGGTCCGAAGGTGAAGGACGGAAAGAGCAGGGGTCCGAAGGTGAAGGAGGGGAAGAGCAGGGTTCCGAAGGTGAAGGAGGGGAAGAGCAGGGTTCCAAAGGTGAAGGACAGGAAGAGCAGGGGTCCGAAGGTGAAGGACGGAAAGAGCAGGGGTCCGAAGGTGAAGGAGGGGAAGAGCAGGGGTCCGAAGGTGAAGGACGGAAAGAGCAGGGGTCCGAAGGTGAAGGAGGGGAAGAGCAGGGGTCCGAAGGTGAAGGACGGAAAGAGCAGGGGTCCGAAGGTGAAGGAGGGGAAGAGCAGGGTTCCGAAGGTGAAGGAGGGGAAGAGCAGGGTTCCGAAGGTGAAGGAGGGGAAGAGCAGGGTTCAGAAGGTGAAGGACGGGAAGAGCAGGGTTCCAAAGGTGAAGGACAGGAAGAGCAGGGGTCCGAAGGTGAAGGACGGAAAGAGCAGGGGTCCGAAGGTGAAGGAGGGGAAGAGCAGGGGTCCGAAGGTGAAGGAGGGGAAGAGCAGGGTTCCGAAGGTGAAGGAGGGGAAGAGCAGGGGTCCGAAGGTGAAGGAGGGGAAGAGCAGGGGTCCGAAGGTGAAGGACGGGAAGAGCAGGGGTCCGAAGGTGAAGGACGGAAAGAGCAGGGGTCCGAAGGTGAAGGAGGGGAAGAGCAGGGGTCCGAAGGTGAAGGAGGGGAAGAGCAGGGGTCCGAAGGTGAAGGAGGGGAGGAGCAGGGGTCCGAAGGTAAGGAGGGGAAGAGCAGGGGTCCGAAGGTGAAGGACGGAAAGAGCAGGGGTCCGAAGGTGAAGGAGGGGAAGAGCAGGGGTCCGAAGGTGAAAGAGGGGAAGAGCAGGGGTCCGAAGGTAAAGGACGGGAAGAGCAGGGTTCCGAAGGTGAAGGACGGGAAGAGCAGGGGTCCGAAGGTGAAGGACGGGAAGAGCAGGGTTCCGAAGGTGAAGGAGGGGAAGAGCAGGGGTCCGAAGGTGAAGGACGGGATGAGGAGGGGTCCGAAGGTGAAGGAGGGGAAGAGCAGGGGTCCGAAGGTGAAGGACGGAAAGAGCAGGGGTCCGAAGGTGAAGGAGGGGAAGAGCAGGGGTCCGAAGGTGAAGGAGGGGAAGAGCAGGGGTCCGAAGGTGAAAGAGGGGAAGAGCAGGGATCCGAAGGTAAAGGACGGGAAGAGCAGGGTTCCGAAGGTGAAGGACGGGAAGAGCAGGGGTCCGAAGGTGAAGGACGGGAAGAGCAGGGTTCCGAAGGTGAAGGAGGGGAAGAGCAGGGGTCCGAAGGTGAAGGAGGGGAAGAGCAGGGGTCCGAAGGTGAAGGAGGGGAAGAGCAGGGTTCCGAAGGTGAAGGAGGGGAAGAGCAGGGTTCAGAAGGTGAAGGACGGGAAGAGCAGGGTTCCAAAGGTGAAGGACAGGAAGAGCAGGGGTCCGAAGGTGAAGGACGGGAAGAGCAGGGTTCCGAAGGTGAAGGAGGGGAAGAGCAGGGGTCCGAAGGTGAAGGAGGGGAAGAGCAGGGGTCCGAAGGTAAGGAGGGGAAGAGCAGGGGTCCGAAGGTGAAGGACGGAAAGAGCAGGGGTCCGAAGGTGAAGGAGGGGAAGAGCAGGGGTCCGAAGGTTAAAGAGGGGAAGAGCAGGGGTCCGAAGGTAAAGGACGGGAAGAGCAGGGTTCCGAAGGTGAAGGACGGGAAGAGCAGGGGTCCGAAGGTGAAGGACGGGAAGAGCAGGGTTCCGAAGGTGAAGGAGGGGAAGAGCAGGGGTCCGAAGGTGAAGGACGGGATGAGGAGGGGTCCGAAGGTGAAGGAGGGGAAGAGCAGGGGTCCGAAGGTGAAGGACGGAAAGAGCAGGGGTCCGAAGGTGAAGGAGGGGAAGAGCAGGGGTCCGAAGGTGAAGGAGGGGAAGAGCAGGGTTCCGAAGGTGAAGGAGGGGAAGAGCAGGGGTCCGAAGGTGAAGGACGGGAAGAGCAGGGGTCCGAAGGTGAAGGAGGGGAAGAGCAGGGTTCCGAAGGTGAAGGAGGGGAAGAGCAGGGTTCCGAAGGTGAAGGAGGGGAAGAGCAGGGGTCCGAAGGTGAAGGAGGGGAAGAGCAGGGGTCCGAAGGTGAAGGAGGGGAAGAGCAGGGGTCCGAAGGTGAAGGACGGAAAGAGCAGGGGTCCGAAGGTGAAGGAGGGGAAGAGCAGGGGTCCGAAGGTGAAGGACGGAAAGAGCAGGGGTCCGAAGGTGAAGGAGGGGAAGAGCAGGGTTCCGAAGGTGAAGTAGGGGAAGAGCAGGGTTCAGAAGGTGAAGGACGGGAAGAGCAGGGTTCCAAAGGTGAAGGACGGGAAGAGCAGGGGTCCGAAGGTGAAGGACGGGAAGAGCAAAGGTCCGAAGGTGAAGGAGGGGAAGAGCAGGGTTCCGAAGGTGAAGGAGGGGAAGAGCAGGGTTCCGAAGGTGAAGGACGGGAAGAGCAGGGTTCCGAAGGTGAAGGAGGGGAAGAGCAGGGGTCCGAAGGTGAAGGACGGGAAGAGCAGGGGTCCGAAGGTGAAGGAGGGGAAGAGCAGGGTTCCGAAGGTGAAGGACGGGAAGAGCAGGGTTCCGAAGGTGAAGGAGGGGAAGAGCAGGGGGCCGAAGGTGAAGGAGGGGAAGAGCAGGGTTCCGAAGGTGAAGGAGGGGAAGAGCAGGGTTCCGAAGGTGAAGGAGGGGAAGAGCAGGGGTCCGAAGGTGAAGGACGGGAAGAGCAGGGTTCCGAAGGTGAAGGAGGGGAAGAGCAGGGTTCCGAAGGTGAAGGACGGGAAGAGCAGGGTTCCGAAGGTGAAGGAGGGGAAGAGCAGGGTTCCGAAGGTGAAGGAGGGGAAGAGCAGGGTTCCGAAGGTGAAGGAGGGGAAGAGCAGGGTTCAGAAGGTGAAGGACGGGAAGAGCAGGGTTCCAAAGGTGAAGGACGGGAAGAGCAGGGGTCCGAAGGTGAAGGAGGGGAAGAGCAGGGGTCCGAAGGTGAACGAGGGGAAGAGCAGGGGTCCGAAGGTGAAGGAGGGGAAGAGCCGGGGGCCGAAGGTGAAGGAGGGGAACAGCAGGGGTCCGAAGGTGAAGGAGGGGAAGAGCAGGGTTCAGAAGGTGAAGGAGGGGAAGGTCCGAAGGTGAAGGAGGGGAAGAGCAGGGGTCCGAAGGTGAAGGAGGGGAATAGCAGGGGTCCGAAGGTGAAGGAGGGGAAGAGCAGGGGTCCGAAGGTGAAGGAGGGGAAGAGCAGGGATCCAAAGGTGAACGAGGGGAAGAGCAGGGGTCCGAAGGTGAAGGAGGGGAAGAGCAGGGGTCCGAAGGTGAAGGAGGGGAAGAGCAGGGTTCCGAAGGTGAAGGAGGGGAAGAGCAGGGTTCAGAAGGTGAAGGACGGGAAGAGCAGGGTTCCAAAGGTGAAGGACGGGAAGAGCAGGGGTCCGAAGGTGAAGGACGGGAAGAGCAAAGGTCCGAAGGTGAAGGAGGGGAAGAGCAGGGGTCCGAAGGTGAAGGACGGGAAGAGCAGGGGTCCGAAGGTGAAGGAGGGGAAGAGCAGGGTTCCGAAGGTGAAGGAGGGGAAGAGCAGGGTTCCGAAGGTGAAGGAGGGGAAGAGCAGGGGTCCGAAGGTGAAGGAGGGGAAGAGCAGGGTTCCGAAGGTGAAGGAGGGGAATAGCAGGGGTCCGAAGGTGAAGGAGGGGAAGAGCAGGGGTCCGAAGGTGAACGAGGGGAAGAGCAGGGGTCCGAAGGTGAAGGAGGGGAAGAGCAGGGGTCCGAAGGTGAAGGACGGGAAGAGCAGGGGTCCGAAGGTGAAGGAGGGGAAGAGCAGGGGTCCGAAGGTGAAGGAGGGGAAGAGCAGGGTTCAGAAGGTGAAGGAGGGGAAGGTCCGAAGGTGAAGGAGGGGAAGAGCAGGGGTCCGAAGGTGAAGGAGGGGAATAGCAGGGGTCCGAAGGTGAAGGAGGGGAAGAGCAGGGGTCCGAAGGTGAAGGAGGGGAAGAGCAGGGGTCCGAAGGTGAACGAGGGGAAGAGCAGGGGTCCGAAGGTGAAGGAGGGGAAGAGCAGGGGGCCGAAGGTGAAGGAGGGGAAGAGCAGGGGTCCGAAGGTAAGGAGGGGAAGAGCAGGGGTCCGAAGGTGAAGGAGGGGAAGAGCAGGGGTCCGAAGGTGAAGGAGGGGAAGAGCAGGGGTCCGAAGGTGAAGGAGGGGAAGAGCAGGGGTCCGAAGGTGAAGGAGGGGAAGAGCAGGGGTCCGAAGGTGAAGGAGGGGAAGAGCAGGGGTCCGAAGGTGAAGGAGGGGAAGAGCAGGGTTCCGAAGGTGAAGGAGGGGAAGAGCAGGGTTCCGAAGGTAAAGGACGGGAAGAGCAGGGTTCCGAAGGTGAAGGACGGGAAGAGCAGGGTTCCGAAGGTGAAGGAGGGGAAGAGCAGGGTTCCGAAGGTGAAGGACGGGAAGAGCAGGGGTCCGAAGGTGAAGGAGGGGAAGAGCAGGGTTCCGAAGGTGAAGGACGGGAAGAGCAGGGTTCCGAAGGTGAAGGAGGGGAAGAGCAGAGTTCCGAAGGTGAAGGAGGGTGTTAGCGACGCAAAAAGCCCTCTTGTTAATTATTAATTAATAAATTATAAATAATTAATATTATATAATTTAAGCTGAAATAAATGATTGTCTATGGTTTTAATAAATAATGTGCTAAAAACGGAACGTAGGTGGCGGGGGCGGCAAACCGTTATTCTGACGTCCGCGGCGGTTCAAATTGTAGACGTTCACCGCAACCGACCGCAGCCGCATCGTTTAAACTTTGCCAACCGCTACACACGTTCTGTCAGCCAAGTCACTTAAAGAAACCCTGTGTTTTCACTTGCCCTGGCCCCTACAAGTGGTCCTTCGAGCCGGATCGCAAGGTATGTTCCAAACTCCACCGCCAAATATGGTGAACACTGTGAAGAAACAGGACCTAGTTGAGGAGCAGGAGCAGAGCCAGCACACATGTAAGCAGGTGAAAAAGCAGGTACCCCTAAAGGAGGAGCTTAGAAAAAGGCTTTTCGATGAAGTAGAACCAGCTACTAGTGTTAAGAGCACTAGCGGCCACGCAGTGGCACCGAGTAGGGCTTCTACACGCAATGGCACGTCGAGAAAGTCAAGTTCAGCATCCATCCGAGCAAGAAAGACACGGCTGGAACTAGAGGCAGCGGAGGCGAAAGCGCGTATTGAGATGCAGCTAATTGAGAAAAGGTTGCAAGCTGATATGGCAGCACTAGATGAGGAAGCATACAGTCCACTACCGGAGGAGCATGAGGTGCGTAGCAATAATAATAGTTCTGTAGAGAAATGGTTAGAGCACAGTCAGCACGAGCAGTCAGCACAGCCCGTCCAGCAGGATGGTTCAGATTTAGGCGAGCTGTGCCCGCCCGCCGCTATAGGCGGTGGCACTGATGGGACTGTACACATGCTGGCTAGCGCACTCAAAGAAATGGCAACTATTGCTAAGCACAACGCACCACATGCACAAACACATAAGTTTTTAAGCCGTATTAGCACACAGAAGGATCTACCAACGTTTGAGGGCGACCCCATGGACTGGCTTTATTTTAAGCAAGCTTACGACGAGTCCACAAAAGTATGTAGCTTTAGCCCCAGGGAGAATCTGTGGAGGCTACGTAGTTACCTCCGCGGACCAGCAAAGGAAGCCGTCACGGCGCTGCTGATTAGCGCCACCACACCGGACATAGTAATGTCAGCACTGGAGCTACAATTTGGTAACCCCGATATTATTATCACTAGAATAGTACAAGATGTCCAGAAGCTTCCAGCAATGGCACAGGAATATCATAAGGATATAGTCAAGTTTTCCGTTAAAGTTCAAAATTTCGTCGCAGCAGTCCTCGCTATCGGTGAAGATGAGTACCTAAAAAACATGAATATCATGTCGGCCGTGTTGTCTAAGTTCCCAACGGTTTTGTTATCAAAATGGACGGACTACAGCTATCCGCTTATAACCGACGGATCTAAAGCCAAACTCGTAATATTATCCGATTTTTTAAAAGAGGAAGCAGTTAAAACTACAAAAACCGCGATTAATATTAATAGCATCAAAGCCGATCAAAACTTTTCAAAGCGAAAATATGCCGTAAACTATGTAAACAAATCTCATGTGTTATTACAAAGCGAATCTAACACGGACGCGGGTATGAAATGTCGGTTTTGCTACAGCGGGCCGAAACACAATCTACCGGACTGCAAAGTATTCAAAAAGGCACTACAAAAGGATCGGTGGCGTCACGTAAAGCGGTACGGTATATGTTATAAATGTCTGTCACCCACGAAGCACGACAGGGATATTTGCCCGGCGCCTGCTTGTGATAAAAACAATTACGGGCAGGCTCATCACCGATTGTTACATTATGAGAAGAGCAGTACGGGAAATGATAACACTACGGGCCTACACGAGTCTTCTGAACGCGAACCCACTACCGAAGCACAACAAGTAACGCACATTAAAGAAAACAATCGTCAGGTACTATTAAAGGTTGTAACGGTACAAATACACGGACCGATGGGAACTGTAACAACTGCCGCGTTGCTCGACGACGGGTCAACTGTAACGCTAATGAACTCGGAACTAGCCGCAAGAGTGGGGCTACGCGGGCATAGAAAAACTATGCGTGTGCGCGGCGCATGGGACACTAATGAGCTAGAATGCGACAGCGAGATAGTAAATTTCACTGCATCCAACAAAGACGGCCAGCTATTTACACTTACGGCGCATAGCGTTAGCGATCTGAATTTACCTGCTAAAGATACCTCTAATTTAGGTATTTCACGATATGGACATATTTCTCAAATTAAAAATCAACTTAATCTTGAATATTATAAGCCACAGCTGCTAATAGGGCAAGATAACTATCACGTATTATTACCATTACAAGTTCTAGAAGGCAAACCAGGGGAACCGTTTGCTACTCTTACTCCTACCTACTGCTTAAGCTGCTACTGGGGGACGCATTCTCGAGCTGCCTGGCGCCTCCAGCGCCGAAAAGGCGGATGCCCTTGCCCTCAGGCTTAAGGAGGTGGTCAGCGAGGAGATCGCTCGAGTCTCAAGGCCGGTTAAATGTGCTGATATGCGCATAGCGGGCCTTGATGACTCGGTCTCAAAAGGAGATGTCGTTGGCGCTGTGGCGAAAGTTGGCGATTGTCCTCCAGAGCAAGTGCTGGCGGGAGAAATCAGGCAAGACGCGGGGGGCCTGGGTACAGTGTGGCTGCGTTGTCCAGTGGCAGCAGCCAAGAAAGTGCTTGAGGGTGGCAGGCTGCTCGTCGGCTGGGTGTCAACCCAAGTCAAGGTGCTAGACGAGCGGCCCCAGCGGTGCTACCGCTGCCTGGAATTTGGCCACATGAGGGCGCTTTGCACTGCCGAGATCCGTTTAGTGGTCGGAGCGTACTTCTCGCCGAACAGAGCTCTGGTCGAGTTCGAACAGTTCCTGGTCGAGATCGGGGCTCTTATCGGCCGAAGTCGTCCTTGCCGGGTACTCGTCGTCGGAGATCTCAACGTAAAGTCTACTGCGTGGGGATCCCCGGCGCCCGATGCTCGTGGTGAGGCACTCGAGGAGTGGGCGGTTATGACGGGCCTAGAGGTGTTGCGGGGGTGGGTCCATTGTGGACGTGACGTTCGCAGATTCCATCCTGGCGCGCCGTGTGTCGGGCTGGGAGGTTCTGCAGGATGAGGAGGCGCTCTCGGATTGCGCTTGTACGGCAATTACCGGGAAGCCGTCGGGACCCTGAAGGTGGCAGTGGCAACAGCCAAGAATCTGGCGGTACCTTTAGGGAGGCACGCATGTTGGCGACCGCTGGGGTGGCCCAAGTTGTGGCTCGGATCTGACGGTTGGGGCTGGAGGTCGCCCTTAACAAATCTGAGGCTTTGTGTTTTCACGGGCCTCGGATGGCACCTCCAGCTGGGTCGAATCTGGTGGTGGGAGGAGTTTCCATCGCTGTCGAGTCAACGATGAAGTACCTGGGACTCGTCCTCGACAGCCGATGGAAATTCGAGGAGCACTTTCGGCGCCTGGCCCCCAAACTCATCGGGGCTGCAGGGGCGCTGAGTCGGCTCCTCCCTAACTTGGGCGGAACTGGCGTTGGCTGCCGCGGCCTGTACACAGGAGTGGTGCGGTCGATGGCGGTTGACGCTCTTGTCGCCCGTAATAGGACCCTGCTGCGAAGGCCGCAACGGGTCATGGCGGCAAGAGTGATCAGAGCGTACCGCACCATTTCGCACGAGGCGGCCTGCGCGTTGGCAGGGACACCCCCGTGGGACCTGGATGCGGAGGTGTTGGCGTGTGTGCACGAGCGAAGGGTGGAGGTCCGAATGCGGGGAGAACACCCTTCGCCGGAGAGGGTCACTGGGTGGCGGCGTTTAGCGCAGGCCGAGCTCTTTCGCCAATGGCGAGAGAGGCTCGAGTCGCCCGGTGCCGGTCTGCGGACTATTGACGGGATTCGCCCCGTGCTTCAGCAGTGGGTGGAGAGAAGACACGGGGTGATGACCTTCCACCTTGCGCAGGTGCTTTCAGGACACGGTTGTTTCGGAAAGTACCTGTGCAAGATTGCCGGTAGGGAACCTACCGAGGAGTGCACGAGTGCGGCTGCGCTGTGGACACGGCGCAACATACGCTTGCCGATTGCCCGAGCTGGGCGGTGAACTCGTGGCGGTAGTGGGACAAGACCTCTCCCTGCCGGCTGTGGTCAGGGCCATGGCCGGCAGTGAGACGTCTTGGGATGCGATAGTCTCGTTCTGCGAAGACGTGATGACGCAGAAGGAGGCAGCGGAGCGGCTGAGAGAGGATGCCGTGGACTCCCAGCCGATCCGCCGCAGGAGAGTCGGGCGCAGGCGGCTTGCACAAGACCGCCGCCTGCCCCCATAAGGAGGACCTTCGGGCGATAGATGCGGGGACATTTACCGCCCGTGGGTCCTCGTGCTGGAAGGCGCACTTTGTGTTCTAAGTGCGCCTTTGGCGAATGAGGGGGCACGAATTGCCCCCGGAGAAGGGTCCGCCGGAGCGGACGCCGCTGGCTGGGTCGCGGTCGTGTGCGAAAGCGTTCAGGAAACAAAAGACGAGCTCATCGACAGGGCCAGGAGTGCGGTCTCCTCGATAACGTGCGAGACTCAGAAGTCCAACAACCTCAAGTCCTACACTTAAAACGGTGCAGATATTTTGAGAACCCACCATGTCCGGTTAGAATTTGCGTCTGTAGTGCCGTATGCTCCAATTTTCGGATTTCCCGGTATGCTTCGATGGCGTCTGGGTAAAACACTTTCGTCGTTGCAGCTGTCTCGCCGGATCTATACCTCAGATTCCATTCCTCCATTGTTTTTATTCGAAGCTGACGCTTGACGAATGAAATCGGGCATTGGTCATAGTCAGGTTTGCGCTTGAGGTTGAGCGCTGCTTCTTTTGCCAGTTTATCGGCCCTCTCATTACCCTCCAACCCTGCGTGGGCTTTCACCCAAAATAACGAAACAGTTTTATTTTGGGAGTGGCAATTATTTAAATTGCCTCTTATTTTGGTCACTAGGGGGTGGAGGGAATGTCCACCAATCACCGCCTCGAGGAATGATCTGGAGACGCTGTAGATACCGAACGTCTGCTCTTGGCTCTCTAGGATCAGGGTGGTCGCTTTTTCTACTGCTAGAAGTTCAGCCTGATAGACCGTGCAGTGAGAATCTAGCTTTAGCTTGAGGGCTTTGGTTTCAGACACATCATTCCATATGGATATTGCTGCGCCAACCTTGCCCTCAATTTTGCTACCATCTGTATAGATTCTCACTGCTTGATCGTTGTGCCTGTTTACTTCTTCCTGATCCGTGAGGCTTGTGAATTTGTAGTCTCTATTTGTTGCCGGATGTGGTAGTGTGGCATACTTGGCACTTCTTTCTACCTCCCTGTCCCCCAGCTCCGGCAGAGTAACACCCCTTCTCACTTCATACAGAGAGGCTGCTTCCCAAACTCTGAGATCGAGGGGAAGTATCCCCGCCAGGAGCAGAACGGCGTTCAAGGAGACCGTTCGGTAGGCCCTTACCATTTTCTGCCCAAAACCTCTCGGATCACCGCTACATTCGGTTCGAGGTTTCCTCCATCCCGGCGGCTACCCGAATAGTGAGCCGACCCGTGCCCGGGGACAGCCCTCGATGGGCTGTCCCCGGGCACGTGACGTGAGGAGGAAGCCGAGTGCCTCGGCCAGGCCATGTTGCAAGTTTGCGACAGACAACCTCTATAAAAAATTACCCCAATCCCAAGGTTTGATGCCCGCCGATGGGATGCATGGTTGCTGGGAGTGCAGCCACTAGGGTGTCTGGGCAGGGTCCCCATTAGGCCTAAAAACAAAAAATGGATACACGACCGGAAAAAAAATCTACCCGGGAGGGTCCCCGCAAGGGGGAATCCCTTGGTGCGTCACTTGTGGCGCATCGGCCCCATGTATACGGGGGGGCCACCAGTCGTAAGGAAGAGGAGGATAGAGGGTGTGGAGGTGTGGAGGGTGTGGAGAATAATATTAGAGGGCTAGAAGGCCCGCAAGGAGAGGAGGGAACGAGTTGTATAGCTCGCCCCTCGGATACTGGTATTAGGCTGAAAATTGTTCTGCCGAAACCAACGCAAGAGGGAATGGACGTTGAGTCCCTTGTGGATTCAGACTCGGAGGAAGCAGATAGAGAGTTGGAGGCTTTGGTTGGGCCTTGGAAAGGCATTGGAGCCGCCCAAAAGCGGCCCCGTGAGGTGGTGGATGAAGAAGAGGGGGAGCCCTCGGAGAAGGCTGTGGCAGTGGAGCCTGAGGTTGAAGCCAAATTGTGGTCGAAAACTGGGAGGGGGGCGGATGCAGAGAGGGGACGCCGTCTTCCTTCCACTCAGAGTAGGCCTCAGACAGCGGATGAGGAGCTTCGAGAACGTAGCCCCATCCTATCGCACATTGACTACGCCCTTTCAAGGGATGAATTGATTGACAGAGCCAGGAGCGCGGTTTCCTCGATAATGAGTGAAACCCAGAAATCAGGCAACCTCAAGGGCGGTGTCAGGGGGGAAATAAACCGGGCCACTAAGATCATCTACTCGGCCATGGATTCCCTCCAGGCAATGACGGCTGACGAGGAAGCTAGGAGGCTTCGGGCAGATAATAGGAGGATGCGACAGGAGATGGCTGTTTTACGTGCCGAGGTCAAGGCTCTCCGGACCTCTTTCTCCGCAAGGGAGAAATCCCCTGCTCCAATGCGTCAGCCTGACTTAGACGTGGATCCCCAGGCCTCCCCAGCTCTTGGGGAAATGCTTGAAACCCTTAAAAGGGATCTCTTTGTGTCGATTGGAGGGATGGTTAACGAGCGCCTCAAACAGCTGGAAAAGCGGCTGCCTCAGGAGCCCATATTGAGGCCCCCACTTGCTGCAGACAAGAAGCGGGGAAAAGTAGACCACCGCCCTACCGACGAGCCTTCCGCGGGCCCATCGCCAGCTCGCCCAGCGACGACGCAGCCAACGGGAAGACCCAAAAGATCTAAGGCAACCAAGCCTGCACCTGCACCACAGGCAGAGGGTAGCGCCCCCTTGCGTAAGGAAGCGCCACATGAGACCGAGACCGCTAGGACAACGGCTCCGACTCCACCAGCCTGGTCTGAAGTAGTCGGGAGGAAGGCCAAGGCCAAGTCCAAGAAGGCCGCTGGGCGCAAAGCTACCGTCCCAGCCCACGCACCTGCTAAGTCTCCGCCGGCTACCCGGAAGGGTAAATTGACCTCGCCCAAGTCCTCGGCAGTCGTCATTACCCTGAGGCCAGAAGCCGTCGCAACACAAAGTTATGCGACGGTCATGAAGGCAGCCACTTCTGGCTTTGCCCTTTCGGAGGTCGGGGTAAATCACGTGCGGGTCCGCAAATCCGCCACCGGGGCTCGAATTATTGAGGTCCCAGGAGCCGGCAGTGCAAAGGCCGCGGATGAGCTGGCCGGGAAACTGCAAGGCCTCGTTGGCGAGTGGGTGACGGTGTCCCGGCCCATGAAAACTGCAGAACTTCGGCTGGTCGGGCTCGACGAGTCGGTCTGGAGCTGGAGGAATGGGCGATGGCGACTGGCCTCACGGTCTTAAACCGAGGATCGGTAAACACATGCGTGCGGCAACAGGGCGGCTCCATTGTGGACGTCACTTTCGCAGATGCTGCCCTGGCGCGCCGTGTTCGGGGCTGGAAGGTGCTGGAGAACGTGGAGACGTTGTCGGACCACAGATACTTGAGGTTCGACATCTCCGCAAGTTCGGTTCTCCCGAGCGGTCCAACCCCCTTGCGAGAGGACGGTCCTCGTTGGTCGCTGTCGCGCATTGACCGGGACTTTTTGGTCGAGGTCGAGGTCCTTAACCGGCCGGACTGCGAGGAAGAAAACCTCTATAAAAATCACCCCGAATCCCAAGCGGCGGCGCACCGCGAGGGGATGCATGGCTGATGGGTAGTTCAGTCTCTAGTGCGACCCCCGTCAGGGTACCGGCCGACACCCTTTGGCGAGTTACGCTTTGGCTTATCTGGGTGCAGGGGGCACCACCCGGATGGACTGAATATTTCCCCCATACTCGTGGGATCAAATATGGAAATAAATAAAATTAGAAAGAATAGTAATATTAGAGGGCTAGAAGGCCCGCAAGGAGAGGAAGAGAGAGGAAGGAAGAGAGAAGGACAGGCTTACCGGCTGAAGATTGTTCTGCCTAAGCCAACGGAGGAGGAAAAGGTTAATGAGCTTCTAATGGACACTGATTCAGACGATAGTGACAGAGTTTTGGAGGCCTTAGTGGAGCCTTGGAAGGTAGCCGGAGCCGTATCAAAGCGGCCCCATGATCAGGTGGACTCACGGGAAGAGGAAGAAGGAGAGCCCTCGTTGAAGGCTGTCGCAGTGGAGCCTGAGACTGAGTCTGCAGTAACAACAAAGGCAAAGATTAAAGTGGGAAGGGCTCGGGCTGAAAGAGTAGATGAAGGTGTGCGAGAACGGAGTCCTATCAATAGGGCTAAAGTGACCATGAATGCCGATGGCGAATATGGCCCAACAAAAGACGAGCTCATCGACAGGGCCAGGAGTGCGGTCTCCTCGATAACGTGCGAGACTCAGAAGTCCAACAACCTCAAGGGCGGCGTGAAGGGTGAAATAAACCGGGCTACCAAAGAAATCCGCGCAGCCATGGACGCCCTACAGGCAATGACGATTGACGAGGAAGCCCAAAGGCTCCGGGCAGACAACAGGAGGATGCGACAGGAGATGGCCGCCTTAAGAGCGGAGGTCAAGGCCCTCCGGTTCGCGTTCTCTGCAAGGGAAAAATCCCCTGCACCAGTGGGTCAGCCCGATCTGGGCATGGATCCCCAGAGCTCCCCGGCACTCGGCGAGATGCTTGAGACCTTAAAGAGGGATCTCTTTATATCCATCGGGGGGATGGTAAATGACCGCCTCGAGCAGCTGGAAAAGCGACTCCCACAGGAGCCCATTTTGAGGCCGCCACTCGCGGCTGATAAAAAGAAAGGAGCAGTTACCCGCCGCTCTCCCGATGAGCCATCAGCGGGCCCTTCGCCTGCGCGTCCAGCAAAGACTCGCTCGGCGGCAGGAACTAAGACCACTAAGCCTACCGCTGCGCCGCAGACAGAGTGCAGCGTCTCCACACGTAGTGCAGAGCCACGTGAGGCTGAAGCCACTGAGACCACGCTCCAGCCCCACCAACCCCACCCGCCTGGTCAAAGGTAATTGGGAGGAAGGCTAAAGCCAAGACGGCTAAGTCCACTAAGCCCAAGGCTCCTAACTCAGCCTGCGCACCTGCTAAGGCTACGCCGGCTAAACGCAAGGGTAAACTGAGCCCTCCAAAGTCCTCAGCGGTCGTTATCACCCTGAGGCCAGAAGTCGTCGCAACCCAAACTTACGCGACGGTCATGAAGACAGCCACCGCGGGCCTGGCCTTGAAGGAGGTCGGAGTGGATCATGTACGGGTGCGCAAATCAGCCACCGGGGCCAGAGTTATTGAGGTTCCGGGGGCCGACAGCGCCAAGGCTGCAGATGAGCTGGCGGGCAAACTGCAAGGCCTGGTCGGCGAATGGGTGACGGTTACACGGCCCATGAAAACCGCAGAACTGAGGATCGCTGGTATTGACGAGTCCGTCACACCTGAAGAAGTGCAGAGGGTGGTGGCGCAAATGGGAAGTGTTCCACTGGAGCAGGTTAGAGCTGGTGCTATTCGGGCGGGACCCAGCGGGACTGGATCGATATTGGTCCGATGCCCTGTGACTACAGCGAAGCTACTCGTAGCAGAGGGAAGGATAGTCGTTGGGTGGTCGTCAGCCCGTGTTACCCTTTTGGAACCTATCCCGATGCGCTGCTTTAAGTGCATGGGGGTGGGTCACACAAGGGCTCTCTGCCCATCACCTGCCGACCGGAGCACTTTGTGCTTCAGATGTGGCAGGGAAGGGCACAAGGCGGCCTCGTGCTCGGATGAGCCTAAATGTGCAATCTGCACGCAAATGGGCAGGAAAGCTGGTCATGTTATGGGAGGGCTTAAGTGTTTCCCGCCTCCAACGAAGGGTAAGGAGGCTCCTTTGACTCGGGCCCCAGGCTCTTCAAGAGGTCGACAAGAACCGCCACAGGAGGACATCGAAATGGCGACTAATGACCATACGCCATAGCGAATTTCTGCAGGCCAATCTGAACCACTGCGCCCGTGCCCAGGACCTCCTGATACAACACATGGCGGAGTGGCAGATTCAAGTGGCGACAGCCGCCGAGCCCTACTTCATCCCTACTCAATCAAATTGGGCTGGTGACGTCGAGGGATCGGTGGCTGTTGTGGTGCCGGCACATGGAATTCCACTGGTTCCACAACGCAGCGGACCAGGGTTTGTAGCGGTCGTGTGGGGGGAGGTGACACTAATTGGAGTATACTTCTCCCCAAACAAACCCCTGTCTGCCTTCGAGGCTTATCTTAGAAGTCTGGAGCCAGTGGTGAGAGGTGCGGCCCCGACCCAGGTAATCCTGATGGGGGACCTAAATGCGAAGTCTGCGGCGTGGGGATCCCCCATAACAGATCTGAGGGGAGTTGAGTTGGAGAACTGGGCTGCCATGGTCGGCCTGGTCCTTCTCAACCAAGGACGCGCAAACACCTGTGTGCGACGGCAGGGGGGGTCAATAGTGGATGTCTCATTCGCTACCCCTGCCATCGCCTCACGTGCCCAGGATTGGCGCGTCCTCGAGGAAGTGGAGACTCTGTCAGACCATCGGTACATCCGGTGGAGAGTCTCCGCATCCTGCTCGTTGCCTCAAAGTCAGACCGGAGGAGGGAGAGTAGTGTTTCCGAGATGGTCCCTAGCCCGCCTCGACCGTGAAATGGTGGAGGAAGGAGCCATTGTTGAGGCCTGGAACGCAGCCACCCCGGTGCTGACTGATGTTGAGGAGAGGGCGAGGCGTTTCCGCATCGCATTGAAGAGGGTATGTGATGCAGCGATGCCCCGGACCAGGTGCCTCCCAGCCCGGAAGGCGGTTTACTGGTGGTCGCAAGAAATTGCTGCTCTCCGTTGCGACAGTAATCGGGCGCGCCGGGCTTACACCCGCTGCCGCCGAAGAAGGCCACTGGACGCGCCGGAAGAGGATCGCCTATATAAAGAGCTCCAGAGGGCAAAAAGGGCATTCCAGGTGGCCATCGCTAATGCCAAGGACTCCGCCAGCGAGGAGTTCCTGGCAACCCTGAATAGGGATCCATGGGGTCGGCCATACCGCATCGTCAGAGGTAAGATGCGGAGTGCCCCACCCATGAACTCCATGGAGCCGGAGCTCCTTAATCGGGTGGTGTCTGGACTCTTTCCTCAACCACCAGCTTTTACGCCCCCGACTATGACGATTCCATCATTCGGGGAGCGAGAAGAGTCGATGGAAGCCCCTCCGGTCACAGAGGATGAATTAGGAGAAGCGTGGAACCACCTGCGGCGGTGCAAGAAGGCACCGGGACCGGATGGAGTCCCGGGAAGAGTCCTGGCGCTGGCCTTGAGGCACCTCGGGAGCCACCTTAGGCAGTAGGAACATCGCTGGGTTTTAGTGGGTATTCTGGCCGCTTTATGCCGGTGAGTCCCACATACCCCTCCGGAAACGGCGCAGCTTCGGATGCGCTGTTTCCGGAGGGGATGCATAAACGCATTTCCCAGCGTTAAAAAAAAAAAAAAAAAAAAAAATAGGTTAGGTTAGATAACATCCAATCCTTATATTTTTTAATATCGCCAGATCAAACTTTTTTGTTTTTACTTACGTATTTACATTGACAGGTAACCGCAGTAATCAACGATTACCAATATAATATAGCTCCAGTCAAACCATTTGGCTTTACGTATGCACGTGCCCTGTGGGATCTAAACCGGATCTGCATGGTGGATTATACAATTTCTGTCATCGTTATACACCACACAGATTTTAGTACAGAGTTTATTATATATTAGCACACCCACGGAGATAGGAAATTTGGGGTCTGAGCCCCAGTGGCTTGAACAGAACATTAAAGTGTCGGTCCCCGTTATTACTAACTTGTGATATTAAAAGTAGTTCTACTATAAGAGGGAGGAGGCGTGTACCCAGCAATGGGACATTCAAGCTATGGATGAAGATGATGGTGAATCACGTAGCAACGTCGCAAGTTTACCTCACTAACAGGATTCTACAAGGTATGTGTAGGAGCTTGTTCGTCGAGCAAGTATCTACGTCACCACGTACCACGAGCCAACTTTACAAAATATACGTCATTCAAGCATCTAAAGTAACAGGTAACCCCAGTAATCGTTATTACCAATATTACCCGTCTCACGTGGTCAACGTGAGCGATATGTCTCTAAGCGCAGACTTGATCGCATCGTAGGACGCGAAGGAGATGCCCACCGCGATGGGGCCCTTTACCCAATTCATGCTGAGCCCTTTGAAGAAACCCCGCCAACCCTCCGATCTGTGAGATGAAAATCTAATTTGTAAGATGTGATTACTTCCAAAAGTATATCGCCCAAGTATAGAACTTTTGGTATAACTAATGAAAGTTTTTAAATAGAATTTAAAATAATGGTTTGAAGCCAATAATTTGGTTTTAAATAGAAAGAAAAACTAAATGCATATAATTCCCATTACTTCATGTACACGTGTAAACCACTGTACTACTTAATAATGAGAAGTTGAACCTGGTGGATGAGACAGTTTTTCTAGAAATATCGTTAGATGCTAAATTTCAATGGGCTAAAATTCATGTACATAATTTATAGAACATCCTTTAGTTCTGCCGCCTAAGCAGTAAAGAGGTCACGCCATATGACAGACATAGAAACTGTAGGAATTGTCTTATGGGGTACTGCCTGGGTAAGAAGATAGGGGTAGAAATGCAGGTAATCAAAGTTGTCGTTACCTGTAAACGGTGCGCAGCGTGGCCGCGATGGTGGGGTAGGGGTAGGTGCGGTCGGCGCGGCGCCGCGCGGTTTGCATGCGGCGCCGCACGATGTCCAGCGGGTACGACGCGGTCTGCGCGAGCGCGCCCGCCGCGCCGCCGAACGCCATGTTAGTGAGGCCTCGCGGGCTCGAGCCCGTGTACTCTGCGGAACAGATTTAGCTCGATTCATTCATTTAATTCATCCATTACAACTCAAGCCATCGACCGCATATTGCTAACTTCCCATTGACATTGCTATTCCAAGTAAACGGTAAAATGGTTTTATACACACGGATTTTTCACGCCATTGGTTGCCTTGAAGAGATCGAGGCCACTGGCTTTTTAACCGACTTCAAGAAGGAAGAGTTTCTTAATTCGTCGGAATCTTTTTTTTTTAATGTATTACCCGATTACTCGAAGACGCCTGAACCGATTTGCTGTTATTAAAAAATCAACAATAATGTAACCCAAAGTAGCAAATTTTTTTTTGTATTTAAGTTCCTGGGCGTATGTTGAAGTCAGTTTTTTTTTTAATTTAAAATAATGTATTTATTACGTATTATGTTATTTTGTTCTATACTTTGGTCTGTTGTATAATAAATGTGTATTCATTCATTAAGGTGCTTAATGTGTATATAAAACTTTAGAGATTATAGGTAATAAAATGGTAATACAAATTTTCCGCTCTCATAGTTCGCTCTTTCGTTCAATCGTTCTTTCGTTTACATATCATTCAACATGAACAGCTATTTGAAACGGAGCTCATCCGCGGAAGTATCACCACCATGTTTTATTCTGTCGCTGAGCAGCATTGTTGTAATGCAGCGTTCCGATCTAAAGCGCGTGATTACAGTCACACGAGCCCAAACACCTACCCACCAAATTGCTGCTGCTGTTTTAGTTACTTTCACAGCATTAGGTCAATACTATGGGATACTGCTGCTAAGGTAAGCAGTGGTTACCTGTACAAGGTGTTACATGCAATTCTACCCTTTGTAGCTATACCTATCCGCAACGGTATACGTCTCAAATTGAAGGACACGGGGCGACACGTCCCATTCATTTGTTCATTCACTCACATTCGGGCGTCGTGAGTTAAACACGTGTAGCAATGTCCCGCGACTCACCCAGGTACCAGTGCTTCAGCGAGTCGTAGGTGAAGAAAGACACCCCCGCGTAGGGGATCACCCCCAGCACAGTGGCGGGGTAGCCTCTGCGGACACGGAGACCAGTCCATTATTACCGGAAACAATTCGCTACTTTTCTTAATTTGTGAAACAGCTAAAAATTTGCGACTTTTTCTATAAAACCCCAGCGTACAGACAGTTGTCTGATTAAATCTGTACTCAAAGAATGGGATAAGTTATTAAAATAATACTATTTTTACAAAATTAAAATTAAAGCGAAGCAGCGTATCGTTGATAAGATAATTATACTAAAACAATGTCAGAATAAAATATACTGGTTGTTGTATGAAACAATAATAAATTGATTGAATTACATTGTAGTTTTGTTTGCTCCGAAAAATACAGAAGTTAAAAGATTAAAGGTGGAGAGCAATTAGATGAAATTTATTCGCTTAAACTAAGAAAGAATTGACAGGAGAAACGGCTAAAGGGCGAATATTTAAAGAATTTGCAAGGGATGATGATTACAATCAAGGTAAGGGGAGAATGCACAGCGAAGAGAGTACAGGGCCAGGGTATAGGGCTGAAATGATAAATTCACGGGAGATAAAAGCAAAGCAGCATTTAAGGGGGGTTGCAATACGGGAAGAGTCAACTAGGCTAAAGTGAGGTGAAGCAGGAAATGTGGCAAGGGTTTAAAGGCGTCAGACTGGAGAAAGGACAACTTAGAAAATTTTACAGTTATTGGGCCAAAATTTGATGGGGGTTGGGAGGGGAATACATACAATAGAGGTTACGGGTGGGGATGAGGGGAATACATCGTTGAGAGCAGAGTGGTTGGGAGGGGAAGAGCAGGGGTCCGAAGGTGAAGGAGGGGAAGAGCAGGGGTCCGAAGGTGAAGGAGGGGAAGAGCAGGGGTCCGAAGGTGAAGGAGGGGAAGAGCAGGGGTCCGAAGGTGAAGGACGAAAAGAGCAGGGGTCCGAAGGTGAAGGAGGGGAAGAGCAGGGGTCCGAAGGTGAAGGAGGGGAAGAGCAGGGTTCCGAAGGTGAAGGAGGGGAAGAGCAGGGGTCCGAAGGTGAAGGAGGGGAAGAGCAGGGGTCCGAAGGTGAAGGACGGGAAGAGCAGGGGTCCGAAGGTGAAGGACGGAAAGAGCAGGGGTCCGAAGGTGAAGGAGGGGAAGAGCAGGGGTCCGAAGGTGAAGGAGGGGAAGAGCAGGGGTCCGAAGGTGAAGGAGGGGAAGAGCAGGGGTCCGAAGGTAAGGAGGGGAAGAGCAGGGGTCCGAAGGTGAAGGAGGGGAAGAGCAGGGTTCCGAAGGTGAAGGACGGGAAGAGCAGGGTTCCGAAGGTGAAGGAGGGGAAGAGCAGGGGTCCGAAGGTGAAGGAGGGGAAGAGCAGGGTTCCGAAGGTGAAGGAGGGGAAGAGCAGGGTTCAGAAGGTGAAGGACGGGAAGAGCAGGGTTCCGAAGGTGAAGGAGGGGAAGAGCAGGGGTCCGAAGGTGAAGGAGGGGAAGAGCAGGGGTCCGAAGGTGAAGGACGGGAAGAGCAGGGGTCCGAAGGTGAAGGAGGGGAAGAGCAGGGTTCCGAAGGTGAAGGACGGGAAGAGCAGGGTTCCGAAGGTGAAGGAGGGGAAGAGCAGGGGGCCGAAGGTGAAGGAGGGGAAGGTCCGAAGGTGAAGGACGGGAAGAGCAGGGTTCCGAAGGTGAAGGAGGGGAAGAGCAGGGTTCCGAAGGTGAAGGACGGGAAGAGCAGGGTTCCGAAGGTGAAGGAGGGGAAGAGCAGGGTTCCGAAGGTGAAGGAGGGGAAGAGCAGTGTTCCGAAGGTGAAGGAGGGGAAGAGCAGGGTTCAGAAGGTGAAGGAGGGGAAGAGCAGGGTTCAGAAGGTGAAGGACGGGAAGAGCAGGGTTCCAAAGGTGAAGGACGGGAAGAGCAGGGGTCCGAAGGTGAAGGACGGGAAGAGCAGGGGTCCGAAGGTGAAGGAGGGGAAGAGCAGGGTTCCGAAGGTGAAGGAGGGGAAGAGCAGGGTTCCGAAGGTGAAAGACGGGAAGAGCAGGGTTCCGAAGGTGAAGGAGGGGAAGAGCAGGGGTCCGAAGGTGAAGGACGGGAAGAGCAGGGGTCCGAAGGTGAAGGAGGGGAAGAGCAGGGTTCCGAAGGTGAAGGAGGGGAAGAGCAGGGTTCCGAAGGTGAAAGAGGGGAAGAGCAGGGGTCCGAAGGTGAAGGAGGGGAAGAGCAGGGGTCCGAAGGTGAAGGAGGGGAAGAGCAGGGTTCCGAAGGTGAAGGAGGGGAAGAGCAGGGTTCCGAAGGTAAAGGACGGGAAGAGCAGGGTTCCGAAGGTGAAGGACGGGAAGAGCAGGGGTCCGAAGGTGAAGGAGGGGAAGAGCAGGGTTCCGAAGGTGAAGGAGGGGAAGAGCAGGGTTCCGAAGGTGAAGGACGGGAAGAGCAGGGGTCCGAAGGTGAAGGAGGGGAAGAGCAGGGTTCCGAAGGTGAAGGACGGGAAGAGCAGGGTTCCGAAGGTGAAGGAGGGTGTTAGCGACGCAAAAAGCCCTCTTGTTAATTATTAATTAATAAATTATAAATAATTAATATTATATAATTTAAGCTGAAATAAATGATTGTCTATGGTTTTAATAAATAATGTGCTAAAAACGGAACGTAGGTGGCGGGGGCGGCAAACCGTTATTCTGACGTCCGCGGCGGTTCAAATTGTAGACGTTCACCGCAACCGACCGCAGCCGCATCGTTTAAACTTTGCCAACCGCTACACACGTTCTGTCAGCCAAGTCACTTAAAGAAACCCTGTGTTTTCACTTGCCCTGGCCCCTACAAGTGGTCCTTCGAGCCGGATCGCAAGGTATGTTCCAAACTCCACCGCCAAATATGGTGAACACTGTGAAGAAACAGGACCTAGTTGAGGAGCAGGAGCAGAGCCAGCACACATGTAAGCAGGTGAAAAAGCAGGTACCCCTAAAGGAGGAGCTTAGAAAAAGGCTTTTCGATGAAGTAGAACCAGCTACTAGTGTTAAGAGCACTAGCGGCCACGCAGTGGCACCGAGTAGGGCTTCTACACGCAATGGCACGTCGAGAAAGTCAAGTTCAGCATCCATCCGAGCAAGAAAGACACGGCTGGAACTAGAGGCAGCGGAGGCGAAAGCGCGTATTGAGATGCAGCTAATTGAGAAAAGGTTGCAAGCTGATATGGCAGCACTAGATGAGGAAGCATACAGTCCACTACCGGAGGAGCATGAGGTGCGTAGCAATAATAATAGTTCTGTAGAGAAATGGTTAGAGCACAGTCAGCACGAGCAGTCAGCACAGCCCGTCCAGCAGGATGGTTCAGATTTAGGCGAGCTGTGCCCGCCCGCCGCTATAGGCGGTGGCACTGATGGGACTGTACACATGCTGGCTAGCGCACTCAAAGAAATGGCAACTATTGCTAAGCACAACGCACCACATGCACAAACACATAAGTTTTTAAGCCGTATTAGCACACAGAAGGATCTACCAACGTTTGAGGGCGACCCCATGGACTGGCTTTATTTTAAGCAAGCTTACGACGAGTCCACAAAAGTATGTAGCTTTAGCCCCAGGGAGAATCTGTGGAGGCTACGTAGTTACCTCCGCGGACCAGCAAAGGAAGCCGTCACGGCGCTGCTGATTAGCGCCACCACACCGGACATAGTAATGTCAGCACTGGAGCTACAATTTGGTAACCCCGATATTATTATCACTAGAATAGTACAAGATGTCCAGAAGCTTCCAGCAATGGCACAGGAATATCATAAGGATATAGTCAAGTTTTCCGTTAAAGTTCAAAATTTCGTCGCAGCAGTCCTCGCTATCAGGCAACAGCCAAGAATCTGGCGGAGGAGGAGATGCTGGCTAGCCTCGACGCCGATCCCTGGGGCCGGCCATACAAAATGGTTAGGCGTAAGCTTCGCCCCAGGGCCCCACCGCTAACTGAATCTCTTCAGCCTCAGCAACTGGAGTTAGTGGTGGGGACTCTGTTCCCCAGGAGGGATGGCTTGGAGCCACCGTGTATGGCGCCACCCGTCGGTGCTGCGGACGCGTCTTTTACGGGCGCGCCCGAAGTCACCGAGGGAGAACTGAGGGCGGCGCTGCTGCGGCTTCGAGCCAAAAACACTGCTCCGGGACCCGACGGCATTCCCGGCCGGGCCTGGGTCGTGGCTTTGGGTCGTGGAGACTCTGTCAGACCATCGGTACATCCGGTGGAGAGTCTCCGCATCCTGCTCGTTTCCTCAAAGTCAGACCGGAGGAGGGAGAGTAGTGTTTCCGAGATGGTCCCTAGCCCGCCTCGACCGGGAAATGGTGGAGGAAGGAGCCATTGTTGAGGCCTGGAACGCAGCCACCCCGGTGCTGACTGACGTTGAGGAGAGGGCGAGGCGTTTCCGCATCGCATTGACGAGGGTATGTGATGCAGCGATGCCCCGGACCAGGTGCCTCCCAGCCCGGAAGGCGGTTTACTGGTGGTCGCAAGAAATTGCTGCTCTCCGTTGCGACAGTAATCGGGCGCGCCGGGCTTACACCCGTTGCCGCCGAAGAAGGCCACTGGACGCGCCGGAAGAGGATCGCCTATATAAAGAGCTCCAGAGGGCAAAAAGGGCATTCCAGGTGGCCATCGCTAATGCCAAGGACTCCGCCAGCGAGGAGTTCCTGGCAACCCTGAATAGGGATCCATGGGGTCGGCCATACCGCATCGTCAGAGGTAAGATGCGGAGTGCCCCATCCATGAACTCCATGGAGCCGGAGCTCCTTAATCGGGTGGTGTCTGGACTCTTTCCTCAACCACCAGCTTTTACGCCCCCGACTATGACGATTCCATCATTCGGGGAGCGAGAAGAGTCGATAGAAGCCCCTCCATTCACAGAGGATGAATTAGGAGAAGCGTGGAACCACCTGCGGCGGTGCAAGAAGGCACCGGGACCGGATGGAGTCCCGGGAAGAGTCCTGGCGCTGGCCTTGAGGCACCTCGGGAGCCACCTTAGGCAGCTATTTAATGACTGCCTGGAGGCGGGGCGGTTCCCGAGAGTATGGAAACAGGGACGCTTGGTGCTGTTGCGGAAGGAGGGTCGTTCTCCTGATTCTCCTTCGGCATACAGACCAATTGTCCTTATTGATGAGGTGAGCAAGATGCTGGAGAGAGTTCTGGCCTCTCGTATTAACCAGCACCTCGCTCTGCAGGGCCCTGATCTTTCGGAACACCAGTACGGCTTTAGGGTAGGCAAGTCGACGATAGATGCCGTTGGTGCTCTGAAAAGTTTCTGCGAAGGAGCGCAGAAGGAAAGCGACGGGGTATTGGCGGTATCACTAGATATCGCCAATGCCTTTGGCACCCTGCCGTATAGCGTGGTAGAGGAGGCGCTCCAATATCATCGGGTGCCCCTGTACCTGCGCCGAATGATAGGGCACTACCTGGAGGAAAGGGTAGTGGTCTATCAGGGAAAGGACGGGGCGAGGCAGGAGAGGCGTATGGCTTGTGGGAGTCCGCAGGGATCGGTTCTCGGACCCCTGCTGTGGAACCTGGGCTTTGATTGGGCAATTCGTCCGGTTCTGCTGCCCCGGATGGTAATTATTTGTTACGCGGACGACACCATGGTTGCCGTCCGGGGAAGCAGTTATGAGGAGTCGGTGAGGAGGGCTACGGTGGCCACCGAGCTGATGGTCACCCGAATTGGCATGTTGGGGCTCAAAGTTGCCCTTCCAAAGACGGAGGCCGTCCTATTCGGGGGAACGTGTTGTCGTCGGTGTAGTATATGCAGCTGATGGTGTGCCGTGACACCGCAACAATCGCGTGGGGAATTTCGTCGTGGATACGCGACTTTTTGGCCGTAGTGCGCACTATCACCACATATTCGGATGTCAGACCCTGGGCCTCGTGGATGGTGTTCACTCGTGATCCCTGTCCCGTTCCATATCCCAAGGACTTCAAGAGAGCCTTTTCTTTTTGGGTATGGGTAAGGTACAAGGTGTTAATTGTCTCTTTAGGGATCTCGGCACCAGTGTAGTCCTTCAGGGTCAGGGACTGTATCCGAACGTTGGACGAGTATATGCCATCATACACTTCGTTGAGCGCATACGCCACGTCCATGGGGTTTCTGTGCGTGCACAACAGTTGTTTGCTGATAGTGAGGAATACGCTAGGGCGGGAGTACTTTAATGAGAAAGCGTTACTACGGTCGATGAAGGGCACCTGGTTTTCGTCGCCAATTATGAGCATTTCGCTGGCATGAGCAAGTTTCGCGGCCATAATTATCGATCCTGGGTGGCTCATGAGAGCTTCATCCACGATGAGGCGCTCGCAGTGCCTCTCGCTTTGCTCTTTGAATCCATTTACCAAGACCGATGCCATGGTGCGGACTTTGAGTGTTGATGCCGCTCCGTACTTTGCCTGCAGCTTCTCCTTCAAATCCTTTTTGGCCTCCGTGGTTGCTGTTAGAACCACGTCACGATTTATCTCGAAGTTCCTCACTATCCAGGTGGTCTTCCCACAGCCAGGAACTCCGTTTACCCAGGTGATTTTGGGTGCTTTCCAGGATTTCAGGGGCTCCTTCTCGTCCTTCGCTATCTTATTGCCTTGTTCGAGGATTCTCTGTCCCAGCATTATGTTGGTGCATTTTGCCAGGACAACTATTGGGTCGGTGGATGGTGTTTTGAACCGCGGCTTATTATCTTCTGCTTCCGCCTCTTCGTCCACCTCGACAAAACCTGCTGTTGCGCTGTATGCGGCCATGTGGTCGAGTTCTTCTACATTTCCATGTAGAGTTTGCCGACGTCCGTTGTCGTAAATAACCGCTTCAGCTTCCTGGAGTCTCACCGTCAAGAGGCCAGTGTTTTGATGTTTGTAATTATTCGGGCAGGTGTGTCGCCCGTGCTGCAGAATGATGTTAGTACTGAGCTGGCCCTGGCAAATGGTGGTTCCAGTAGATTCCAGTTGAATATTGCGACAACTTTGTTCTTTGTGCGCAATATTCTACAGGGTTGTTGAGCTACTGTAACTTCTGGCAGGGCTTCATAGATTTTGCGTCGAATTGTATTTTTGGAAGTGCTTCCGTTCGCTAGCGCTGCGAGTCCTGGCGATATCATCACCCTGCTCGAGTCGCTCGCGATGCAGAAGCCTATCCCCAATCTCTCAGAGCTGTTATCCATAAACAGTGCCACACCACGGGTTCTTAACCCCGGATTTCCCCTTTCTGCCATTAGCAAGAGCTGCCTGGTAGGCATATCCTGCACCGGGCAGGGTTGTTGGGGTAACGGGGCCTGGGTGGTCCTGCTCAAGTCTGGGCTTGGCGGCGTCGGGTTGCTGTTTCTCCTGACGGCAATGAGGAAGATCTTCTCCACATACCTCAGGAAGTCTGGTCTTCTCTCTGGATCCGCTACGAGATCGTGGAAGCTTCTAGTTGAGATTTCCCGATCGATTTGATGTTCGAGCTCGTAGCGATGGTTCGAGAATCTTGGGCATTCTACTATAAGGTGTTCGACAGTTTCTGTTTCGTTTGGGTCACATTCGCAGGCTGGGCTATCTTTTAGCCTAAAGGCACCCCTCGTATTCATGTTCTAACCTAACCTAACCTAAATCTAGTTTTGACACCTTTAGACTTTAGATTCAAGATTTAATGTGAATATATGCATTAATAAAAACTCATTACTATATTTTAATACTACTATACTACTAATATACGGACGCGTCTTTTACGGGCGCGCCCGAAGTCACCGAGGGAGAACTGAGGGCGGCGCTGCTGCGGCTTCGAGCCAAAAACACTGCTCCGGGACCCGACGGCATTCCCGGCCGGGCCTGGGTCGTGGCTTTGGGTCGTGGAGACTCTGTCAGACCATCGGTACATCCGGTGGAGAGTCTCCGCATCCTGCTCGTTTCCTCAAAGTCAGACCGGAGGAGGGAGAGTAGTGTTTCCGAGATGGTCCCTAGCCCGCCTCGACCGGGAAATGGTGGAGGAAGGAGCCATTGTTGAGGCCTGGAACGCAGCCACCCCGGTGCTGACTGACGTTGAGGAGAGGGCGAGGCGTTTCCGCATCGCATTGACGAGGGTATGTGATGCAGCGATGCCCCGGACCAGGTGCCTCCCAGCCCGGAAGGCGGTTTACTGGTGGTCGCAAGAAATTGCTGCTCTCCGTTGCGACAGTAATCGGGCGCGCCGGGCTTACACCCGTTGCCGCCGAAGAAGGCCACTGGACGCGCCGGAAGAGGATCGCCTATATAAAGAGCTCCAGAGGGCAAAAAGGGCATTCCAGGTGGCCATCGCTAATGCCAAGGACTCCGCCAGCGAGGAGTTCCTGGCAACCCTGAATAGGGATCCATGGGGTCGGCCATACCGCATCGTCAGAGGTAAGATGCGGAGTGCCCCATCCATGAACTCCATGGAGCCGGAGCTCCTTAATCGGGTGGTGTCTGGACTCTTTCCTCAACCACCAGCTTTTACGCCCCCGACTATGACGATTCCATCATTCGGGGAGCGAGAAGAGTCGATAGAAGCCCCTCCATTCACAGAGGATGAATTAGGAGAAGCGTGGAACCACCTGCGGCGGTGCAAGAAGGCACCGGGACCGGATGGAGTCCCGGGAAGAGTCCTGGCGCTGGCCTTGAGGCACCTCGGGAGCCACCTTAGGCAGCTATTTAATGACTGCCTGGAGGCGGGGCGGTTCCCGAGAGTATGGAAACAGGGACGCTTGGTGCTGTTGCGGAAGGAGGGTCGTTCTCCTGATTCTCCTTCGGCATACAGACCAATTGTCCTTATTGATGAGGTGAGCAAGATGCTGGAGAGAGTTCTGGCCTCTCGTATTAACCAGCACCTCGCTCTGCAGGGCCCTGATCTTTCGGAACACCAGTACGGCTTTAGGGTAGGCAAGTCGACGATAGATGCCGTTGGTGCTCTGAAAAGTTTCTGCGAAGGAGCGCAGAAGGAAAGCGACGGGGTATTGGCGGTATCACTAGATATCGCCAATGCCTTTGGCACCCTGCCGTATAGCGTGGTAGAGGAGGCGCTCCAATATCATCGGGTGCCCCTGTACCTGCGCCGAATGATAGGGCACTACCTGGAGGAAAGGGTAGTGGTCTATCAGGGAAAGGACGGGGCGAGGCAGGAGAGGCGTATGGCTTGTAGGAGTCCGCAGGGATCGGTTCTCGGACCCCTGCTGTGGAACCTGGGCTTTGATTGGGCAATTCGTCCGGTTCTGCTGCCCCGGATGGTAATTATTTGTTACGCGGACGACACCATGGTTGCCGTCCGGGGAAGCAGTTATGAGGAGTCGGTGAGGAGGGCTACGGTGGCCACCGAGCTGATGGTCACCCGAATTGGCATGTTGGGGCTCAAAGTTGCCCTTCCAAAGACGGAGGCCGTCCTATTCGGGGGAACGTGTTGTCGTCGGTGTAGTATATGCAGCTGATGGTGTGCCGTGACACCGCAACAATCGCGTGGGGAATTTCGTCGTGGATACGCGACTTTTTGGCCGTAGTGCGCACTATCACCACATATTCGGATGTCAGACCCTGGGCCTCGTGGATGGTGTTCACTCGTGATCCCTGTCCCGTTCCATATCCCAAGGACTTCAAGAGAGCCTTTTCTTTTTGGGTATGGGTAAGGTACAAGGTGTTAATTGTCTCTTTAGGGATCTCGGCACCAGTGTAGTCCTTCAGGGTCAGGGACTGTATCCGAACGTTGGACGAGTATATGCCATCATACACTTCGTTGAGCGCATACGCCACGTCCATGGGGTTTCTGTGCGTGCACAACAGTTGTTTGCTGATAGTGAGGAATACGCTAGGGCGGGAGTACTTTAATGAGAAAGCGTTACTACGGTCGATGAAGGGCACCTGGTTTTCGTCGCCAATTATGAGCATTTCGCTGGCATGAGCAAGTTTCGCGGCCATAATTATCGATCCTGGGTGGCTCATGAGAGCTTCATCCACGATGAGGCGCTCGCAGTGCCTCTCGCTTTGCTCTTTGAATCCATTTACCAAGACCGATGCCATGGTGCGGACTTTGAGTGTTGATGCCGCTCCGTACTTTGCCTGCAGCTTCTCCTTCAAATCCTTTTTGGCCTCCGTGGTTGCTGTTAGAACCACGTCACGATTTATCTCGAAGTTCCTCACTATCCAGGTGGTCTTCCCACAGCCAGGAACTCCGTTTACCCAGGTGATTTTGGGTGCTTTCCAGGATTTCAGGGGCTCCTTCTCGTCCTTCGCTATCTTATTGCCTTGTTCGAGGATTCTCTGTCCCAGCATTATGTTGGTGCATTTTGCCAGGACAACTATTGGGTCGGTGGATGGTGTTTTGAACCGCGGCTTATTATCTTCTGCTTCCGCCTCTTCGTCCACCTCGACAAAACCTGCTGTTGCGCTGTATGCGGCCATGTGGTCGAGTTCTTCTACATTTCCATGTAGAGTTTGCCGACGTCCGTTGTCGTAAATAACCGCTTCAGCTTCCTGGAGTCTCACCGTCAAGAGGCCAGTGTTTTGATGTTTGTAATTATTCGGGCAGGTGTGTCGCCCGTGCTGCAGAATGATGTTAGTACTGAGCTGGCCCTGGCAAATGGTGGTTCCAGTAGATTCCAGTTGAATATTGCGACAACTTTGTTCTTTGTGCGCAATATTCTACAGGGTTGTTGAGCTACTGTAACTTCTGGCAGGGCTTCATAGATTTTGCGTCGAATTGTATTTTTGGAAGTGCTTCCGTTCGCTAGCGCTGCGAGTCCTGGCGATATCATCACCCTGCTCGAGTCGCTCGCGATGCAGAAGCCTATCCCCAATCTCTCAGAGCTGTTATCCATAAACAGTGCCACACCACGGGTTCTTAACCCCGGATTTCCCCTTTCTGCCATTAGCAAGAGCTGCCTGGTAGGCATATCCTGCACCGGGCAGGGTTGTTGGGGTAACGGGGCCTGGGTGGTCCTGCTCAAGTCTGGGCTTGGCGGCGTCGGGTTGCTGTTTCTCCTGACGGCAATGAGGAAGATCTTCTCCACATACCTCAGGAAGTCTGGTCTTCTCTCTGGATCCGCTACGAGATCGTGGAAGCTTCTAGTTGAGATTTCCCGATCGATTTGATGTTCGAGCTCGTAGCGATGGTTCGAGAATCTTGGGCATTCTACTATAAGGTGTTCGACAGTTTCTGTTTCGTTTGGGTCACATTCGCAGGCTGGGCTATCTTTTAGCCTAAAGGCACCCCTCGTATTCATGTTCTAACCTAACCTAACCTAAATCTAGTTTTGACACCTTTAGACTTTAGATTCAAGATTTAATGTGAATATATGCATTAATAAAAACTCATTACTATATTTTAATACTAGTTATGCTGCTGTTGATGCACTGATGAAAGCCAGATAGCTAGATCAGTGTTTAGTTAGTCGTAGTTGCCGGTGGGCTGAGGTCTAAAGGAATCCAAACTAGTTTTAAAAGGTTAGGTTAGGTTAGGTTAGGTTAGGTTAGGTTAGGTTAGGTTCCCGTGTGGGGTTGCTAGTCCCCCATCGGGCGCGTCCCCGGGTGGTGGATAGGGGAATGCCTCCCAGATATGGGGGGTACCGGGGAAACCCGGCGCGAACCAAAACTAGCACGAGGCGGGGTGGGGCGCTTCTGTGCGCTGCCACTGAGGGTGGGGCGCTTCTGTGCGCTGCCACTGAGGGTGGGGCCTTACAGGCCGCGAGGAAGGACAACCTCGGTAAAAAAATCACCGGTGTGGGTGGAAACGCCCAGCGCGGTGGGCTCTCCGGTCTTCATGGCCGGTGAGCGCTGGCTTCGGCCACCGTCGGGCAACCCGTAATCCGCACTGAGCGGAACCGGGGGTCCCGCGCACTGAGCGTGGGGCTGCGAGGAAGACAACCTCTATAAAAAATTACCCCAATCCTAAGGTTTGATGCCCGCCGATGGGATGCATGGTTGCTGGGAGTGCAGCCACTAGGGTGTCTGGGAAGGGTCCCCATTAGGCCTAAAAAACAAAATGGAAGTACGAACTGGAAATAAATCTGCCCGGGGGGGTCCCCGCGAGGGGGAATCCCTTGGTGCGTCGCTAGTGGCGCATCGGCCCCATGTATACGGGGGGGCCACCATTCGTAAGGAAGAGGAGAATATTGTGGGGGGTTTAGGGATAGATGGAAACGTGCAAGGGGGGAAAGAATTGGTAGTGGCCTTAGAGAGGTGCGAAGTTTTAGCACAGAGGCACGAGAGAGAAATGCGTAAGGAGGAAGAGTTAGAATTGGGGGGGAAATTTTGGATGGATGTAGGAGAAGGGGGGAGGAAGAGGAGCGGAACTGAAGAGGCGGCGTCGGAATCCGACTGCAGCCTTATAACCGTCGAGAGCAGGCCCAGATCGGGCTCAGGCTCGTCGGTAGCGTTTTCAGTGTCCGATATGACAGGAGTGAAGCGCCCACGCCTCAGTGAAGGCGATGATATGTCGACTGACGAGGAAAGGCCGGGGACACCAGTCCCTGTAAGAGGTAGAGGGCGTCCACCTACCCATGGGCGTTATGTCGGCATTGGCAAGGCCAGGGAGGCCCTTAATATGGAAAAAAGAGCCGAGGCGAAAGCCCAGGCCAAACAAAAGGCGGAGGATGACCTCCTCAAGGAGGCCGCCGTCGCCCGTTTTCGGCGGGAGGCGCGCAAAGAAGTGTCATCTCCATTCGGGCAACGTGTGGATGAAAAGACCGCAGCCCGACTGCAGGACCAGGTCTGGGAAGACTTGGACCTTATTAGAAAGGTGGCCACTAAGTCTGCCCACTTGAAGGGCACCTTCGTGCGTGACCTGAAAGACGCTGCGGCTTCCATCAAGGAGACTGTAGAAGCCCTCGGGTCGCGCACCGTTTCGGATGAGACGCGGCGACTGCAGGCGGACAACACACGCCTGCAAGCCGAGATGGCTAGCCTCCGCAGAGAGCTGGCCCAATTACGGACAGAGATGGAGGGTATGCGGAAGCAGGGTTCCGCTCACTCTTCCCCGGACAAGACAGAGGAGGCGCCCCCTGCAATGCGTCCTCCTCAACAAGGCAAAACTGGCCGCCCTGGGGTTACCCCAGCTGCGCCTTCATTGGAGGAGATTTGTCGTACGGTGATGGTCCAGGTCGGAGGAATGTTGAATGCCCGCCTGGAGTCACTAGAGGACAGACTCCTCCCAGAGAGGAACCTCCGGCCGCCTTTGGCGACCGACAAAAGGCGAGACGGGCGCACATATGCTGCCGCGGCATCGGGATCTCCAGGCACCGCAAAACCGCCTACTGAAAGCGCGCCTAAGGGGCCCGCCCGATCTGAACACAGCAGGCTCGCAGGGCAGGCGCCCTCGGCACCACCTCATCGCCCAGCTGGGTCCTCGTGGAGTCAGCCACGGGCACGGATGACGACAGACCCTTCTACTTCCTCTTCTACTCCACCTTCCGCGGAGAAGAAGAAAAAGAAGAAGAAGAAAAAGAACGGGAATCAGGAGGCTGGCCCACACCAGGGGAAGAGCCAGTCGTCGGAATGGACGAAAGTAGGTCCCAAGAAGCGACCTGATGCGAAAAGTCGCGCCAGCAAACTCCGCACACCTCGGTCATCAGCAGTCATCTTAACGCTGCAACCGGGGGCGGAAGAAAGGGGCGCGACTTATGCAAAAGTTATTGCCGCTGCGAAGGCGAGAATAAATGCAGCAGACATTGGCGCACAAGGAGTCCGACTCCGAAAGGCAGCTACAGGAGGCCGCCTGTTCGAACTCCCCGGGGCCTCCAGTGCTGAGAAGGCGGACTCCTTGGCTAGAAAGCTCAGAGAGGTCTTGAGTGACGAGGTCGTTCGGGTCTCTAGACCTACGAAGTCTGTTGACCTGCGGATCACAGGCCTGGACGACTCCGTCACCAGCGCCGAGGTTATCGCAGCGGTGGCAACGGTAGGAGGATGTCCCGTCGAGCAAGTGCGTTCTGGCGAAGTTGTCAGTGGCTACGACGGGCTAGGGGCAGTGTTAGTGCACTGTCCCGTTGCAGCTGCCAAGAAGGTAGTAGCAGGAGGAAGGCTCCTCGTGGGATGGGTGTCGGCCCAAGTAAAGTTGCTGGACGCCCGGCCCCTGATGTGCTATCGGTGCCTGGCACCGGGGCACATGGGTGCCCAGTGCAAGGCAGGGGTCGACCGCAGTGGTTTGTGCTATCGCTGCGGCCGACCGGGTCATAAGGCCCGTGAATGCTCCGCTACACCACATTGCGTGGTCTGTGCAGCGGATGGCAGAACGGCGAAGCATCGCGTGGGCAGCAAGTCCTGCGTATCCCCATCTGCGGGCAAGAAGAAGAGAGGGAAGGCAGGCCAGGCTACTGAGCAGTCTTCTTGCTCACCTCAGCAAGCGGAAACGCAGCAGGGGACTGAGGAGGTTCCAATGGCCGAAGACTAATAATGGACCTGAACCTCCTCCAGGCGAATATCAACCACTGCGCCAGAGCTCAGGACCTCCTCTTCCAGAGCATGGCGGAGTGGTTGATTCACGTAGCCGTGGTAGCTGAGCCCTATCGCGTCCCTTCTGGGGATAATTGGGTGGGAGATACGGAAGGAGTGGTTGCCATAACGTCCCGGTCCATAGTGGGCTCTCCAGCCTTCGATAACGTAGTGCGAGGTCGGGTATACGTCTCGGCTTTCGTTGACGACGTTATGGTAGTCGGAGTGTACTTCTCGCCTAATAAAAGTCTCGCTGACTTCGAACAGTTTCTTGCTGAAGTCGGCGTCCTGATAAGCAGAAGACGCTCCGGCCGCGTTCTTGTCGCTGGGGACCTCAATGCAAAATCTGTGGCATGGGGGTGTCCAGCGACGGATCCGCGTGGACGAGAGCTGGAGGAATGGGCGATGGCGACTGGCCTCACGGTCTTAAACCGAGGATCGGTAAACACATGCGTGCGGCAACAGGGCGGCTCCATTGTGGACGTCACTTTCGCAGATGCTGCCCTGGCGCGCCGTGTTCGGGGCTGGAAGGTGCTGGAGAACGTGGAGACGTTGTCGGACCACAGATACTTGAGGTTCGACATCTCCGCAAGTTCGGTTCTCCCGAGCGGTCCAACCCCCTTGCGAGAGGACGGTCCTCGTTGGTCGCTGTCGCGCATTGACCGGGACTTTTTGGTCGAGGTCGAGGTCCTTAACCGGCCGGACTGCGAGGAAGAAAACCTCTATAAAAATCACCCCGAATCCCAAGCGGCGGCGCACCGCGAGGGGATGCATGGCTGATGGGTAGTTCAGTCTCTAGTGCGACCCCCGTCAGGGTACCGGCCGACACCCTTTGGCGAGTTACGCTTTGGCTTATCTGGGTGCAGGGGGCACCACCCGGATGGACTGAATATTTCCCCCATACTCGTGGGATCAAATATGGAAATAAATAAAATTAGAAAGAATAGTAATATTAGAGGGCTAGAAGGCCCGCAAGGAGAGGAAGAGAGAGGAAGGAAGAGAGAAGGACAGGCTTACCGGCTGAAGATTGTTCTGCCTAAGCCAACGGAGGAGGAAAAGGTTAATGAGCTTCTAATGGACACTGATTCAGACGATAGTGACAGAGTTTTGGAGGCCTTAGTGGAGCCTTGGAAGGTAGCCGGAGCCGTATCAAAGCGGCCCCATGATCAGGTGGACTCACGGGAAGAGGAAGAAGGAGAGCCCTCGTTGAAGGCTGTCGCAGTGGAGCCTGAGACTGAGTCTGCAGTAACAACAAAGGCAAAGATTAAAGTGGGAAGGGCTCGGGCTGAAAGAGTAGATGAAGGTGTGCGAGAACGGAGTCCTATCAATAGGGCTAAAGTGACCATGAATGCCGATGGCGAATATGGCCCAACAAAAGACGAGCTCATCGACAGGGCCAGGAGTGCGGTCTCCTCGATAACGTGCGAGACTCAGAAGTCCAACAACCTCAAGGGCGGCGTGAAGGGTGAAATAAACCGGGCTACCAAAGAAATCCGCGCAGCCATGGACGCCCTACAGGCAATGACGATTGACGAGGAAGCCCAAAGGCTCCGGGCAGACAACAGGAGGATGCGACAGGAGATGGCCGCCTTAAGAGCGGAGGTCAAGGCCCTCCGGTTCGCGTTCTCTGCAAGGGAAAAATCCCCTGCACCAGTGGGTCAGCCCGATCTGGGCATGGATCCCCAGAGCTCCCCGGCACTCGGCGAGATGCTTGAGACCTTAAAGAGGGATCTCTTTATATCCATCGGGGGGATGGTAAATGACCGCCTCGAGCAGCTGGAAAAGCGACTCCCACAGGAGCCCATTTTGAGGCCGCCACTCGCGGCTGATAAAAAGAAAGGAGCAGTTACCCGCCGCTCTCCCGATGAGCCATCAGCGGGCCCTTCGCCTGCGCGTCCAGCAAAGACTCGCTCGGCGGCAGGAACTAAGACCACTAAGCCTACCGCTGCGCCGCAGACAGAGTGCAGCGTCTCCACACGTAGTGCAGAGCCACGTGAGGCTGAAGCCACTGAGACCACGCTCCAGCCCCACCAACCCCACCCGCCTGGTCAAAGGTAATTGGGAGGAAGGCTAAAGCCAAGACGGCTAAGTCCACTAAGCCCAAGGCTCCTAACTCAGCCTGCGCACCTGCTAAGGCTACGCCGGCTAAACGCAAGGGTAAACTGAGCCCTCCAAAGTCCTCAGCGGTCGTTATCACCCTGAGGCCAGAAGTCGTCGCAACCCAAACTTACGCGACGGTCATGAAGACAGCCACCGCGGGCCTGGCCTTGAAGGAGGTCGGAGTGGATCATGTACGGGTGCGCAAATCAGCCACCGGGGCCAGAGTTATTGAGGTTCCGGGGGCCGACAGCGCCAAGGCTGCAGATGAGCTGGCGGGCAAACTGCAAGGCCTGGTCGGCGAATGGGTGACGGTTACACGGCCCATGAAAACCGCAGAACTGAGGATCGCTGGTATTGACGAGTCCGTCACACCTGAAGAAGTGCAGAGGGTGGTGGCGCAAATGGGAAGTGTTCCACTGGAGCAGGTTAGAGCTGGTGCTATTCGGGCGGGACCCAGCGGGACTGGATCGATATTGGTCCGATGCCCTGTGACTACAGCGAAGCTACTCGTAGCAGAGGGAAGGATAGTCGTTGGGTGGTCGTCAGCCCGTGTTACCCTTTTGGAACCTATCCCGATGCGCTGCTTTAAGTGCATGGGGGTGGGTCACACAAGGGCTCTCTGCCCATCACCTGCCGACCGGAGCACTTTGTGCTTCAGATGTGGCAGGGAAGGGCACAAGGCGGCCTCGTGCTCGGATGAGCCTAAATGTGCAATCTGCACGCAAATGGGCAGGAAAGCTGGTCATGTTATGGGAGGGCTTAAGTGTTTCCCGCCTCCAACGAAGGGTAAGGAGGCTCCTTTGACTCGGGCCCCAGGCTCTTCAAGAGGTCGACAAGAACCGCCACAGGAGGACATCGAAATGGCGACTAATGACCATACGCCATAGCGAATTTCTGCAGGCCAATCTGAACCACTGCGCCCGTGCCCAGGACCTCCTGATACAACACATGGCGGAGTGGCAGATTCAAGTGGCGACAGCCGCCGAGCCCTACTTCATCCCTACTCAATCAAATTGGGCTGGTGACGTCGAGGGATCGGTGGCTGTTGTGGTGCCGGCACATGGAATTCCACTGGTTCCACAACGCAGCGGACCAGGGTTTGTAGCGGTCGTGTGGGGGGAGGTGACACTAATTGGAGTATACTTCTCCCCAAACAAACCCCTGTCTGCCTTCGAGGCTTATCTTAGAAGTCTGGAGCCAGTGGTGAGAGGTGCGGCCCCGACCCAGGTAATCCTGATGGGGGACCTAAATGCGAAGTCTGCGGCGTGGGGATCCCCCATAACAGATCTGAGGGGAGTTGAGTTGGAGAACTGGGCTGCCATGGTCGGCCTGGTCCTTCTCAACCAAGGACGCGCAAACACCTGTGTGCGACGGCAGGGGGGGTCAATAGTGGATGTCTCATTCGCTACCCCTGCCATCGCCTCACGTGCCCAGGATTGGCGCGTCCTCGAGGAAGTGGAGACTCTGTCAGACCATCGGTACATCCGGTGGAGAGTCTCCGCATCCTGCTCGTTGCCTCAAAGTCAGACCGGAGGAGGGAGAGTAGTGTTTCCGAGATGGTCCCTAGCCCGCCTCGACCGTGAAATGGTGGAGGAAGGAGCCATTGTTGAGGCCTGGAACGCAGCCACCCCGGTGCTGACTGATGTTGAGGAGAGGGCGAGGCGTTTCCGCATCGCATTGAAGAGGGTATGTGATGCAGCGATGCCCCGGACCAGGTGCCTCCCAGCCCGGAAGGCGGTTTACTGGTGGTCGCAAGAAATTGCTGCTCTCCATCGGCTGTCGAGGACTCGTCCTCGACAGCCGATGGAAATTCGAGGAGCACTTTCGGCGCCTGGCCCCCAAACTCATCGGGGCTGCAGGGGCGCTGAGTCGGCTCCTCCCTAACTTGGGCGGAACTGGCGTTGGCTGCCGCGGCCTGTACACAGGAGTGGTGCGGTCGATGGCGGTTGACGCTCTTGTCGCCCGTAATAGGACCCTGCTGCGAAGGCCGCAACGGGTCATGGCGGCAAGAGTGATCAGAGCGTACCGCACCATTTCGCACGAGGCGGCCTGCGCGTTGGCAGGGACACCCCCGTGGGACCTGGATGCGGAGGTGTTGGCGTGTGTGCACGAGCGAAGGGTGGAGGTCCGAATGCGGGGAGAACACCCTTCGCCGGAGAGGGTCACTGGGTGGCGGCGTTTAGCGCAGGCCGAGCTCTTTCGCCAATGGCGAGAGAGGCTCAAGTCACCCGGTGCCGGTCTGCGGACTATTGACGGGATTCGCCCCGTGCTTCAGCAGTGGGTGGAGAGAAGACACGGGGTGATGACCTTCCACCTTGCGCAGGTGCTTTCAGGACACGGTTGTTTCGGAAAGTACCTGTGCAAGATTGCCGGTAGGGAACCTACCGAGGAGTGCACGAGTGCGGCTGCGCTGTGGACACGGCGCAACATACGCTTGCCGATTGCCCGAGCTGGGCGGTGAACTCGTGGCGGTAGTGGGACAAGACCTCTCCCTGCCGGCTGTGGTCAGGGCCATGGCCGGCAGTGAGACGTCTTGGGATGCGATAGTCTCGTTCTGCGAAGACGTGATGACGCAGAAGGAGGCAGCGGAGCGGCTGAGAGAGGATGCCGTGGACTCCCAGCCGATCCGCCGCAGGAGAGTCGGGCGCAGGCGGCTTGCACAAGACCGCCGCCTGCCCCCATAAGGAGGACCTTCGGGCGATAGATGCGGGGACATTTACCGCCCGTGGGTCCTCGTGCTGGAAGGCGCACTTTGTGTTCTAAGTGCGCCTTTGGCGAATGAGGGGGCACGAATTGCCCCCGGAGAAGGGTCCGCCGGAGCGGACGCCGCTGGCTGGGTCGCGGTCGTGTGCGAAAGCGTTCCCGTAACCCAGTCACCAGGCGAAGTGTTTGAACACCGTGGGTTTAGTCGGTAAGAGTCCGACATAACCATTGCACCTCCCCGGGTGTGTTGGTATCCATGAGGATTCAAAACTCAAAAGGATTCAAAAAATCCAGGAAACAAAAGACGAGCTCATCGACAGGGCCAGGAGTGCGGTCTCCTCGATAACGTGCGAGACTCAGAAGTCCAACAACCTCAAGTCCTACACTTAAAACGGTGCAGATATTTTGAGAACCCACCATGTCCGGTTAGAATTTGCGTCTGTAGTGCCGTATGCTCCAATTTTCGGATTTCCCGGTATGCTTCGATGGCGTCTGGGTAAAACACTTTCGTCGTTGCAGCTGTCTCGCCGGATCTATACCTCAGATTCCATTCCTCCATTGTTTTTATTCGAAGCTGACGCTTGACGAATGAAATCGGGCATTGGTCATAGTCAGGTTTGCGCTTGAGGTTGAGCGCTGCTTCTTTTGCCAGTTTATCGGCCCTCTCATTACCCTCCAACCCTGCGTGGGCTTTCACCCAAAATAACGAAACAGTTTTATTTTGGGAGTGGCAATTATTTAAATTGCCTCTTATTTTGGTCACTAGGGGGTGGAGGGAATGTCCACCAATCACCGCCTCGAGGAATGATCTGGAGACGCTGTAGATACCGAGCGTCTGCTCTTGGCTCTCTAGGATCAGGGTGGTCGCTTTTTCTACTGCTAGAAGTTCAGCCTGATAGACCGTGCAGTGAGAATCTAGCTTTAGCTTGAGGGCTTTGGTTTCAGACACATCATTCCATATGGATATTGCTGCGCCAACCTTGCCCTCAATTTTGCTACCATCTGTATAGATTCTCACTGCTTGATCGTTGTGCCTGTTTACTTCTTCCTGATCCGTGAGGCTTGTGAATTTGTAGTCTCTATTTGTTGCCGGATGTGGTAGTGTGGCATACTTGGCACTTCTTTCTACCTCCCTGTCCCCCAGCTCCGGCAGAGTAACACCCCTTCTCACTTCATACAGAGAGGCTGCTTCCCAAACTCTGAGATCGAGGGGAAGTATCCCCGCCAGGAGCAGAACGGCGTTCAAGGAGACCGTTCGGTAGGCCCTTACCATTTTCTGCCCAAAACCTCTCGGATCACCGCTACATTCGGTTCGAGGTTTCCTCCATCCCGGCGGCTACCCGAATAGTGAGCCGACCCGTGCCCGGGGACAGCCCTCGATGGGCTGTCCCCGGGCACGTGACGTGAGGAGGAAGCCGAGTGCCTCGGCCAGGCCATGTTGCAAGTTTGCGACGCGGCCATGCCACGGATCGGTCCTCAGCCCCCGAGGGGTGCAGTGTACTGGTGGTCCAGCGAAATAGCGCAGTTGCGCAAATCTTGCGTGGCTGCGAGACGCCAGTACACCCGGTGCAGACGACGGCGTCAGCGGAACGCAGACGCGGAGCAGCGCCTGTACGGCAATTACCGGGAAGCCGTCGGGACCTTGAAGGTGGCAGTGGCAACAGCCAAGAATCTGGCGGAGGAGGAGATGCTGGCTAGCCTCGACGCCGATCCCTGGGGCCGGCCATACAAAATGGTTAGGCGTAAGCTTCGCCCCAGGGCCCCACCGCTAACTGAATCTCTTCAGCCTCAGCAACTGGAGTTAGTGGTGGGGACTCTGTTCCCCAGGAGGGATGGCTTAGAGCCACCGTGTATGGCGCCACCCATCGGTGCTGCGGACGCGTCTTTTACGGGCGCGCCCGAAGTCACCGAGGGAGAACTGAGGGCGGCGCTGCTGCGGCTTCGAGCCAAAAACACTGCTCCGGGACCCGACGGCATTCCCGGCCGGGCCTGGGTCGTGGCTTTGGGTCGTGGAGACTCTGGCGGCGGTAGTGGGACCAGACCTCTCCCTGCCGGCTGTGGTCAGGGCCATGGCCGGCAGTGAGTTGTCTTGGGATGCGATAGTCTCGTTCTGCGAAGACGTGATGACGCAGAAGGAGGCTGCGGAGCGGCTGAGAGAGGATGCCGTGGACTCCCAGCCGATCCGCCGCAGGAGAGTCGGGCGCAGGCGGCTTGCACAAGACCGCCGCCTGCCTCCATAAGGAGGACCTCCGGGCGATAGATGCGGGGACATTTACCGCCCGTGGGAGATAGGTCCTCGTGCTGGAAGGCGCACTCTGTGTTCAAAGTGCGCCTTTGGCGAATGAGGGGGCACGAAATGCCCCCGGAGAAGGGTCCGCTTTAGCGGACGCCGCTGGCTGGGTCGCGGTCGTGTGCGAAAGCGTTCCCGTAACCCAGTCACCAGGCGAAGTGTTTGAACACCGTGGGGTTTAGTCGGTAAGAGTCCGACATAACCATTGCACCTCCCCGGGTGTGTTGGTATCCATGAGGATTCCCCACGTAAAAAAAAAAAAAAAAAAGGTTAGGTTAGGTTAGGTTAGGTTAGGTTAGGTTAGGTTAGGTTAGGTTAGGTTAGGTTAGGTTAGGTTAGGTTAGGTTAGGTTAGGTTAGGTTAGGTTAGGTTAGGTTAGGTTAGGTTAGGTTAGTTCGGGCCTCACCTGGAGCATAATTTTTAGACGGCCGAGTGGAGCAGTGGGCAGAGAGACGGCCGAGTGGAGCAGTGGGCAGAGACCCAGCTTACTGACTCGAAGGTCGTGGGATCGATTCCCACAACTGGAAAATGTTTGTGTGATGAACATTAATATTTTGAGGTTAGGTTGATATATCGCGGCATCTGAGTTCGAATCCTGACGCTTTGTATGAACTTTTTTTTGGAGGTTGAAAGTTGGTTTCGTTGGTTTTTCAAAGGCCCTTTTCAGGGCCAGTGGTAGTGGCAGCGGTTGTTGTTGTTATTTGTTGTTGTCAGTGGTTGTTGTTATCGTTATTGTTATTGTTATTGTAGTTTTAAGTCTATTTTAGGTTGGATTGCGGTTGTTTTTTGTGGGTGGTTGCCTTTGTTTGTTATTGTTATTGTTATTGTAGTTTTAACAGGGATAGGGGGATTGTCAAAGGGCCCTTTTAAGGGCCACAGGTTGTTATTTCTTATCTTGTTCTGTTGACTGTTGGCTGTTGTTATTGTTTTTCTCACTTGTTGTTGTTAATTGTTAAGTTTGGCTGTCCCTGACTGTTGGCCTGCTGGCTTTACAGACAGGTGGACCGTCGGAGATGGCGGATGAATTGTCATCGGGGAGGGATGGCGCTCCAGGGCCGCAGACGCGTTCACGCCGGAGCAACAGGGCGGTTGCAGTAAGGGGCGGAGCTTCGGCCCGTACCCCTGTTGTTGCGAGGTACTCGCGCCGGGATGATTCCGTTTCGCCGAGCTCCCGGAACTCGTCGATGTCGCGGTGCTCGACGCCGGTATCAAGGGGGAACTTTGTTCTTTGTGCGCAATATTCTACAGGGTTGTTGAGCTACTGTAACTTCTGGCAGGGCTTCATAGATTTTGCGTCGAATTGTATTTTTGGAAGTGCTTCCGTTCGCTAGCGCTGCGAGTCCTGGCGATATCATCACCCTGCTCGAGTCGCTCGCGATGCAGAAGCCTATCCCCAATCTCTCAGAGCTGTTATCCATAAACAGTGCCACACCACGGGTTCTTAACCCCGGATTTCCCCTTTCTGCCATTAGCAAGAGCTGCCTGGTAGGCATATCCTGCACCGGGCAGGGTTGTTGGGGTAACGGGGCCTGGGTGGTCCTGCTCAAGTCTGGGCTTGGCGGCGTCGGGTTGCTGTTTCTCCTGACGGCAATGAGGAAGATCTTCTCCACATACCTCAGGAAGTCTGGTCTTCTCTCTGGATCCGCTACGAGATCGTGGAAGCTTCTAGTTGAGATTTCCCGATCGATTTGATGTTCGAGCTCGTAGCGATGGTTCGAGAATCTTGGGCATTCTACTATAAGGTGTTCGACAGTTTCTGTTTCGTTTGGGTCACATTCGCAGGCTGGGCTATCTTTTAGCCTAAAGGCACCCCTCGTATTCATGTTCTAACCTAACCTAACCTAAATCTAGTTTTGACACCTTTAGACTTTAGATTCAAGATTTAATGTGAATATATGCATTAATAAAAACTCATTACTATATTTTAATACTAGTTATGCTGCTGTTGATGCACTGATGAAAGCCAGATAGCTAGATCAGTGTTTAGTTAGTCGTAGTTGCCGGTGGGCTGAGGTCTAAAGGAATCCAAACTAGTTTTAAAAGGTTAGGTTAGGTTAGGTTAGGTTAGGTTAGGTTAGGTTCCCGTGTGGGGTTGCTAGTCCCCCATCGGGCGCGTCCCCGGGTGGTGGATAGGGGAATGCCTCCCAGATATGGGGGGTACCGGGGAAACCCGGCGCGAACCAAAACTAGCACGAGGCGGGGTGGGGCGCTTCTGTGCGCTGCCACTGAGGGTGGGGCGCTTCTGTGCGCTGCCACTGAGGGTGGGGCCTTACAGGCCGCGAGGAAGGACAACCTCGGTAAAAAAATCACCGGTGTGGGTGGAAACGCCCAGCGCGGTGGGCTCTCCGGTCTTCATGGCCGGTGAGCGCTGGCTTCGGCCACCGTCGGGCAACCCGTAATCCGCACTGAGCGGAACCGGGGGTCCCGCGCACTGAGCGTGGGGCTGCGAGGAAGACAACCTCTATAAAAAATTACCCCAATCCTAAGGTTTGATGCCCGCCGATGGGATGCATGGTTGCTGGGAGTGCAGCCACTAGGGTGTCTGGGAAGGGTCCCCATTAGGCCTAAAAAACAAAATGGAAGTACGAACTGGAAATAAATCTACCCGGGAGGGTCCCCGCGAGGGGGAATCCCTTGGTGCGTCGCTAGTGGCGCATCGGCCCCATGTATACGGGGGGGCCACCATTCGTAAGGAAGAGGAGAATATTGTGGGGGGTTTAGGGATAGATGGAAACGTGCAAGGGGGGAAAGAATTGGTAGTGGCCTTAGAGAGGTGCGAAGTTTTAGCACAGAGGCACGAGAGAGAAATGCGTAAGGAGGAAGAGTTAGAATTGGGGGGGAAATTTTGGATGGATGTAGGAGAAGGGGGGAGGAAGAGGAGCGGAACTGAAGAGGCGGCGTCGGAATCCGACTGCAGCCTTATAACCGTCGAGAGCAGGCCCAGATCGGGCTCAGGCTCGTCGGTAGCGTTTTCAGTGTCCGATATGACAGGAGTGAAGCGCCCACGCCTCAGTGAAGGCGATGATATGTCGACTGACGAGGAAAGGCCGGGGACACCAGTCCCTGTAAGAGGTAGAGGGCGTCCACCTACCCATGGGCGTTATGTCGGCATTGGCAAGGCCAGGGAGGCCCTTAATATGGAAAAAAGAGCCGAGGCGAAAGCCCAGGCCAAACAAAAGGCGGAGGATGACCTCCTCAAGGAGGCCGCCGTCGCCCGTTTTCGGCGGGAGGCGCGCAAAGAAGTGTCATCTCCATTCGGGCAACGTGTGGATGAAAAGACCGCAGCCCGACTGCAGGACCAGGTCTGGGAAGACTTGGACCTTATTAGAAAGGTGGCCACTAAGTCTGCCCACTTGAAGGGCACCTTCGTGCGTGACCTGAAAGACGCTGCGGCTTCCATCAAGGAGACTGTAGAAGCCCTCGGGTCGCGCACCGTTTCGGATGAGACGCGGCGACTGCAGGCGGACAACACACGCCTGCAAGCCGAGATGGCTAGCCTCCGCAGAGAGCTGGCCCAATTACGGACAGAGATGGAGGGTATGCGGAAGCAGGGTTCCGCTCACTCTTCCCCGGACAAGACAGAGGAGGCGCCCCCTGCAATGCGTCCTCCTCAACAAGGCAAAACTGGCCGCCCTGGGGTTACCCCAGCTGCGCCTTCATTGGAGGAGATTTGTCGTACGGTGATGGTCCAGGTCGGAGGAATGTTGAATGCCCGCCTGGAGTCACTAGAGGACAGACTCCTCCCAGAGAGGAACCTCCGGCCGCCTTTGGCGACCGACAAAAGGCGAGACGGGCGCACATATGCTGCCGCGGCATCGGGATCTCCAGGCACCGCAAAACCGCCTACTGAAAGCGCGCCTAAGGGGCCCGCCCGATCTGAACACAGCAGGCTCGCAGGGCAGGCGCCCTCGGCACCACCTCATCGCCCAGCTGGGTCCTCGTGGAGTCAGCCACGGGCACGGATGACGACAGACCCTTCTACTTCCTCTTCTACTCCACCTTCCGCGGAGAAGAAGAAAAAGAAGAAGAAGAAAAAGAACGGGAATCAGGAGGCTGGCCCACACCAGGGGAAGAGCCAGTCGTCGGAATGGACGAAAGTAGGTCCCAAGAAGCGACCTGATGCGAAAAGTCGCGCCAGCAAACTCCGCACACCTCGGTCATCAGCAGTCATCTTAACGCTGCAACCGGGGGCGGAAGAAAGGGGCGCGACTTATGCAAAAGTTATTGCCGCTGCGAAGGCGAGAATAAATGCAGCAGACATTGGCGCATAAGGAGTCCGACTCCGAAAGGCAGCTACAGGAGGCCGCCTGTTCGAATTCCCCGGGGCCTCCAGTGCTGAGAAGGCGGACTCCTTGGCTAGAAAGCTCAGAGAGGTCTTGAGTGACGAGGTCGTTCGGGTCTCTAGACCTACGAAGTCTGTTGACCTGCGGATCACAGGCCTGGACGACTCCGTCACCAGCGCCGAGGTTATCGCAGCGGTGGCAACGGTAGGAGGATGTCCCGTCGAGCAAGTGCGTTCTGGCGAAGTTGTCAGTGGCTACGACGGGCTAGGGGCAGTGTTAGTGCACTGTCCCGTTGCAGCTGCCAAGAAGGTAGTAGCAGGAGGAAGGCTCCTCGTGGGATGGGTGTCGGCCCAAGTAAAGTTGCTGGACGCCCGGCCCCTGATGTGCTATCGGTGCCTGGCACCGGGGCACATGGGTGCCCAGTGCAAGGCAGGGGTCGACCGCAGTGGTTTGTGCTATCGCTGCGGCCGACCGGGTCATAAGGCCCGTGAATGCTCCGCTACACCACATTGCGTGGTCTGTGCAGCGGATGGCAGAACGGCGAAGCATCGCGTGGGCAGCAAGTCCTGCGTATCCCCATCTGCGGGCAAGAAGAAGAGAGGGAAGGCAGGCCAGGCTACTGAGCAGTCTTCTTGCTCACCTCAGCAAGCGGAAACGCAGCAGGGGACTGAGGAGGTTCCAATGGCCGAAGACTAATAATGGACCTGAACCTCCTCCAGGCGAATATCAACCACTGCGCCAGAGCTCAGGACCTCCTCTTCCAGAGCATGGCGGAGTGGTTGATTCACGTAGCCGTGGTAGCTGAGCCCTATCGCGTCCCTTCTGGGGATAATTGGGTGGGAGATACGGAAGGAGTGGTTGCCATAACGTCCCGGTCCATAGTGGGCTCTCCAGCCTTCGATAACGTAGTGCGAGGTCGGGTATACGTCTCGGCTTTCGTTGACGACGTTATGGTAGTCGGAGTGTACTTCTCGCCTAATAAAAGTCTCGCTGACTTCGAACAGTTTCTTGCTGAAGTCGGCGTCCTGATAAGCAGAAGACGCTCCGGCCGCGTTCTTGTCGCTGGGGACCTCAATGCAAAATCTGTGGCATGGGGGTGTCCAGCGACGGATCCGCGTGGACGAGAGCTGGAGGAATGGGCGATGGCGACTGGCCTCACGGTCTTAAACCGAGGATCGGTAAACACATGCGTGCGGCAACAGGGCGGCTCCATTGTGGACGTCACTTTCGCAGATGCTGCCCTGGCGCGCCGTGTTCGGGGCTGGAAGGCGCTGGAGAACGTGGAGACGTTGTCGGACCACAGATACTTGAGGTTCGACATCTCCGCAAGTTCGGTTCTCCCGAGCGGTCCAACCCCCTTGCGAGAGGACGGTCCTCGTTGGTCGCTGTCGCGCATTGACCGGGACTTTTTGGTCGAGGTCGAGGTCCTTAACCGGCCGGACTGCGAGGAAGAAAACCTCTATAAAAATCACCCCGAATCCCAAGCGGCGGCGCACCGCGAGGGGATGCATGGCTGATGGGTAGTTCAGTCTCTAGTGCGACCCCCGTCAGGGTACCGGCCGACACCCTTTGGCGAGTTACGCTTTGGCTTATCTGGGTGCAGGGGGCACCATCCGGATGGACTGAATATTTCCCCCATACTCGTGGGATCAAATATGGAAATAAATAAAATTAGAAAGAATAGTAATATTAGAGGGCTAGAAGGCCCGCAAGGAGAGGAAGAGAGAGGAAGGAAGAGAGAAGGACAGGCTTACCGGCTGAAGATTGTTCTGCCTAAGCCAACGGAGGAGGAAAAGGTTAATGAGCTTCTAATGGACACTGATTCAGACGATAGTGACAGAGTTTTGGAGGCCTTAGTGGAGCCTTGGAAGGTAGCCGGAGCCGTATCAAAGCGGCCCCATGATCAGGTGGACTCACGGGAAGAGGAAGAAGGAGAGCCCTCGTTGAAGGCTGTCGCAGTGGAGCCTGAGACTGAGTCTGCAGTAACAACAAAGGCAAAGATTAAAGTGGGAAGGGCTCGGGCTGAAAGAGTAGATGAAGGTGTGCGAGAACGGAGTCCTATCAATAGGGCTAAAGTGACCATGAATGCCGATGGCGAATATGGCCCAACAAAAGACGAGCTCATCGACAGGGCCAGGAGTGCGGTCTCCTCGATAACGTGCGAGACTCAGAAGTCCAACAACCTCAAGGGCGGCGTGAAGGGTGAAATAAACCGGGCTACCAAAGAAATCCGCGCAGCCATGGACGCCCTACAGGCAATGACGATTGACGAGGAAGCCCAAAGGCTCCGGGCAGACAACAGGAGGATGCGACAGGAGATGGCCGCCTTAAGAGCGGAGGTCAAGGCCCTCCGGTTCGCGTTCTCTGCAAGGGAAAAATCCCCTGCACCAGTGGGTCAGCCCGATCTGGGCATGGATCCCCAGAGCTCCCCGGCACTCGGCGAGATGCTTGAGACCTTAAAGAGGGATCTCTTTATATCCATCGGGGGGATGGTAAATGACCGCCTCGAGCAGCTGGAAAAGCGACTCCCACAGGAGCCCATTTTGAGGCCGCCACTCGCGGCTGATAAAAAGAAAGGAGCAGTTACCCGCCGCTCTCCCGATGAGCCATCAGCGGGCCCTTCGCCTGCGCGTCCAGCAAAGACTCGCTCGGCGGCAGGAACTAAGACCACTAAGCCTACCGCTGCGCCGCAGACAGAGTGCAGCGTCTCCACACGTAGTGCAGAGCCACGTGAGGCTGAAGCCACTGAGACCACGCTCCAGCCCCACCAACCCCACCCGCCTGGTCAAAGGTAATTGGGAGGAAGGCTAAAGCCAAGACGGCTAAGTCCACTAAGCCCAAGGCTCCTAACTCAGCCTGCGCACCTGCTAAGGCTACGCCGGCTAAACGCAAGGGTAAACTGAGCCCTCCAAAGTCCTCAGCGGTCGTTATCACCCTGAGGCCAGAAGTCGTCGCAACCCAAACTTACGCGACGGTCATGAAGACAGCCACCGCGGGCCTGGCCTTGAAGGAGGTCGGAGTGGATCATGTACGGGTGCGCAAATCAGCCACCGGGGCCAGAGTTATTGAGGTTCCGGGGGCCGACAGCGCCAAGGCTGCAGATGAGCTGGCGGGCAAACTGCAAGGCCTGGTCGGCGAATGGGTGACGGTTACACGGCCCATGAAAACCGCAGAACTGAGGATCGCTGGTATTGACGAGTCCGTCACACCTGAAGAAGTGCAGAGGGTGGTGGCGCAAATGGGAAGTGTTCCACTGGAGCAGGTTAGAGCTGGTGCTATTCGGGCGGGACCCAGCGGGACTGGATCGATATTGGTCCGATGCCCTGTGACTACAGCGAAGCTACTCGTAGCAGAGGGAAGGATAGTCGTTGGGTGGTCGTCAGCCCGTGTTACCCTTTTGGAACCTATCCCGATGCGCTGCTTTAAGTGCATGGGGGTGGGTCACACAAGGGCTCTCTGCCCATCACCTGCCGACCGGAGCACTTTGTGCTTCAGATGTGGCAGGGAAGGGCACAAGGCGGCCTCGTGCTCGGATGAGCCTAAATGTGCAATCTGCACGCAAATGGGCAGGAAAGCTGGTCATGTTATGGGAGGGCTTAAGTGCTTCCCGCCTCCAACGAAGGGTAAGGAGGCTCCTTTGACTCGGGCCCCAGGCTCTTCAAGAGGTCGACAAGAACCGCCACAGGAGGACATCGAAATGGCGACTAATGACCATACGCCATAGCGAATTTCTGCAGGCCAATCTGAACCACTGCGCCCGTGCCCAGGACCTCCTGATACAACACATGGCGGAGTGGCAGATTCAAGTGGCGACAGCCGCCGAGCCCTACTTCATCCCTACTCAATCAAATTGGGCTGGTGACGTCGAGGGATCGGTGGCTGTTTTGGTGCCGGCACATGGAATTCCACTGGTTCCACAACGCAGCGGACCAGGGTTTGTAGCGGTCGTGTGGGGGGAGGTGACACTAATTGGAGTATACTTCTCCCCAAACAAACCCCTGTCTGCCTTCGAGGCTTATCTTAGAAGTCTGGAGCCAGTGGTGAGAGGTGCGGCCCCGACCCAGGTAATCCTGATGGGGGACCTAAATGCGAAGTCTGCGGCGTGGGGATCCCCCATAACAGATCTGAGGGGAGTTGAGTTGGAGAACTGGGCTGCCATGGTCGGCCTGGTCCTTCTCAACCAAGGACGCGCAAACACCTGTGTGCGACGGCAGGGGGGGTCAATAGTGGATGTCTCATTCGCTACCCCTGCCATCGCCTCACGTGCCCAGGATTGGCGCGTCCTCGAGGAAGTGGAGACTCTGTCAGACCATCGGTACATCCGGTGGAGAGTCTCCGCATCCTGCTCGTTGCCTCAAAGTCAGACCGGAGGAGGGAGAGTAGTGTTTCCGAGATGGGCCCTAGCCCGCCTCGACCGTGAAATGGTGGAGGAAGGAGCCATTGTTGAGGCCTGGAACGCAGCCACCCCGGTGCTGACTGATGTTGAGGAGAGGGCGAGGCGTTTCCGCATCGCATTGAAGAGGGTATGTGATGCAGCGATGCCCCGGACCAGGTGCCTCCCAGCCCGGAAGGCGGTTTACTGGTGGTCGCAAGAAATTGCTGCTCTCCGTTGCGACAGTAATCGGGCGCGCCGGGCTTACACCCGCTGCCGCCGAAGAAGGCCACTGGACGCGCCGGAAGAGGATCGCCTATATAAAGAGCTCCAGAGGGCAAAAAGGGCATTCCAGGTGGCCATCGCTAATGCCAAGGACTCCGCCAGCGAGGAGTTCCTGGCAACCCTGAATAGGGATCCATGGGGTCGGCCATACCGCATCGTCAGAGGTAAGATGCGGAGTGCCCTACCCATGAACTCCATGGAGCCGGAGCTCCTTAATCGGGTGGTGTCTGGACTCTTTCCTCAACCACCAGCTTTTACGCCCCCGACTATGACGATTCCATCATTCGGGGAGCGAGAAGAGTCGATGGAAGCCCCTCCGGTCACAGAGGATGAATTAGGAGAAGCGTGGAACCACCTGCGGCGGTGCAAGAAGGCACCGGGACCGGATGGAGTCCCGGGAAGAGTCCTGGCGCTGGCCTTGAGGCACCTCGGGAGCCACCTTAGGCAGTAGGAACATCGCTGGGTTTAAGTGGGTATTCTGGCCGCTTTATGCCGGTGAGTCCCACATACCCCTCCGGAAACGGCGCAGCTTCGGATGCGCTGTTTCCGGAGGGGATGCATAAACGCATTTCCCAGCGTTAAAAAAAAAAAAAAAAAAAATAGGTTAGGTTAGATAACATCCAATCCTTATATTTTTTAATATCGCCAGATCAAACTTTTTTGTTTTTACTTACGTATTTACATTGACAGGTAACCGCAGTAATCAACGATTACCAATATAATATAGCTCCAGTCAAACCATTTGGCTTTACGTATGCACGTGCCCTGTGGGATCTAAACCGGATCTGCATGGTGGATTATACAATTTCTGTCATCGTTATACACCACACAGATTTTAGTACAGAGTTTATTATATATTAGCACACCCACGGAGATAGGAAATTTGGGGTCTGAGCCCCAGTGGCTTGAACAGAACATTAAAGTGTCGGTCCCCGTTATTACTAACTTGTGATATTAAAAGTAGTTCTACTATAAGAGGGAGGAGGCGTGTACCCAGCAATGGGACATTCAAGCTATGGATGAAGATGATGGTGAATCACGTAGCAACGTCGCAAGTTTACCTCACTAACAGGATTCTACAAGGTATGTGTAGGAGCTTGTTCGTCGAGCAAGTATCTACGTCACCACGTACCACGAGCCAACTTTACAAAATATACGTCATTCAAGCATCTAAAGTAACAGGTAACCCCAGTAATCGTTATTACCAATATTACCCGTCTCACGTGGTCAACGTGAGCGATATGTCTCTAAGCGCAGACTTGATCGCATCGTAGGACGCGAAGGAGATGCCCACCGCGATGGGGCCCTTTACCCAATTCATGCTGAGCCCTTTGAAGAAACCCCGCCAACCCTCCGATCTGTGAGATGAAAATCTAATTTGTAAGATGTGATTACTTCCAAAAGTATATCGCCCAAGTATAGAACTTTTGGTATAACTAATGAAAGTTTTTAAATAGAATTTAAAATAATGGTTTGAAGCCAATAATTTGGTTTTAAATAGAAAGAAAAACTAAATGCATATAATTCCCATTACTTCATGTACACGTGTAAACCACTGTACTACTTAATAATGAGAAGTTGAACCTGGTGGATGAGACAGTTTTTCTAGAAATATCGTTAGATGCTAAATTTCAATGGGCTAAAATTCATGTACATAATTTATAGAACATCCTTTAGTTCTGCCGCCTAAGCAGTAAAGAGGTCACGCCATATGACAGACATAGAAACTGTTGGAATTGTCTTATGGGGTACTGCCTGGGTAAGAAGATAGGGGTAGAAATGCAGGTAATCAAAGTTGTCGTTACCTGTAAACGGTGCGCAGCGTGGCCGCGATGGTGGGGTAGGGGTAGGTGCGGTCGGCGCGGCGCCGCGCGGTTTGCATGCGGCGCCGCACGATGTCCAGCGGGTACGACGCGGTCTGCGCGAGCGCGCCCGCCGCGCCGCCGAACGCCATGTTAGTGAGGCCTCGCGGGCTCGAGCCCGTGTACTCTGCGGAACAGATTTAGCTCGATTCATTCATTTAATTCATCCATTACAACTCAAGCCATCGACCGCATATTGCTAACTTCCCATTGACATTGCTATTCCAAGTAAACGGTAAAATGGTTTTATACACACGGGTTTTTCACGCCATTGGTTGCCTTGAAGAGATCGAGGCCACTGGCTTTTTAACCGACTTCAAGAAGGAAGAGTTTCTTAATTCGTCGGAATCTTTTTTTTTTAATGTATTACCCGATTACTCGAAGACGCCTGAACCGATTTGCTGTTATTAAAAAATCAACAATAATGTAACCCAAAGTAGCATTTTTTTTTGTATTTAAGTTCCTGGGCGTATGTTGAAGTCAGTTTTTTTTTTAATTTAAAATAATGTATTTATTACGTATTATGTTATTTTGTTCTATACTTTGGTCTGTTGTATAATAAATGTGTATTCATTCATTAAGGTGCTTAATGTGTATATAAAACTTTAGAGATTATAGGTAATAAAATGGTAATACAAATTTTCCGCTCTCATAGTTCGCTCTTTCGTTCAATCGTTCTTTCGTTTACATATCATTCAACATGAACAGCTATTTGAAACGGAGCTCATCCGCGGAAGTATCACCACCATGTTTTATTCTGTCGCTGAGCAGCATTGTTGTAATGCAGCGTTCCGATCTAAAGCGCGTGATTACAGTCACACGAGCCCAAACACCTACCCACCAAATTGCTGCTGCTGTTTTAGTTACTTTCACAGCATTAGGTCAATACTATGGGATACTGCTGCTAAGGTAAGCAGTGGTTACCTGTACAAGGTGTTACATGCAATTCTACCCTTTGTAGCTATACCTATCCGCAACGGTATACGTCTCAAATTGAAGGACACGGGGCGACACGTCCCATTCATTTGTTCATTCACTCACATTCGGGCGTCGTGAGTTAAACACGTGTAGCAATGTCCCGCGACTCACCCAGGTACCAGTGCTTCAGCGAGTCGTAGGTGAAGAAAGACACCCCCGCGTAGGGGATCACCCCCAGCACAGTGGCGGGGTAGCCTCTGCGGACACGGAGACCAGTCCATTATTACCGGAAACAATTCGCTACTTTTCTTAATTTGTGAAACAGCTAAAAATTTGCGACTTTTTCTATAAAACCCCAGCGTACAGACAGTTGTCTGATTAAATCTGTACTCAAAGAATGGGATAAGTTATTAAAATAATACTATTTTTACAAAATTAAAATTAAAGCGAAGCAGCGTATCGTTGATAAGATAATTATACTAAAACAATGTCAGAATAAAATATACTGGTTGTTGTATGAAACAATAATAAATTGATTGAATTACATTGTAGTTTTGTTTGCTCCGAAAAATACAGAAGTTAAAAGATTAAAGGTGGAGAGCAATTAGATGAAATTTATTCGCTTAAACTAAGAAAGAATTGACAGGAGAAACGGCTAAAGGGCGAATATTTAAAGAATTTGCAAGGGATGATGATTACAATCAAGGTAAGGGGAGAATGCACAGCGAAGAGAGTACAGGGCCAGGGTATAGGGCTGAAATGATAAATTCACGGGAGATAAAAGCAAAGCAGCATTTAAGGGGGGTTGCAATACGGGAAGAGTCAACTAGGCTAAAGTGAGGTGAAGCAGGAAATGTGGCAAGGGTTTAAAGGCGTCAGACTGGAGAAAGGACAACTTAGAAAATTTTACAGTTATTGGGCCAAAATTTGATGGGGCTTGGGAGGGGAATACATACAATAGAGGTTACGGGTGGGGATGAGGGGAATACATCGTTGAGAGCAGAGTGGTTGGGAGGGGAAGAGCAGGGGTCCGAAGGTAAAGGACGGGAAGAGCAGGGTTCCGAAGGTGAAGGACGGGAAGAGCAGGGGTCCGAAGGTAAAGGACGGGAAGAGCAGGGTTCCGAAGGTGAAGGACGGGAAGAGCAGGGGTCCGAAGGTGAAGGACGGGCAGAGCAGGGTTCCGAAGGTGAAGGAGGGGAAGAGCAGGGGTCCGAAGGTGAAGGACGGGATGAGGAGGGGTCCGAAGGTGAAGGAGGGGAAGAGCAGGGGTCCGAAGGTGAAGGACGGAAAGAGCAGGGGTCCGAAGGTGAAGGAGGGGAAGAGCAGGGGTCCGAAGGTGAAGGAGGGGAAGAGCAGGGGTCCGAAGGTCAAAGAGGGGAAGAGCAGGGGTCCGAAGGTAAAGGACGGGAAGAGCAGGGTTCCGAAGGTGAAGGACGGGAAGAGCAGGGGTCCGAAGGTGAAGGACGGGAAGAGCAGGGTTCCGAAGGTGAAGGAGGGGAAGAGCAGGGGTCCGAAGGTGAAGGAGGGGAAGAGCAGGGGTCCGAAGGTGAAGGAGGGGAAGAGCAGGGTTCCGAAGGTGAAGGAGGGGAAGAGCAGGGTTCAGAAGGTGAAGGACGGGAAGAGCAGGGTTCCAAAGGTGAAGGACAGGAAGAGCAGGGGTCCGAAGGTGAAGGACGGGAAGAGCAGGGTTCCGAAGGTGAAGGAGGGGAAGAGCAGGGGTCCGAAGGTGAAGGAGGGGAAGAGCAGGGTTCCGAAGGTGAAGGACGGGAAGAGCAGGGTTCCGAAGGTGAAGGAGGGGAAGAGCAGGGTTCCGAAGGTGAAGGACGGGAAGAGCAGGGTTCCGAAGGTGAAGGAGGGGAAGAGCAGGGGTCCGAAGGTGAAGGAGGGGAAGAGCAGGGTTCCGAAGGTGAAGGAGGGGAAGAGCAGGGTTCAGAAGGTGAATGACGGGAAGAGCAGGGTTCCGAAGGTGAAGGAGGGGAAGAGCAGGGGTCCGAAGGTGAAGGACGGGAAGAGGAGGGGTCCGAAGGTGAAGGAGGGGAAGAGCAGGGGTCCGAAGGTGAAGGACGGAAAGAGCAGGGGTCCGAAGGTGAAGGAGGGAAAGAGCAGGGGTCCGAAGGTGAAGGAGGGGAAGAGCAGGGTTCCGAAGGTGAAGGAGGGGAAGGTCCGAAAGTGAAGGAGGGGAAGAGCAGGGTTCCGAAGGTGAAGGAGGGGAAGAGCAGGGGTCCGAAGGTGAAGGAGGGGAAGAGCAGGGGTCCGAAGGTGAAGGAGGGGAAGAGCAGGGGGCCGAAGGTGAAGGAGGGGAAGGTCCGAAGGTGAAGGACGGGAAGAGCAGGGTTCCGAAGGTGAAGGAGGGGAAGAGCAGGGTTCCGAAGGTGAAGGACGGGAAGAGCAGGGTTCCGAAGGTGAAGGAGGGGAAGAGCAGGGGGCCGAAGGTGAAGGAGGGGAAGGTCCGAAGGTGAAGGACGGGAAGAGCAGGGTTCCGAAGGTGAAGGAGGGGAAGAGCAGGGTTCCGAAGGTGAAGGACGGGAAGAGCAGGGTTCCGAAGGTGAAGGAGGGGAAGAGCAGGGTTCCGAAGGTGAAGGAGGGGAAGAGCAGGGTTCAGAAGGTGAAGGACGGGAAGAGCAGGGTTCCAAAGGTGAAGGACGGGAAGAGCAGGGGTCCGAAGGTGAAGGACGGGAAGAGCAGGGGTCCGAAGGTGAAGGAGGGGAAGAGCAGGGGTCCGAAGGTGAAGGAGGGGAAGAGCAGGGGTCCGAAGGTGAACGAGGGGAAGAGCAGGGGTCCGAAGGTGAAGGAGGGGAATAGCAGGGGTCCGAAGGTGAAGGAGGGGAAGAGCAGGGGTCCGAAGGTGAACGAGGGGAAGAGCAGGGGTCCGAAGGTGAAGGAGGGGAAGAGCCGGGGGCCGAAGGTGAAGGAGGGGAAGAGCAGGGGTCCGAAGGTGAAGGCGATATTGCCTTGTTCGAGGATTCTCTGTCCCAGCATTATGTTGGTGCATTTTGCCAGGACAACTATTGGGTCGGTGGATGGTGTTTTGAACCGCGGCTTATTATCTTCTGTTTCCGCCTCTTCGTCCACCTCGACAAAACCTGCTGTTGCGCTGTATGCGGCCATGTGGTCGAGTTCTTCTACATTTCCATGTAGAGTTTGCCGACGTCCGTTGTCGTAAATAACCGCTTCAGCTTCCTGGAGTCTCACCGTCAAGAGGCCAGTGTTTTGATGTTTGTAGGCCTGCAGGATGTCATGGCAGGTCTTCCGGCTGACCTCTAGCTCAGCTTTGATGAGAGCCATGAACTCCAAGAATGCATTCATGATGTGGTCCATTGGTGTTACTACGACTCCGAGGGTCGGCGGTTCGACCAGGCCTTTTTCGGCGTTAGTCCGTTTGTCGCTGGGTGAAGTTTTGGGCTGTGGCCTGGGCTTCAAGAAAGCCGCCAGTGCACTGCCCACCTCTTGCGTCATTGACAACTACCTGGTGCTTTTTCGATGCGTCTATGCAACCAAGGTAGTCCTCTATTGTTCCTTTTGTATAGCCCACCGCCATGGCGTCGACGCTAATTATTCGGGCAGGTGTGTCGCCCGTGCTGCAGAATGATGTTAGTACTGAGCTGGCCCTGGCAAATGGTGGTTCCAGTAGATTCCAGTTGAATATTGCGACAACTTTGTTCTTTGTGCGCAATATTCTACAGGGTTGTTGAGCTACTGTAACTTCTGGCAGGGCTTCATAGATTTTGCGTCGAATTGTATTTTTGGAAGTGCTTCCGTTCGCTAGCGCTGCGAGTCCTGGCGATATCATCACCCTGCTCGAGTCGCTCGCGATGCAGAAGCCTATCCCCAATCTCTCAGAGCTGTTATCCATAAACAGTGCCACACCACGGGTTCTTAACCCCGGATTTCCCCTTTCTGCCATTAGAAGAGCAGGAAGAGCAGGGGTCCGAAGGTGAAGGAGGGGAAGAGCAGGGGTCCGAAGGTGAAGGAGGGGAAGAGCAGGGTTCCGAAGGTGAAGGAGGGGAAGAGCAGGGTTCAGAAGGTGAAGGACGGGAAGAGCAGGGTTCCAAAGGTAAAGGACAGGAAGAGCAGGGGTCCGAAGGTGAAGGACGGGAAGAGCAGGGTTCCGAAGGTGAAGGAGGGGAAGAGCAGGGGTCCGAAGGTGAAAGAGGGGAAGAGCAGGGGTCCGAAGGTAAAGGACGGGAAGAGCAGGGTTCCGAAGGTGAAGGACGGGAAGAGCAGGGGTCCGAAGGTGAAGGACGGGAAGAGCAGGGTTCCGAAGGTGAAGGAGGGGAAGAGCAGGGGTCCGAAGGTGAAGGAGGGGAAGAGCAGGGGTCCGAAGGTGAAAGAGGGGAAGAGCAGGGGTCCGAAGGTAAAGGACGGGAAGAGCAGGGTTCCGAAGGTGAAGGACGGGAAGAGCAGGGGTCCGAAGGTGAAGGACGGGAAGAGCAGGGTTCCGAAGGTGAAGGAGGGGAAGAGCAGGGGTCCGAAGGTGAAGGACGGGAAGAGCAGGGTTCCGAAGGTGAAGGAGTAGAAGAGCAGGGGTCCGAAGGTAAAAGAGGGGAAGAGCAGGGGTCCGAAGGTGAAGGAGGGGAAGAGCAGGGGTCCGAAGGTGAAGGACGGGAAGAGGAGGGGTCCGAAGGTGAAGGAGGGGAAGAGCAGGGGTCCGAAGGTGAAGGACGGAAAGAGCAGGGGTCCGAAGGTGAAGGAGGGAAAGAGCAGGGGTCCGAAGGTGAAGGAGGGGAAGAGCAGGGTTCCGAAGGTGAAGGAGGGGAAGGTCCGAAGGTGAAGGAGGAGAAGAGCAGGGTTCCGAAGGTGAAGGAGGGGAAGAGCAGGGGTCCGAAGGTGAAGGAGGGGAAGAGCAGGGGTCCGAAGGTGAAGGAGGGGAAGAGCAGGGGTCCGAAGGTGAAGGACGGAAAGAGCAGGGGTCCGAAGGTGAAGGAGGGGAAGAGCAGGGGTCCGAAGGTGAAGGACGGAAAGAGCAGGGGTCCGAAGGTGAAGGAGGGGAAGAGCAGGGTTCCGAAGGTGAAGGAGGGGAAGAGCAGGGTTCAGAAGGTGAAGGACGGGAAGAGCAGGGTTCCAAAGGTGAAGGACGGGAAGAGCAGGGGTCCGAAGGTGAAGGACGGGAAGAGCAAAGGTCCGAAGGTGAAGGAGGGGAAGAGCAGGGTTCCGAAGGTGAAGGAGGGGAAGAGCAGGGTTCCGAAGGTGAAGGACGGGAAGAGCAGGGTTCCGAAGGTGAAGGAGGGGAAGAGCAGGGGTCCGAAGGTGAAGGACGGGAAGAGCAGGGGTCCGAAGGTGAAGGAGGGGAAGAGCAGGGTTCCGAAGGTGAAGGACGGGAAGAGCAGGGTTCCGAAGGTGAAGGAGGGGAAGAGCAGGGGGCCGAAGGTGAAGGAGGGGAAGAGCAGGGTTCCGAAGGTGAAGGAGGGGAAGAGCAGGGGGCCGAAGGTGAAGGAGGGGAAGGTCCGAAGGTGAAGGACGGGAAGAGCAGGGTTCCGAAGGTGAAGGAGGGGAAGAGCAGGGTTCCGAAGGTGAAGGACGGGAAGAGCAGGGTTCCGAAGGTGAAGGAGGGGAAGAGCAGGGTTCCGAAGGTGAAGGAGGGGAAGAGCAGGGTTCCGAAGGTGAAGGAGGGGAAGAGCAGGGTTCAGAAGGTGAAGGACGGGAAGAGCAGGGTTCCAAAGGTGAAGGACGGGAAGAGCAGGGGTCCGAAGGTGAAGGACGGGAAGAGCAGGGGTCCGAAGGTGAAGGAGGGGAAGAGCAGGGTTCCGAAGGTGAAGGAGGGGAAGAGCAGGGTTCCGAAGGTGAAGGACGGGAAGAGCAGGGTTCCGAAGGTGAAGGAGGGGAAGAGCAGGGTTCAGAAGGTGAAGGACGGGAAGAGCAGGGTTCCAAAGGTGAAGGACGGGAAGAGCAGGGGTCCGAAGGTGAAGGACGGGAAGAGCAAAGGTCCGAAGGTGAAGGAGGGGAAGAGCAGGGTTCCGAAGGTGAAGGAGGGGAAGAGCAGGGTTCCGAAGGTGAAGGACGGGAAGAGCAGGGTTCCGAAGGTGAAGGAGGGGAAGAGCAGGGTTCCGAAGGTGAAGGAGGGGAAGAGCAGGGGGCCGAAGGTGAAGGAGGGGAAGGTCCAAAGGTGAAGGACGGGAAGAGCAGGGTTCCGAAGGTGAAGGAGGGGAAGAGCAGGGTTCCGAAGGTGAAGGACGGGAAGAGCAGGGGTCCGAAGGTGAAGGACGGGAAGAGCAGGGGTCCGAAGGTGAAGGAGGGGAAGAGCAGGGTTCCGAAGGTGAAGGAGGGGAAGAGCAGGGGTCCGAAGGTGAAGGAGGGGAAGAGCAGGGGTCCGAAGGTGAAGGAGGGGAAGAGCAGGGGTCCGAAGGTGAAGGACGGAAAGAGCAGGGGTCCGAAGGTGAAGGAGGGGAAGAGCAGGGGTCCGAAGGTGAAGGACGGAAAGAGCAGGGGTCCGAAGGTGAAGGAGGGGAAGAGCAGGGTTCCGAAGGTGAAGGAGGGGAAGAGCAGGGTTCAGAAGGTGAAGGACGGGAAGAGCAGGGTTCCAAAGGTGAAGGACGGGAAGAGCAGGGGTCCGAAGGTGAAGGACGGGAAGAGCAAAGGTCCGAAGGTGAAGGAGGGGAAGAGCAGGGTTCCGAAGGTGAAGGAGGGGAAGAGCAGGGTTCCGAAGGTAAAGGACGGGAAGAGCAGGGTTCCGAAGGTGAAGGAGGGGAAGAGCAGGGGTCCGAAGGTGAAGGACGGGAAGAGCAGGGGTCCGAAGGTGAAGGAGGGGAAGAGCAGGGTTCCGAAGGTGAAGGACGGGAAGAGCAGGGTTCCGAAGGTGAAGGAGGGGAAGAGCAGGGGGCCGAAGGTGAAGGAGGGGAAGAGCAGGGTTCCGAAGGTGAAGGAGGGGAAGAGCAGGGGGCCGAAGGTGAAGGAGGGGAAGGTCCGAAGGTGAAGGACGGGAAGAGCAGGGTTCCGAAGGTGAAGGAGGGGAAGAGCAGGGTTCCGAAGGTGAAGGACAGGAAGAGCAGGGTTCCGAAGGTGAAGGAGGGGAAGAGCAGGGTTCCGAAGGTGAAGGAGGGGAAGAGCAGGGTTCAGAAGGTGACGGAGGGGAAGAGCAGGGTTCAGAAGGTGAAGGACGGGAAGAGCAGGGTTCCAAAGGTGAAGGACGGGAAGAGCAGGGGTCCGAAGGTGAAGGACGGGAAGAGCAGGGGTCCGAAGGTGAAGGAGGGGATGAGCAGGGTTCCGAAGGTGAAGGAGGGGAAGAGCAGGGTTCCGAAGGTGAAGGACGGGAAGAGCAGGGTTCCGAAGGTGAAGGAGGGGAAGAGCAGGGGTCCGAAGGTGAAGGACGGGAAGAGCAGGGGTCCAAAGGTGAAGGAGGGGAAGAGCAGGGTTCCGAAGGTGAAGGAGGGGAAGAGCAGGGTTCCGAAGGTGAAGGAGGGGAAGAGCAGGGGTCCGAAGGTGAAGGACGGAAAGAGCAGGGGTCCGAAGGTGAAGGAGGGGAAGAGCAGGGTTCCGAAGGTGAAGGAGGGGAAGAGCAGGGTTCAGAAGGTGAAGGACGGGAAGAGCAGGGTTCCAAAGGTGAAGGACGGGAAGAGCAGGGGTCCGAAGGTGAAGGACGGGAAGAGCAAAGGTCCGAAGGTGAAGGAGGGGAAGAGCAGGGTTCCGAAGGTGAAGGAGGGGAAGAGCAGGGTTCCGAAGGTAAAGGACGGGAAGAGCAGGGTTCCGAAGGTGAAGGAGGGGAAGAGCAGGGGTCCGAAGGTGAAGGACGGGAAGAGCAGGGGTCCGAAGGTGAAGGAGGGGAAGAGCAGGGTTCCGAAGGTGAAGGACGGGAAGAGCAGAGTTCCGAAGGTGAAGGAGGGGAAGAGCAGGGGGCCGAAGGTGAAGGAGGGGAAGAGCAGGGTTCCGAAGGTGAAGGAGGGGAAGAGCAGGGGGCCGAAGGTGAAGGAGGGGAAGGTCCGAAGGTGAAGGACGGGAAGAGCAGGGTTCCGAAGGTGAAGGAGGGGAAGAGCAGGGTTCCGAAGGTGAAGGACAGGAAGAGCAGGGTTCCGAAGGTGAAGGAGGGGAAGAGCAGGGTTCCGAAGGTGAAGGAGGGGAAGAGCAGGGTTCAGAAGGTGAAGGAGGGGAAGAGCAGGGTTCAGAAGGTGAAGGACGGGAAGAGCAGGGTTCCAAAGGTGAAGGACGGGAAGAGCAGGGGTCCGAAGGTGAAGGACGGGAAGAGCAGGGGTCCGAAGGTGAAGGAGGGGATGAGCAGGGTTCCGAAGGTGAAGGAGGGGAAGAGCAGGGTTCCGAAGGTGAAGGACGGGAAGAGCAGGGTTCCGAAGGTGAAGGAGGGGAAGAGCAGGGGTCCAAAGGTGAAGGAGGGGAAGAGCAGGGTTCCGAAGGTGAAGGAGGGGAAGAGCAGGGTTCCGAAGGTGAAGGAGGGGAAGAGCAGGGGTCCGAAGGTGAAGGAGGGGAAGAGCAGGGTTCCGAAGGTGAAGGAGGGGAATAGCAGGGGTCCGAAGGTGAAGGAGGGGAAGAGCAGGGGTCCGAAGGTGAACGAGGGGAAGAGCAGGGGTCCGAAGGTGAAGGAGGGGAAGAGCCGGGGGCCGAAGGTGAAGGAGGGGAAGAGCAGGGGTCCGAAGGTGAAGGAGGGGAAGAGCAGGGTTCAGAAGGTGAAGGAGGGGAAGGTCCGAAGGTGAAGGAGGGGAAGAGCAGGGGTCCGAAGGTGAAGGAGGGGAATAGCAGGGGTCCGAAGGTGAAGGAGGGGAAGAGCAGGGGTCCGAAGGTGAAGGAGGGGAAGAGCAGGGGTCCGAAGGTGAAGGAGGGGAATAGCAGGGGTCCGAAGGTAAAGGAGGGGAAGAGCAGGGGTCCGAAGGTGAAGGAGGGGAAGAGCAGGGGTCCGAAGGTGAACGAGGGGAAGAGCAGGGGTCCGAAGGTGAAGGAGGGGAAGAGCAGGGGGCCGAAGGTGAAGGAGGGGAAGAGCAGGGGTCCGAAGGTGAAGGAGGGGAAGAGCAGGGGTCCGAAGGTGAAGGAGGGGATGAGCAGGGGTCCGAAGGTGAAGGAGGGGAAGAGCAGGGGTCCGAAGGTGAAGGAGGGGAAGAGCAGGGGTCCGAAGGTGAAGGAGGGGAAGAGCAGGGGTCCGAAGGTGAAGGAGGGGAAGAGCAGGGGTCCGAAGGTGAAGGAGGGGAAGAGCAGGGTTCCGAAGGTGAAGGAGGGGAAGAGCAGGGTTCCGAAGGTAAAGGACGGGAAGAGCAGGGTTCCGAAGGTGAAGGACGGGAAGAGCAGGGGTCCGAAGGTGAAGGAGGGGAAGAGCAGGGTTCCGAAGGTGAAGGAGGGGAAGAGCAGGGTTCCGAAGGTGAAGGACGGGAAGAGCAGGGGTCCGAAGGTGAAGGAGGGGAAGAGCAGGGTTCCGAAGGTGAAGGACGGGAAGAGCAGGGTTCCGAAGGTGAAGGAGGGGAAGAGCAGGGTTCCGAAGGTGAAGGAGGGTGTTAGCGACGCAAAAAGCCCTCTTGTTAATTATTAATTAATAAATTATAAATAATTAATATTATATAATTTAAGCTGAAATAAATGATTGTCTATGGTTTTAATAAATAATGTGCTAAAAACGGAACGTAGGTGGCGGGGGCGGCAAACCGTTATTCTGACGTCCGCGGCGGTTCAAATTGTAGACGTTCACCGCAACCGACCGCAGCCGCATCGTTTAAACTTTGCCAACCGCTACACACGTTCTGTCAGCCAAGTCACTTAAAGAAACCCTGTGTTTTCACTTGCCCTGGCCCCTACAAGTGGTCCTTCGAGCCGGATCGCAAGGTATGTTCCAAACTCCACCGCCAAATATGGTGAACACTGTGAAGAAACAGGACCTAGTTGAGGAGCAGGAGCAGAGCCAGCACACATGTAAGCAGGTGAAAAAGCAGGTACCCCTAAAGGAGGAGCTTAGAAAAAGGCTTTTCGATGAAGTAGAACCAGCTACTAGTGTTAAGAGCACTAGCGGCCACGCAGTGGCACCGAGTAGGGCTTCTACACGCAATGGCACGTCGAGAAAGTCAAGTTCAGCATCCATCCGAGCAAGAAAGACACGGCTGGAACTAGAGGCAGCGGAGGCGAAAGCGCGTATTGAGATGCAGCTAATTGAGAAAAGGTTGCAAGCTGATATGGCAGCACTAGATGAGGAAGCATACAGTCCACTACCGGAGGAGCATGAGGTGCGTAGCAATAATAATAGTTCTGTAGAGAAATGGTTAGAGCACAGTCAGCACGAGCAGTCAGCACAGCCCGTCCAGCAGGATGGTTCAGATTTAGGCGAGCTGTGCCCGCCCGCCGCTATAGGCGGTGGCACTGATGGGACTGTACACATGCTGGCTAGCGCACTCAAAGAAATGGCAACTATTGCTAAGCACAACGCACCACATGCACAAACACATAAGTTTTTAAGCCGTATTAGCACACAGAAGGATCTACCAACGTTTGAGGGCGACCCCATGGACTGGCTTTATTTTAAGCAAGCTTACGACGAGTCCACAAAAGTATGTAGCTTTAGCCCCAGGGAGAATCTGTGGAGGCTACGTAGTTACCTCCGCGGACCAGCAAAGGAAGCCGTCACGGCGCTGCTGATTAGCGCCACCACACCGGACATAGTAATGTCAGCACTGGAGCTACAATTTGGTAACCCCGATATTATTATCACTAGAATAGTACAAGATGTCCAGAAGCTTCCAGCAATGGCACAGGAATATCATAAGGATATAGTCAAGTTTTCCGTTAAAGTTCAAAATTTCGTCGCAGCAGTCCTCGCTATCGGTGAAGATGAGTACCTAAAAAACATGAATATCATGTCGGCCGTGTTGTCTAAGTTCCCAACGGTTTTGTTATCAAAATGGACGGACTACAGCTATCCGCTTATAACCGACGACGGATCTAAAGCCAAACTCGTAATATTATCCGATTTTTTAAAAGAGGAAGCAGTTAAAACTACAAAAACCGCGATTAATATTAATAGCATCAAAGCCGATCAAAACTTTTCAAAGCGAAAATATGCCGTAAACTATGTAAACAAATCTCATGTGTTATTACAAAGCGAATCTAACACGGACGCGGGTATGAAATGTCGGTTTTGCTACAGCGGGCCGAAACACAATCTACCGGACTGCAAAGTATTCAAAAAGGCACTACAAAAGGATCGGTGGCGTCACGTAAAGCGGTACGGTATATGTTATAAATGTCTGTCACCCACGAAGCACGACAGGGATATTTGCCCGGCGCCTGCTTGTGATAAAAACAATTGCGGGCAGGCTCATCACCGATTGTTACATTATGAGAAGAGCAGTACGGGAAATGATAACACTACGGGCCTACACGAGTCTTCTGAACGCGAACCCACTACCGAAGCACAACAAGTAACGCACATTAAAGAAAACAATCGTCAGGTACTATTAAAGGTTGTAACGGTACAAATACACGGACCGATGGGAACTGTAACAACTGCCGCGTTGCTCGACGACGGGTCAACTGTAACGCTAATGAACTCGGAACTAGCCGCAAGAGTGGGGCTACGCGGGCATAGAAAAACTATGCGTGTGCGCGGCGCATGGGACACTAATGAGCTAGAATGCGACAGCGAGATAGTAAATTTCACTGCATCCAACAAAGACGGCCAGCTATTTACACTTACGGCGCATAGCGTTAGCGATCTGAATTTACCTGCTCAAGATACCTCTAATTTAGGTATTTCACGATATGGACATATTTCTCAAATTAAAAATCAACTTAATCTTGAATATTATAAGCCACAGCTGCTAATAGGGCAAGATAACTATCACGTATTATTACCATTACAAGTTCTAGAAGGCAAACCAGGGGAACCGTTTGCTACTCTTACTCCTACCTACTGCTTAAGCTGCTACTGGGGGACGCATTCTCGAGCTGCCTGGCGCCTCCAGCGCCGAAAAGGCGGATGCCCTTGCCCTCAGGCTTAAGGAGGTGGTCAGCGAGGAGATCGCTCGAGTCTCAAGGCCGGTTAAATGTGCTGATATGCGCATAGCGGGCCTTGATGACTCGGTCTCAAAAGGAGATGTCGTTGGCGCTGTGGCGAAAGTTGGCGATTGTCCTCCAGAGCAAGTGCTGGCGGGAGAAATCAGGCAAGACGCGGGGGGCCTGGGTACAGTGTGGCTGCGTTGTCCAGTGGCAGCAGCCAAGAAAGTGCTTGAGGGTGGCAGGCTGCTCGTCGGCTGGGTGTCAACCCAAGTCAAGGTGCTAGACGAGCGGCCCCAGCGGTGCTACCGCTGCCTGGAATTTGGCCACATGAGGGCGCTTTGCACTGCCGAGATCCGTTTAGTGGTCGGAGCGTACTTCTCGCCGAACAGAGCTCTGGTCGAGTTCGAACAGTTCCTGGTCGAGATCGGGGCTCTTATCGGCCGAAGTCGTCCTTGCCGGGTACTCGTCGTCGGAGATCTCAACGCAAAGTCTACTGCGTGGGGATCCCCGGCGACCGATGCTCGTGGTGAGGCACTCGAGGAGTGGGCGGTTATGACGGGCCTAGAGGTGTTGCGGGGGTGGGTCCATTGTGGACGTGACGTTCGCAGATTCCATCCTGGCGCGCCGTGTGTCGGGCTGGGAGGTTCTGCAGGATGAGGAGGCGCTCTCGGATTGCGCTTGTACGGCAATTACCGGGAAGCCGTCGGGACCCTGAAGGTGGCAGTGGCAACAGCCAAGAATCTGGCGGTACCTTTAGGGAGGCACGCATGTTGGCGACCGCTGGGGTGGCCCAAGTTGTGGCTCGGATCTGACGGTTGGGGCTGGAGGTCGCCCTTAACAAATCTGAGGCTTTGTGTTTTCACGGGCCTCGGATGGCACCTCCAGCTGGGTCGAATCTGGTGGTGGGAGGAGTTTCCATCGCTGTCGAGTCAACGATGAAGTACCTGGGACTCGTCCTCGACAGCCGATGGAAATTCGAGGAGCACTTTCGGCGCCTGGCCCCCAAACTCATCGGGGCTGCAGGGGCGCTGAGTCGGCTCCTCCCTAACTTGGGCGGAACTGGCGTTGGCTGCCGCGGCCTGTACACAGGAGTGGTGCGGTCGATGGCGGTTGACGCTCTTGTCGCCCGTAATAGGACCCTGCTGCGAAGGCCGCAACGGGTCATGGCGGCAAGAGTGATCAGAGCGTACCGCACCATTTCGCACGAGGCGGCCTGCGCGTTGGCAGGGACACCCCCGTGGGACCTGGATGCGGAGGTGTTGGCGTGTGTGCACGAGCGAAGGGTGGAGGTCCGAATGCGGGGAGAACACCCTTCGCCGGAGAGGGTCACTGGGTGGCGGCGTTTAGCGCAGGCCGAGCTCTTTCGCCAATGGCGAGAGAGGCTCGAGTCACCCGGTGCCGGTCTGCGGACTATTGACGGGATTCGCCCCGTGCTTCAGCAGTGGGTGGAGAGAAGACACGGGGTGATGACCTTCCACCTTGCGCAGGTGCTTTCAGGACACGGTTGTTTCGGAAAGTACCTGTGCAAGATTGCCGGTAGGGAACCTACCGAGGAGTGCACGAGTGCGGCTGCGCTGTGGACACGGCGCAACATACGCTTGCCGATTGCCCGAGCTGGGCGGTGAACTCGTGGCGGTAGTGGGACAAGACCTCTCCCTGCCGGCTGTGGTCAGGGCCATGGCCGGCAGTGAGACGTCTTGGGATGCGATAGTCTCGTTCTGCGAAGACGTGATGACGCAGAAGGAGGCAGCGGAGCGGCTGAGAGAGGATGCCGTGGACTCCCAGCCGATCCGCCGCAGGAGAGTCGGGCGCAGGCGGCTTGCACAAGACCGCCGCCTGCCCCCATAAGGAGGACCTTCGGGCGATAGATGCGGGGACATTTACCGCCCGTGGGTCCTCGTGCTGGAAGGCGCACTTTGTGTTCTAAGTGCGCCTTTGGCGAATGAGGGGGCACGAATTGCCCCCGGAGAAGGGTCCGCCGGAGCGGACGCCGCTGGCTGGGTCGCGGTCGTGTGCGAAAGCGTTCCCGTAACCCAGTCACCAGGCGAAGTGTTTGAACACCGTGGGTTTAGTCGGTAAGAGTCCGACATAACCATTGCACCTCCCCGGGTGTGTTGGTATCCATGAGGATTCAAAACTCAAAAGGATTCAAAAAATCCAGGAAACAAAAGACGAGCTCATCGACAGGGCCAGGAGTGCGGTCTCCTCGATAACGTGCGAGACTCAGAAGTCCAACAACCTCAAGTCCTACACTTAAAACGGTGCAGATATTTTGAGAACCCACCATGTCCGGTTAGAATTTGCGTCTGTAGTGCCGTATGCTCCAATTTTCGGATTTCCCGGTATGCTTCGATGGCGTCTGGGTAAAACACTTTCGTCGTTGCAGCTGTCTCGCCGGATCTATACCTCAGATTCCATTCCTCCATTGTTTTTATTCGAAGCTGACGCTTGACGAATGAAATCGGGCATTGGTCATAGTCAGGTTTGCGCTTGAGGTTGAGCGCTGCTTCTTTTGCCAGTTTATCGGCCCTCTCATTACCCTCCAACCCTGCGTGGGCTTTCACCCAAAATAACGAAACAGTTTTATTTTGGGAGTGGCAATTATTTAAATTGCCTCTTATTTTGGTCACTAGGGGGTGGAGGGAATGTCCACCAATCACCGCCTCGAGGAATGATCTGGAGACGCTGTAGATACCGAACGTCTGCTCTTGGCTCTCTAGGATCAGGGTGGTCGCTTTTTCTACTGCTAGAAGTTCAGCCTGATAGACCGTGCAGTGAGAATCTAGCTTTAGCTTGAGGGCTTTGGTTTCAGACACATCATTCCATATGGATATTGCTGCGCCAACCTTGCCCTCAATTTTGCTACCATCTGTATAGATTCTCACTGCTTGATCGTTGTGCCTGTTTACTTCTTCCTGATCCGTGAGGCTTGTGAATTTGTAGTCTCTATTTGTTGCCGGATGTGGTAGTGTGGCATACTTGGCACTTCTTTCTACCTCCCTGTCCCCCAGCTCCGGCAGAGTAACACCCCTTCTCACTTCATACAGAGAGGCTGCTTCCCAAACTCTGAGATCGAGGGGAAGTATCCCCGCCAGGAGCAGAACGGCGTTCAAGGAGACCGTTCGGTAGGCCCTTACCATTTTCTGCCCAAAACCTCTCGGATCACCGCTACATTCGGTTCGAGGTTTCCTCCATCCCGGCGGCTACCCGAATAGTGAGCCGACCCGTGCCCGGGGACAGCCCTCGATGGGCTGTCCCCGGGCACGTGACGTGAGGAGGAAGCCGAGTGCCTCGGCCAGGCCATGTTGCAAGTTTGCGACGCGGCCATGCCACGGATCGGTCCTCAGCCTCCGAGGGGTGCAGTGTACTGGTGGTCCAGCGAAATAGCGCAGTTGCGCAAATCTTGCGTGGCTGCGAGACGCCAGTACACCCGGTGCAGACGACGGCGTCAGCGGAACGCAGACGCGGAGCAGCGCCTGTACGGCAATTACCGGGAAGCCGTCGGGACCTTGAAGGTGGCAGTGGCAACAGCCAAGAATCTGGCGGAGGAGGAGATGCTGGCTAGCCTCGACGCCGATCCCTGGGGCCGGCCATACAAAATGGTTAGGCGTAAGCTTCGCCCCAGGGCCCCACCGCTAACTGAATCTCTTCAGCCTCAGCAACTGGAGTTAGTGGTGGGGACTCTGTTCCCCAGGAGGGATGGCTTGGAGCCACCGTGTATGGCGCCACCCATCGGTGCTGCGGACGCGTCTTTTACGGGCGCGCCCGAAGTCACCGAGGGAGAACTGAGGGCGGCGCTGCTGCGGCTTCGAGCCAAAAACACTGCTCCGGGACCCGACGGCATTCCCGGCCGGGCCTGGGTCGTGGCTTTGGGTCGTGGAGACTCTGTCAGACCATCGGTACATCCGGTGGAGAGTCTCCGCATCCTGCTCGTTGCCTCAAAGTCAGACCGGAGGAGGGAGAGTAGTGTTTCCGAGATGGTCCCTAGCCCGCCTCGACCGGGAAATGGTGGAGGAAGGAGCCATTGTTGAGGCCTGGAACGCAGCCACCCCGGTGCTGACTGACGTTGAGGAGAGGGCGAGGCGTTTCCGCATCGCATTGACGAGGGTATGTGATGCAGCGATGCCCCGGACCAGGTGCCTCCCAGCCCGGAAGGCGGTTTACTGGTGGTCGCAAGAAATTGCTGCTCTCCGTTGCGACAGTAATCGGGCGCGCCGGGCTTACACCCGTTGCCGCCGAAGAAGGCCACTGGACGCGCCGGAAGAGGATCGCCTATATAAAGAGCTCCAGAGGGCAAAAAGGGCATTCCAGGTGGCCATCGCTAATACCAAGGACTCCGCCAGCGAGGAGTTCCTGGCAACCCTGAATAGGGATCCATGGGGTCGGCCATACCGCATCGTCAGAGGTAAGATGCGGAGTGCCCCATCCATGAACTCCATGGAGCCGGAGCTCCTTAATCGGGTGGTGTCTGGACTCTTTCCTCAACCACCAGCTTTTACGCCCCCGACTATGACGATTCCATCATTCGGGGAGCGAGAAGAGTCGATAGAAGCCCCTCCATTCACAGAGGATGAATTAGGAGAAGCGTGGAACCACCTGCGGCGGTGCAAGAAGGCACCGGGACCGGATGGAGTCCCGGGAAGAGTCCTGGCGCTGGCCTTGAGGCACCTCGGGAGCCACCTTAGGCAGCTATTTAATGACTGCCTGGAGGCGGGGCGGTTCCCGAGAGTATGGAAACAGGGACGCTTGGTGCTGTTGCGGAAGGAGGGTCGTTCTCCTGATTCTCCTTCGGCATACAGACCAATTGTCCTTATTGATGAGGTGAGCAAGATGCTGGAGAGAGTTCTGGCCTCTCGTATTAACCAGCACCTCGCTCTGCAGGGCCCTGATCTTTCGGAACACCAGTACGGCTTTAGGGTAGGCAAGTCGACGATAGATGCCGTTGGTGCTCTGAAAAGTTTCTGCGAAGGAGCGCAGAAGGAAAGCGACGGGGTATTGGCGGTATCACTAGATATCGCCAATGCCTTTGGCACCCTGCCGTATAGCGTGGTAGAGGAGGCGCTCCAATATCATCGGGTGCCCCTGTACCTGCGCCGAATGATAGGGCACTACCTGGAGGAAAGGGTAGTGGTCTATCAGGGAAAGGACAGGGCGAGGCAGGAGAGGCGTATGGCTTGTGGGGTTCCGCAGGGATCGGTTCTCGGACCCCTGCTGTGGAACCTGGGCTTTGATTGGGCAATTCGTCCGGTTCTGCTGCCCCGGATGGTAATTATTTGTTACGCGGACGACACCATGGTTGCCGTCCGGGGAAGCAGTTATGAGGAGTCGGTTAGGAGGGCTACGGTGGCCACCGAGCTGATGGTCACCCGAATTGGCATGTTGGGGCTCAAAGTTGCCCTTCCAAAGACGGAGGCCGTCCTATTCGGGGGAACGTGTTGTCGTCGGTGTAGTATATGCAGCTGATGGTGTGCCGTGACACCGCAACAATCGCGTGGGGAATTTCGTAGTAGTGCGCACTATCACCATATATTCGGATGTCAGACCCTGGGCCTCGTGGATGGTGTTCACTCGTGATCCCTGTCCCGTTCCATATCCCAAGGACTTCAAGAGAGCCTTTTCTTTTTGGGTATGGGTAAGGTACAAGGTGTTAATTGTCTCTTTAGGGATCTCGGCACCAGTGTAGTCCTTCAGGGTCAGGGACTGTATCCGAACGTTGGACGAGTATATGCCATCATACACTTCGTTGAGCGCATACGCCACGTCCATGGGGTTTCTGTGCGTGCACAACAGTTGTTTGCTGATAGTGAGGAATACGCTAGGGCGGGAGTACTTTAATGAGAAAGCGTTACTACGGTCGATGAAGGGCACCTGGTTTTCGTCGCCAATTATGAGCATTTCGCTGGCATGAGCAAGTTTCGCGGCCATAATTATCGATCCTGGGTGGCTCATGAGAGCTTCATCCACGATGAGGCGCTCGCAGTGCCTCTCGCTTTGCTCTTTGAATCCATTTACCAAGACCGATGCCATGGTGCGGACTTTGAGTGTTGATGCCGCTCCGTACTTTGCCTGCAGCTTCTCCTTCAAATCCTTTTTGGCCTCCGTGGTTGCTGTTAGAACCACGTCACGATTTATCTCGAAGTTCCTCACTATCCAGGTGGTCTTTCCACAGCCAGGAACTCCGTTTACCCAGGTGATTTTGGGTGCTTTCCAGGATTTCAGGGGCTCCTTCTCGTCCTTCGCTATCTTATTGCCTTGTTCGAGGATTCTCTGTCCCAGCATTATGTTGGTGCATTTTGCCAGGACAACTATTGGGTCGGTGGATGGTGTTTTGAACCGCGGCTTATTATCTTCTGCTTCCGCCTCTTCGTCCACCTCGACAAAACCTGCTGTTGCGCTGTATGCGGCCATGTGGTCGAGTTCTTCTACATTTCCATGTAGAGTTTGCCGACGTCCGTTGTCGTAAATAACCGCTTCAGCTTCCTGGAGTCTCACCGTCAAGAGGCCAGTGTTTTGATGTTTGTAGGCCTGCAGGATGTCATGGCAGGTCTTCCGGCTGACCTCTAGCTCAGCTTTGATGAGAGCCATGAACTCCAAGAATGCATTCATGATGTGGTCCATTGGTGTTACTACGACTCCGAGGGTCGGCGGTTCGACCAGGCCTTTTTCGGCGTTAGTCCGTTTGTCGCTGGGTGAAGTTTTGGGCTGTGGCCTGGGCTTCAAGAAAGCCGCCAGTGCACTGCCCACCTCTTGCGTCATTGACAACTACCTGGTGCTTTTTCGATGCGTCTATGCAACCAAGGTAGTCCTCTATTGTTCCTTTTGTATAGCCCACCGCCATGGCGTCGACGCTAATTATTCGGGCAGGTGTGTCGCCCGTGCTGCAGAATGATGTTAGTACTGAGCTGGCCCTGGCAAATGGTGGTTCCAGTAGATTCCAGTTGAATATTGCGACAACTTTGTTCTTTGTGCGCAATATTCTACAGGGTTGTTGAGCTACTGTAACTTCTGGCAGGGCTTCATAGATTTTGCGTCGAATTGTATTTTTGGAAGTGCTTCCGTTCGCTAGCGCTGCGAGTCCTGGCGATATCATCACCCTGCTCGAGTCGCTCGCGATGCAGAAGCCTATCCCCAATCTCTCAGAGCTGTTATCCATAAACAGTGCCACACCACGGGTTCTTAACCCCGGATTTCCCCTTTCTGCCATTAGCAAGAGCTGCCTGGTAGGCATATCCTGCACCGGGCAGGGTTGTTGGGGTAACGGGGCCTGGGTGGTCCTGCTCAAGTCTGGGCTTGGCGGCGTCGGGTTGCTGTTTCTCCTGACGGCAATGAGGAAGATCTTCTCCACATACCTCAGGAAGTCTGGTCTTCTCTCTGGATCCGCTACGAGATCGTGGAAGCTTCTAGTTGAGATTTCCCGATCGATTTGATGTTCGAGCTCGTAGCGATGGTTCGAGAATCTTGGGCATTCTACTATAAGGTGTTCGACAGTTTCTGTTTCGTTTGGGTCACATTCGCAGGCTGGGCTATCTTTTAGCCTAAAGGCACCCCTCGTATTCATGTTCTAACCTAACCTAACCTAAATCTAGTTTTGACACCTTTAGACTTTAGATTCAAGATTTAATGTGAATATATGCATTAATAAAAACTCATTACTATATTTTAATACTAGTTATGCTGCTGTTGATGCACTGATGAAAGCCAGATAGCTAGATCAGTGTTTAGTTAGTCGTAGTTGCCGGTGGGCTGAGGTCTAAAGGAATCCAAACTAGTTTTAAAAGGTTAGGTTAGGTTAGGTTAGGTTAGGTTAGGTTAGGTTCCCGTGTGGGGTTGCTAGTCCCCCATCGGGCGCGTCCCCGGGTGGTGGATAGGGGAATGCCTCCCAGATATGGGGGGTACCGGGGAAACCCGGCGCGAACCAAAACTAGCACGAGGCGGGGTGGGGCGCTTCTGTGCGCTGCCACTGAGGGTGGGGCGCTTCTGTGCGCTGCCACTGAGGGTGGGGCCTTACAGGCCGCGAGGAAGGACAACCTCGGTAAAAAAATCACCGGTGTGGGTGGAAACGCCCAGCGCGGTGGGCTCTCCGGTCTTCATGGCCGGTGAGCGCTGGCTTCGGCCACCGTCGGGCAACCCGTAATCCGCACTGAGCGGAACCGGGGGTCCCGCGCACTGAGCGTGGGGCTGCGAGGAAGACAACCTCTATAAAAAATTACCCCAATCCTAAGGTTTGATGCCCGCCGATGGGATGCATGGTTGCTGGGAGTGCAGCCACTAGGGTGTCTGGGAAGGGTCCCCATTAGGCCTAAAAAACAAAATGGAAGTACGAACTGGAAATAAATCTACCCGGGAGGGTCCCCGCGAGGGGGAATCCCTTGGTGCGTCGCTAGTGGCGCATCGGCCCCATGTATACGGGGGGGCCACCATTCGTAAGGAAGAGGAGAATATTGTGGGGGGTTTAGGGATAGATGGAAACGTGCAAGGGGGGAAAGAATTGGTAGTGGCCTTAGAGAGGTGCGAAGTTTTAGCACAGAGGCACGAGAGAGAAATGCGTAAGGAGGAAGAGTTAGAATTGGGGGGGAAATTTTGGATGGATGTAGGAGAAGGGGGGAGGAAGAGGAGCGGAACTGAAGAGGCGGCGTCGGAATCCGACTGCAGCCTTATAACCGTCGAGAGCAGGCCCAGATCGGGCTCAGGCTCGTCGGTAGCGTTTTCAGTGTCCGATATGACAGGAGTGAAGCGCCCACGCCTCAGTGAAGGCGATGATATGTCGACTGACGAGGAAAGGCCGGGGACACCAGTCCCTGTAAGAGGTAGAGGGCGTCCACCTACCCATGGGCGTTATGTCGGCATTGGCAAGGCCAGGGAGGCCCTTAATATGGAAAAAAGAGCCGAGGCGAAAGCCCAGGCCAAACAAAAGGCGGAGGATGACCTCCTCAAGGAGGCCGCCGTCGCCCGTTTTCGGCGGGAGGCGCGCAAAGAAGTGTCATCTCCATTCGGGCAACGTGTGGATGAAAAGACCGCAGCCCGACTGCAGGACCAGGTCTGGGAAGACTTGGACCTTATTAGAAAGGTGGCCACTAAGTCTGCCCACTTGAAGGGCACCTTCGTGCGTGACCTGAAAGACGCTGCGGCTTCCATCAAGGAGACTGTAGAAGCCCTCGGGTCGCGCACCGTTTCGGATGAGACGCGGCGACTGCAGGCGGACAACACACGCCTGCAAGCCGAGATGGCTAGCCTCCGCAGAGAGCTGGCCCAATTACGGACAGAGATGGAGGGTATGCGGAAGCAGGGTTCCGCTCACTCTTCCCCGGACAAGACAGAGGAGGCGCCCCCTGCAATGCGTCCTCCTCAACAAGGCAAAACTGGCCGCCCTGGGGTTACCCCAGCTGCGCCTTCATTGGAGGAGATTTGTCGTACGGTGATGGTCCAGGTCGGAGGAATGTTGAATGCCCGCCTGGAGTCACTAGAGGACAGACTCCTCCCAGAGAGGAACCTCCGGCCGCCTTTGGCGACCGACAAAAGGCGAGACGGGCGCACATATGCTGCCGCGGCATCGGGATCTCCAGGCACCGCAAAACCGCCTACTGAAAGCGCGCCTAAGGGGCCCGCCCGATCTGAACACAGCAGGCTCGCAGGGCAGGCGCCCTCGGCACCACCTCATCGCCCAGCTGGGTCCTCGTGGAGTCAGCCACGGGCACGGATGACGACAGACCCTTCTACTTCCTCTTCTACTCCACCTTCCGCGGAGAAGAAGAAAAAGAAGAAGAAGAAAAAGAACGGGAATCAGGAGGCTGGCCCACACCAGGGGAAGAGCCAGTCGTCGGAATGGACGAAAGTAGGTCCCAAGAAGCGACCTGATGCGAAAAGTCGCGCCAGCAAACTCCGCACACCTCGGTCATCAGCAGTCATCTTAACGCTGCAACCGGGGGCGGAAGAAAGGGGCGCGACTTATGCAAAAGTTATTGCCGCTGCGAAGGCGAGAATAAATGCAGCAGACATTGGCGCACAAGGAGTCCGACTCCGAAAGGCAGCTACAGGAGGCCGCCTGTTCGAATTCCCCGGGGCCTCCAGTGCTGAGAAGGCGGACTCCTTGGCTAGAAAGCTCAGAGAGGTCTTGAGTGACGAGGTCGTTCGGGTCTCTAGACCTACGAAGTCTGTTGACCTGCGGATCACAGGCCTGGACGACTCCGTCACCAGCGCCGAGGTTATCGCAGCGGTGGCAACGGTAGGAGGATGTCCCGTCGAGCAAGTGCGTTCTGGCGAAGTTGTCAGTGGCTACGACGGGCTAGGGGCAGTGTTAGTGCACTGTCCCGTTGCAGCTGCCAAGAAGGTAGTAGCAGGAGGAAGGCTCCTCGTGGGATGGGTGTCGGCCCAAGTAAAGTTGCTGGACGCCCGGCCCCTGATGTGCTATCGGTGCCTGGCACCGGGGCACATGGGTGCCCAGTGCAAGGCAGGGGTCGACCGCAGTGGTTTGTGCTATCGCTGCGGCCGACCGGGTCATAAGGCCCGTGAATGCTCCGCTACACCACATTGCGTGGTCTGTGCAGCGGATGGCAGAACGGCGAAGCATCGCGTGGGCAGCAAGTCCTGCGTATCCCCATCTGCGGGCAAGAAGAAGAGAGGGAAGGCAGGCCAGGCTACTGAGCAGTCTTCTTGCTCACCTCAGCAAGCGGAAACGCAGCAGGGGACTGAGGAGGTTCCAATGGCCGAAGACTAATAATGGACCTGAACCTCCTCCAGGCGAATATCAACCACTGCGCCAGAGCTCAGGACCTCCTCTTCCAGAGCATGGCGGAGTGGTTGATTCACGTAGCCGTGGTAGCTGAGCCCTATCGCGTCCCTTCTGGGGATAATTGGGTGGGAGATACGGAAGGAGTGGTTGCCATAACGTCCCGGTCCATAGTGGGCTCTCCAGCCTTCGATAACGTAGTGCGAGGTCGGGTATACGTCTCGGCTTTCGTTGACGACGTTATGGTAGTCGGAGTGTACTTCTCGCCTAATAAAAGTCTCGCTGACTTCGAACAGTTTCTTGCTGAAGTCGGCGTCCTGATAAGCAGAAGACGCTCCGGCCGCGTTCTTGTCGCTGGGGACCTCAATGCAAAATCTGTGGCATGGGGGTGTCCAGCGACGGATCCGCGTGGACGAGAGCTGGAGGAATGGGCGATGGCGACTGGCCTCACGGTCTTAAACCGAGGATCGGTAAACACATGCGTGCGGCAACAGGGCGGCTCCATTGTGGACGTCACTTTCGCAGATGCTGCCCTGGCGCGCCGTGTTCGGGGCTGGAAGGCGCTGGAGAACGTGGAGACGTTGTCGGACCACAGATACTTGAGGTTCGACATCTCCGCAAGTTCGGTTCTCCCGAGCGGTCCAACCCCCTTGCGAGAGGACGGTCCTCGTTGGTCGCTGTCGCGCATTGACCGGGACTTTTTGGTCGAGGTCGAGGTCCTTAACCGGCCGGACTGCGAGGAAGAAAACCTCTATAAAAATCACCCCGAATCCCAAGCGGCGGCGCACCGCGAGGGGATGCATGGCTGATGGGTAGTTCAGTCTCTAGTGCGACCCCCGTCAGGGTACCGGCCGACACCCTTTGGCGAGTTACGCTTTGGCTTATCTGGGTGCAGGGGGCACCATCCGGATGGACTGAATATTTCCCCCATACTCGTGGGATCAAATATGGAAATAAATAAAATTAGAAAGAATAGTAATATTAGAGGGCTAGAAGGCCCGCAAGGAGAGGAAGAGAGAGGAAGGAAGAGAGAAGGACAGGCTTACCGGCTGAAGATTGTTCTGCCTAAGCCAACGGAGGAGGAAAAGGTTAATGAGCTTCTAATGGACACTGATTCAGACGATAGTGACAGAGTTTTGGAGGCCTTAGTGGAGCCTTGGAAGGTAGCCGGAGCCGTATCAAAGCGGCCCCATGATCAGGTGGACTCACGGGAAGAGGAAGAAGGAGAGCCCTCGTTGAAGGCTGTCGCAGTGGAGCCTGAGACTGAGTCTGCAGTAACAACAAAGGCAAAGATTAAAGTGGGAAGGGCTCGGGCTGAAAGAGTAGATGAAGGTGTGCGAGAACGGAGTCCTATCAATAGGGCTAAAGTGACCATGAATGCCGATGGCGAATATGGCCCAACAAAAGACGAGCTCATCGACAGGGCCAGGAGTGCGGTCTCCTCGATAACGTGCGAGACTCAGAAGTCCAACAACCTCAAGGGCGGCGTGAAGGGTGAAATAAACCGGGCTACCAAAGAAATCCGCGCAGCCATGGACGCCCTACAGGCAATGACGATTGACGAGGAAGCCCAAAGGCTCCGGGCAGACAACAGGAGGATGCGACAGGAGATGGCCGCCTTAAGAGCGGAGGTCAAGGCCCTCCGGTTCGCGTTCTCTGCAAGGGAAAAATCCCCTGCACCAGTGGGTCAGCCCGATCTGGGCATGGATCCCCAGAGCTCCCCGGCACTCGGCGAGATGCTTGAGACCTTAAAGAGGGATCTCTTTATATCCATCGGGGGGATGGTAAATGACCGCCTCGAGCAGCTGGAAAAGCGACTCCCACAGGAGCCCATTTTGAGGCCGCCACTCGCGGCTGATAAAAAGAAAGGAGCAGTTACCCGCCGCTCTCCCGATGAGCCATCAGCGGGCCCTTCGCCTGCGCGTCCAGCAAAGACTCGCTCGGCGGCAGGAACTAAGACCACTAAGCCTACCGCTGCGCCGCAGACAGAGTGCAGCGTCTCCACACGTAGTGCAGAGCCACGTGAGGCTGAAGCCACTGAGACCACGCTCCAGCCCCACCAACCCCACCCGCCTGGTCAAAGGTAATTGGGAGGAAGGCTAAAGCCAAGACGGCTAAGTCCACTAAGCCCAAGGCTCCTAACTCAGCCTGCGCACCTGCTAAGGCTACGCCGGCTAAACGCAAGGGTAAACTGAGCCCTCCAAAGTCCTCAGCGGTCGTTATCACCCTGAGGCCAGAAGTCGTCGCAACCCAAACTTACGCGACGGTCATGAAGACAGCCACCGCGGGCCTGGCCTTGAAGGAGGTCGGAGTGGATCATGTACGGGTGCGCAAATCAGCCACCGGGGCCAGAGTTATTGAGGTTCCGGGGGCCGACAGCGCCAAGGCTGCAGATGAGCTGGCGGGCAAACTGCAAGGCCTGGTCGGCGAATGGGTGACGGTTACACGGCCCATGAAAACCGCAGAACTGAGGATCGCTGGTATTGACGAGTCCGTCACACCTGAAGAAGTGCAGAGGGTGGTGGCGCAAATGGGAAGTGTTCCACTGGAGCAGGTTAGAGCTGGTGCTATTCGGGCGGGACCCAGCGGGACTGGATCGATATTGGTCCGATGCCCTGTGACTACAGCGAAGCTACTCGTAGCAGAGGGAAGGATAGTCGTTGGGTGGTCGTCAGCCCGTGTTACCCTTTTGGAACCTATCCCGATGCGCTGCTTTAAGTGCATGGGGGTGGGTCACACAAGGGCTCTCTGCCCATCACCTGCCGACCGGAGCACTTTGTGCTTCAGATGTGGCAGGGAAGGGCACAAGGCGGCCTCGTGCTCGGATGAGCCTAAATGTGCAATCTGCACGCAAATGGGCAGGAAAGCTGGTCATGTTATGGGAGGGCTTAAGTGTTTCCCGCCTCCAACGAAGGGTAAGGAGGCTCCTTTGACTCGGGCCCCAGGCTCTTCAAGAGGTCGACAAGAACCGCCACAGGAGGACATCGAAATGGCGACTAATGACCATACGCCATAGCGAATTTCTGCAGGCCAATCTGAACCACTGCGCCCGTGCCCAGGACCTCCTGATACAACACATGGCGGAGTGGCAGATTCAAGTGGCGACAGCCGCCGAGCCCTACTTCATCCCTACTCAATCAAATTGGGCTGGTGACGTCGAGGGATCGGTGGCTGTTGTGGTGCCGGCACATGGAATTCCACTGGTTCCACAACGCAGCGGACCAGGGTTTGTAGCGGTCGTGTGGGGGGAGGTGACACTAATTGGAGTATACTTCTCCCCAAACAAACCCCTGTCTGCCTTCGAGGCTTATCTTAGAAGTCTGGAGCCAGTGGTGAGAGGTGCGGCCCCGACCCAGGTAATCCTGATGGGGGACCTAAATGCGAAGTCTGCGGCGTGGGGATCCCCCATAACAGATCTGAGGGGAGTTGAGTTGGAGAACTGGGCTGCCATGGTCGGCCTGGTCCTTCTCAACCAAGGACGCGCAAACACCTGTGTGCGACGGCAGGGGGGGTCAATAGTGGATGTCTCATTCGCTACCCCTGCCATCGCCTCACGTGCCCAGGATTGGCGCGTCCTCGAGGAAGTGGAGACTCTGTCAGACCATCGGTACATCCGGTGGAGAGTCTCCGCATCCTGCTCGTTGCCTCAAAGTCAGACCGGAGGAGGGAGAGTAGTGTTTCCGAGATGGTCCCTAGCCCGCCTCGACCGTGAAATGGTGGAGGAAGGAGCCATTGTTGAGGCCTGGAACGCAGCCACCCCGGTGCTGACTGATGTTGAGGAGAGGGCGAGGCGTTTCCGCATCGCATTGAAGAGGGTATGTGATGCAGCGATGCCCCGGACCAGGTGCCTCCCAGCCCGGAAGGCGGTTTACTGGTGGTCGCAAGAAATTGCTGCTCTCCGTTGCGACAGTAATCGGGCGCGCCGGGCTTACACCCGCTGCCGCCGAAGAAGGCCACTGGACGCGCCGGAAGAGGATCGCCTATATAAAGAGCTCCAGAGGGCAAAAAGGGCATTCCAGGTGGCCATCGCTAATGCCAAGGACTCCGCCAGCGAGGAGTTCCTGGCAACCCTGAATAGGGATCCATGGGGTCGGCCATACCGCATCGTCAGAGGTAAGATGCGGAGTGCCCCACCCATGAACTCCATGGAGCCGGAGCTCCTTAATCGGGTGGTGTCTGGACTCTTTCCTCAACCACCAGCTTTTACGCCCCCGACTATGACGATTCCATCATTCGGGGAGCGAGAAGAGTCGATGGAAGCCCCTCCGGTCACAGAGGATGAATTAGGAGAAGCGTGGAACCACCTGCGGCGGTGCAAGAAGGCACCGGGACCGGATGGAGTCCCGGGAAGAGTCCTGGCGCTGGCCTTGAGGCACCTCGGGAGCCACCTTAGGCAGTAGGAACATCGCTGGGTTTTAGTGGGTATTCTGGCCGCTTTATGCCGGTGAGTCCCACATACCCCTCCGGAAACGGCGCAGCTTCGGATGCGCTGTTTCCGGAGGGGATGCATAAACGCATTTCCCAGCGTTAAAAAAAAAAAAAAAAAAAAAAATAGGTTAGGTTAGATAACATCCAATCCTTATATTTTTTAATATCGCCAGATCAAACTTTTTTGTTTTTACTTACGTATTTACATTGACAGGTAACCGCAGTAATCAACGATTACCAATATAATATAGCTCCAGTCAAACCATTTGGCTTTACGTATGCACGTGCCCTGTGGGATCTAAACCGGATCTGCATGGTGGATTATACAATTTCTGTCATCGTTATACACCACACAGATTTTAGTACAGAGTTTATTATATATTAGCACACCCACGGAGATAGGAAATTTGGGGTCTGAGCCCCAGTGGCTTGAACAGAACATTAAAGTGTCGGTCCCCGTTATTACTAACTTGTGATATTAAAAGTAGTTCTACTATAAGAGGGAGGAGGCGTGTACCCAGCAATGGGACATTCAAGCTATGGATGAAGATGATGGTGAATCACGTAGCAACGTCGCAAGTTTACCTCACTAACAGGATTCTACAAGGTATGTGTAGGAGCTTGTTCGTCGAGCAAGTATCTACGTCACCACGTACCACGAGCCAACTTTACAAAATATACGTCATTCAAGCATCTAAAGTAACAGGTAACCCCAGTAATCGTTATTACCAATATTACCCGTCTCACGTGGTCAACGTGAGCGATATGTCTCTAAGCGCAGACTTGATCGCATCGTAGGACGCGAAGGAGATGCCCACCGCGATGGGGCCCTTTACCCAATTCATGCTGAGCCCTTTGAAGAAACCCCGCCAACCCTCCGATCTGTGAGATGAAAATCTAATTTGTAAGATGTGATTACTTCCAAAAGTATATCGCCCAAGTATAGAACTTTTGGTATAACTAATGAAAGTTTTTAAATAGAATTTAAAATAATGGTTTGAAGCCAATAATTTGGTTTTAAATAGAAAGAAAAACTAAATGCATATAATTCCCATTACTTCATGTACACGTGTAAACCACTGTACTACTTAATAATGAGAAGTTGAACCTGGTGGATGAGACAGTTTTTCTAGAAATATCGTTAGATGCTAAATTTCAATGGGCTAAAATTCATGTACATAATTTATAGAACATCCTTTAGTTCTGCCGCCTAAGCAGTAAAGAGGTCACGCCATATGACAGACATAGAAACTGTTGGAATTGTCTTATGGGGTACTGCCTGGGTAAGAAGATAGGGGTAGAAATGCAGGTAATCAAAGTTGTCGTTACCTGTAAACGGTGCGCAGCGTGGCCGCGATGGTGGGGTAGGGGTAGGTGCGGTCGGCGCGGCGCCGCGCGGTTTGCATGCGGCGCCGCACGATGTCCAGCGGGTACGACGCGGTCTGCGCGAGCGCGCCCGCCGCGCCGCCGAACGCCATGTTAGTGAGGCCTCGCGGGCTCGAGCCCGTGTACTCTGCGGAACAGATTTAGCTCGATTCATTCATTTAATTCATCCATTACAACTCAAGCCATCGACCGCATATTGCTAACTTCCCATTGACATTGCTATTCCAAGTAAACGGTAAAATGGTTTTATACACACGGGTTTTTCACGCCATTGGTTGCCTTGAAGAGATCGAGGCCACTGGCTTTTTAACCGACTTCAAGAAGGAAGAGTTTCTTAATTCGTCGGAATCTTTTTTTTTTAATGTATTACCCGATTACTCGAAGACGCCTGAACCGATTTGCTGTTATTAAAAAATCAACAATAATGTAACCCAAAGTAGCATTTTTTTTTGTATTTAAGTTCCTGGGCGTATGTTGAAGTCAGTTTTTTTTTTAATTTAAAATAATGTATTTATTACGTATTATGTTATTTTGTTCTATACTTTGGTCTGTTGTATAATAAATGTGTATTCATTCATTAAGGTGCTTAATGTGTATATAAAACTTTAGAGATTATAGGTAATAAAATGGTAATACAAATTTTCCGCTCTCATAGTTCGCTCTTTCGTTCAATCGTTCTTTCGTTTACATATCATTCAACATGAACAGCTATTTGAAACGGAGCTCATCCGCGGAAGTATCACCACCATGTTTTATTCTGTCGCTGAGCAGCATTGTTGTAATGCAGCGTTCCGATCTAAAGCGCGTGATTACAGTCACACGAGCCCAAACACCTACCCACCAAATTGCTGCTGCTGTTTTAGTTACTTTCACAGCATTAGGTCAATACTATGGGATACTGCTGCTAAGGTAAGCAGTGGTTACCTGTACAAGGTGTTACATGCAATTCTACCCTTTGTAGCTATACCTATCCGCAACGGTATACGTCTCAAATTGAAGGACACGGGGCGACACGTCCCATTCATTTGTTCATTCACTCACATTCGGGCGTCGTGAGTTAAACACGTGTAGCAATGTCCCGCGACTCACCCAGGTACCAGTGCTTCAGCGAGTCGTAGGTGAAGAAAGACACCCCCGCGTAGGGGATCACCCCCAGCACAGTGGCGGGGTAGCCTCTGCGGACACGGAGACCAGTCCATTATTACCGGAAACAATTCGCTACTTTTCTTAATTTGTGAAACAGCTAAAAATTTGCGACTTTTTCTATAAAACCCCAGCGTACAGACAGTTGTCTGATTAAATCTGTACTCAAAGAATGGGATAAGTTATTAAAATAATACTATTTTTACAAAATTAAAATTAAAGCGAAGCAGCGTATCGTTGATAAGATAATTATACTAAAACAATGTCAGAATAAAATATACTGGTTGTTGTATGAAACAATAATAAATTGATTGAATTACATTGTAGTTTTGTTTGCTCCGAAAAATACAGAAGTTAAAAGATTAAAGGTGGAGAGCAATTAGATGAAATTTATTCGCTTAAACTAAGAAAGAATTGACAGGAGAAACGGCTAAAGGGCGAATATTTAAAGAATTTGCAAGGGATGATGATTACAATCAAGGTAAGGGGAGAATGCACAGCGAAGAGAGTACAGGGCCAGGGTATAGGGCTGAAATGATAAATTCACGGGAGATAAAAGCAAAGCAGCATTTAAGGGGGGTTGCAATACGGGAAGAGTCAACTAGGCTAAAGTGAGGTGAAGCAGGAAATGTGGCAAGGGTTTAAAGGCGTCAGACTGGAGAAAGGACAACTTAGAAAATTTTACAGTTATTGGGCCAAAATTTGATGGGGGTTGGGAGGGGAATACATACAATAGAGGTTACGGGTGGGGATGAGGGGAATACATCGTTGAGAGCAGAGTGGTTGGGAGGGGAAGAGCAGGGGTCCGAAGGTAAAGGACGGGAAGAGCAGGGTTCCGAAGGTGAAGGACGGGAAGAGCAGGGGTCCGAAGGTAAAGGACGGGAAGAGCAGGGTTCCGAAGGTGAAGGACGGGAAGAGCAGGGGTCCGAAGGTGAAGGACGGGCAGAGCAGGGTTCCGAAGGTGAAGGAGGGGAAGAGCAGGGGTCCGAAGGTGAAGGACGGGATGAGGAGGGGTCCGAAGGTGAAGGAGGGGAAGAGCAGGGGTCCGAAGGTGAAGGACGGAAAGAGCAGGGGTCCGAAGGTGAAGGAGGGGAAGAGCAGGGGTCCGAAGGTGAAGGAGGGGAAGAGCAGGGGTCCGAAGGTCAAAGAGGGGAAGAGCAGGGGTCCGAAGGTAAAGGACGGGAAGAGCAGGGTTCCGAAGGTGAAGGACGGGAAGAGCAGGGGTCCGAAGGTGAAGGACGGGAAGAGCAGGGTTCCGAAGGTGAAGGAGGGGAAGAGCAGGGGTCCGAAGGTGAAGGAGGGGAAGAGCAGGGGTCCGAAGGTGAAGGAGGGGAAGAGCAGGGTTCCGAAGGTGAAGGAGGGGAAGAGCAGGGTTCAGAAGGTGAAGGACGGGAAGAGCAGGGTTCCAAAGGTGAAGGACAGGAAGAGCAGGGGTCCGAAGGTGAAGGACGGGAAGAGCAGGGTTCCGAAGGTGAAGGAGGGGAAGAGCAGGGGTCCGAAGGTGAAGGAGGGGAAGAGCAGGGGTCCGAAGGTGAAGGAGGGGAAGAGCAGGGTTCCGAAGGTGAAGGACGGGAAGAGCAGGGTTCCGAAGGTGAAGGAGGGGAAGAGCAGGGGTCCGAAGGTGAAGGAGGGGAAGAGCAGGGTTCCGAAGGTGAAGGAGGGGAAGAGCAGGGTTCAGAAGGTGAATGACGGGAAGAGCAGGGTTCCGAAGGTGAAGGAGGGGAAGAGCAGGGGTCCGAAGGTGAAGGACGGGAAGAGGAGGGGTCCGAAGGTGAAGGAGGGGAAGAGCAGGGGTCCGAAGGTGAAGGACGGAAAGAGCAGGGGTCCGAAGGTGAAGGAGGGAAAGAGCAGGGGTCCGAAGGTGAAGGAGGGGAAGAGCAGGGTTCCGAAGGTGAAGGAGGGGAAGGTCCGAAAGTGAAGGAGGGGAAGAGCAGGGTTCCGAAGGTGAAGGAGGGGAAGAGCAGGGGTCCGAAGGTGAAGGAGGGGAAGAGCAGGGGTCCGAAGGTGAAGGAGGGGAAGAGCAGGGGGCCGAAGGTGAAGGAGGGGAAGGTCCGAAGGTGAAGGACGGGAAGAGCAGGGTTCCGAAGGTGAAGGAGGGGAAGAGCAGGGTTCCGAAGGTGAAGGACGGGAAGAGCAGGGTTCCGAAGGTGAAGGAGGGGAAGAGCAGGGGGCCGAAGGTGAAGGAGGGGAAGGTCCGAAGGTGAAGGACGGGAAGAGCAGGGTTCCGAAGGTGAAGGAGGGGAAGAGCAGGGTTCCGAAGGTGAAGGACGGGAAGAGCAGGGTTCCGAAGGTGAAGGAGGGGAAGAGCAGGGTTCCGAAGGTGAAGGAGGGGAAGAGCAGGGTTCAGAAGGTGAAGGACGGGAAGAGCAGGGTTCCAAAGGTGAAGGACGGGAAGAGCAGGGGTCCGAAGGTGAAGGACGGGAAGAGCAGGGGTCCGAAGGTGAAGGAGGGGAAGAGCAGGGGTCCGAAGGTGAAGGAGGGGAAGAGCAGGGGTCCGAAGGTGAACGAGGGGAAGAGCAGGGGTCCGAAGGTGAAGGAGGGGAATAGCAGGGGTCCGAAGGTGAAGGAGGGGAAGAGCAGGGGTCCGAAGGTGAACGAGGGGAAGAGCAGGGGTCCGAAGGTGAAGGAGGGGAAGAGCCGGGGGCCGAAGGTGAAGGAGGGGAAGAGCAGGGGTCCGAAGGTGAAGGAGGGGAAGAGCAGGGTTCAGAAGGTGAAGGAGGGGAAGGTCCGAAGGTGAAGGAGGGGAAGAGCAGGGGTCCGAAGGTGAAGGAGGGGAATAGCAGGGGTCCGAAGGTGAAGGAGGGGAAGAGCAGGGGTCCGAAGGTGAAGGAGGGGAAGAGCAGGGGTCCGAAGGTGAACGAGGGGAAGAGCAGGGGTCCGAAGGTGAAGGAGGGGAAGAGCAGGGGGCTGAAGGTGAAGGAGGGGAAGAGCAGGGGTCCGAAGGTGAAGGAGGGGAAGAGCAGGGGTCCGAAGGTGAAGGAGGGGAAGAGCAGGGGTCCGAAGGTGAAGGAGGGGAAGAGCAGGGGTCCGAAGGTGAAGGAGGGGAAGAGCAGGGTTCCGAAGGTGAAGGAGGGGAAGAGCAGGGTTCCGAAGGTAAAGGAGGGGAAGAGCAGGGGTCCGAAGGTGAAGGACGGGAAGAGCAGGGTTCCGAAGGTGAAGGAGGGGAAGAGCAGGGTTCCGAAGGTGAAGGAGGGGAAGAGCAGGGTTCAGAAGGTGAAGGACGGGAAGAGCAGGGGTCCGAAGGTGAACGAGGGGAAGAGCAGGGGTCCGAAGGTGAAGGAGGGGAAGAGCAGGGGGCCGAAGGTGAAGGAGGGGAAGAGCAGGGGTCCGAAGGTGAAGGAGGGGAAGAGCAGGGGTCCGAAGGTGAAGGAGGGGATGAGCAGGGGTCCGAAGGTGAAGGAGGGGAAGAGCAGGGGTCCGAAGGTGAAGGAGGGGAAGAGCAGGGGTCCGAAGGTGAAGGAGGGGAAGAGCAGGGGTCCGAAGGTGAAGGAGGGGAAGAGCAGGGGTCCGAAGGTGAAGGAGGGGAAGAGCAGGGTTCCGAAGGTGAAGGAGGGGAAGAGCAGGGTTCCGAAGGTAAAGGACGGGAAGAGCAGGGTTCCGAAGGTGAAGGACGGGAAGAGCAGGGGTCCGAAGGTGAAGGAGGGGAAGAGCAGGGTTCCGAAGGTGAAGGAGGGGAAGAGCAGGGTTCCGAAGGTGAAGGACGGGAAGAGCAGGGGTCCGAAGGTGAAGGAGGGGAAGAGCAGGGTTCCGAAGGTGAAGGACGGGAAGAGCAGGGTTCCGAAGGTGAAGGAGGGGAAGAGCAGGGTTCCGAAGGTGAAGGAGGGTGTTAGCGACGCAAAAAGCCCTCTTGTTAATTATTAATTAATAAATTATAAATAATTAATATTATATAATTTAAGCTGAAATAAATGATTGTCTATGGTTTTAATAAATAATGTGCTAAAAACGGAACGTAGGTGGCGGGGGCGGCAAACCGTTATTCTGACGTCCGCGGCGGTTCAAATTGTAGACGTTCACCGCAACCGACCGCAGCCGCATCGTTTAAACTTTGCCAACCGCTACACACGTTCTGTCAGCCAAGTCACTTAAAGAAACCCTGTGTTTTCACTTGCCCTGGCCCCTACAAGTGGCCCTTCGAGCCGGATCGCAAGGTATGTTCCAAACTCCACCGCCAAATATGGTGAACACTGTGAAGAAACAGGACCTAGTTGAGGAGCAGGAGCAGAGCCAGCACACATGTAAGCAGGTGAAAAAGCAGGTACCCCTAAAGGAGGAGCTTAGAAAAAGGCTTTTCGATGAAGTAGAACCAGCTACTAGTGTTAAGAGCACTAGCGGCCACGCAGTGGCACCGAGTAGGGCTTCTACACGCAATGGCACGTCGAGAAAGTCAAGTTCAGCATCCATCCGAGCAAGAAAGACACGGCTGGAACTAGAGGCAGCGGAGGCGAAAGCGCGTATTGAGATGCAGCTAATTGAGAAAAGGTTGCAAGCTGATATGGCAGCACTAGATGAGGAAGCATACAGTCCACTACCGGAGGAGCATGAGGTGCGTAGCAATAATAATAGTTCTGTAGAGAAATGGTTAGAGCACAGTCAGCACGAGCAGTCAGCACAGCCCGTCCAGCAGGATGGTTCAGATTTAGGCGAGCTGTGCCCGCCCGCCGCTATAGGCGGTGGCACTGATGGGACTGTACACATGCTGGCTAGCGCACTCAAAGAAATGGCAACTATTGCTAAGCACAACGCACCACATGCACAAACACATAAGTTTTTAAGCCGTATTAGCACACAGAAGGATCTACCAACGTTTGAGGGCGACCCCATGGACTGGCTTTATTTTAAGCAAGCTTACGACGAGTCCACAAAAGTATGTAGCTTTAGCCCCAGGGAGAATCTGTGGAGGCTACGTAGTTACCTCCGCGGACCAGCAAAGGAAGCCGTCACGGCGCTGCTGATTAGCGCCACCACACCGGACATAGTAATGTCAGCACTGGAGCTACAATTTGGTAACCCCGATATTATTATCACTAGAATAGTACAAGATGTCCAGAAGCTTCCAGCAATGGCACAGGAATATCATAAGGATATAGTCAAGTTTTCCGTTAAAGTTCAAAATTTCGTCGCAGCAGTCCTCGCTATCGGTGAAGATGAGTACCTAAAAAACATGAATATCATGTCGGCCGTGTTGTCTAAGTTCCCAACGGTTTTGTTATCAAAATGGACGGACTACAGCTATCCGCTTATAACCGACGGATCTAAAGCCAAACTCGTAATATTATCCGATTTTTTAAAAGAGGAAGCAGTTAAAACTACAAAAACCGCGATTAATATTAATAGCATCAAAGCCGATCAAAACTTTTCAAAGCGAAAATATGCCGTAAACTATGTAAACAAATCTCATGTGTTATTACAAAGCGAATCTAACACGGACGCGGGTATGAAATGTCGGTTTTGCTACAGCGGGCCGAAACACAATCTACCGGACTGCAAAGTATTCAAAAAGGCACTACAAAAGGATCGGTGGCGTCACGTAAAGCGGTACGGTATATGTTATAAATGTCTGTCACCCACGAAGCACGACAGGGATATTTGCCCGGCGCCTGCTTGTGATAAAAACAATTGCGGGCAGGCTCATCACCGATTGTTACATTATGAGAAGAGCAGTACGGGAAATGATAACACTACGGGCCTACACGAGTCTTCTGAACGCGAACCCACTACCGAAGCACAACAAGTAACGCACATTAAAGAAAACAATCGTCAGGTACTATTAAAGGTTGTAACGGTACAAATACACGGACCGATGGGAACTGTAACAACTGCCGCGTTGCTCGACGACGGGTCAACTGTAACGCTAATGAACTCGGAACTAGCCGCAAGAGTGGGGCTACGCGGGCATAGAAAAACTATGCGTGTGCGCGGCGCATGGGACACTAATGAGCTAGAATGCGACAGCGAGATAGTAAATTTCACTGAATCCAACAAAGACGGCCAGCTATTTACACTTACGGCGCATAGCGTTAGCGATCTGAATTTACCTGCTTAAGATACCTCTAATTTAGGTATTTCACGATATGGACATATTTCTCAAATTAAAAATCAACTTAATCTTGAATATTATAAGCCACAGCTGCTAATAGGGCAAGATAACTATCACGTATTATTACCATTACAAGTTCTAGAAGGCAAACCAGGGGAACCGTTTGCTACTCTTACTCCTACCTACTGCTTAAGCTGCTACTGGGGGACGCATTCTCGAGCTGCCTGGCGCCTCCAGCGCCGAAAAGGCGGATGCCCTTGCCCTCAGGCTTAAGGAGGTGGTCAGCGAGGAGATCGCTCGAGTCTCAAGGCCGGTTAAATGTGCTGATATGCGCATAGCGGGCCTTGATGACTCGGTCTCAAAAGGAGATGTCGTTGGCGCTGTGGCGAAAGTTGGCGATTGTCCTCCAGAGCAAGTGCTGGCGGGAGAAATCAGGCAAGACGCGGGGGGCCTGGGTACAGTGTGGCTGCGTTGTCCAGTGGCAGCAGCCAAGAAAGTGCTTGAGGGTGGCAGGCTGCTCGTCGGCTGGGTGTCAACCCAAGTCAAGGTGCTAGACGAGCGGCCCCAGCGGTGCTACCGCTGCCTGGAATTTGGCCACATGAGGGCGCTTTGCACTGCCGAGATCCGTTTAGTGGTCGGAGCGTACTTCTCGCCGAACAGAGCTCTGGTCGAGTTCGAACAGTTCCTGGTCGAGATCGGGGCTCTTATCGGCCGAAGTCGTCCTTGCCGGGTACTCGTCGTCGGAGATCTCAACGCAAAGTCTACTGCGTGGGGATCCCCGGCGACCGATGCTCGTGGTGAGGCACTCGAGGAGTGGGCGGTTATGACGGGCCTAGAGGTGTTGCGGGGGTGGGTCCATTGTGGACGTGACGTTCGCAGATTCCATCCTGGCGCGCCATGTGTCGGGCTGGGAGGTTCTGCAGGATGAGGAGGCGCTCTCGGATTGCGCTTGTACGGCAATTACCGGGAAGCCGTCGGGACCCTGAAGGTGGCAGTGGCAACAGCCAAGAATCTGGCGGTACCTTTAGGGAGGCACGCATGTTGGCGACCGCTGGGGTGGCCCAAGTTGTGGCTCGGATCTGACGGTTGGGGCTGGAGGTCGCCCTTAACAAATCTGAGGCTTTGTGTTTTCACGGGCCTCGGATGGCACCTCCAGCTGGGTCGAATCTGGTGGTGGGAGGAGTTTCCATCGCTGTCGAGTCAACGATGAAGTACCTGGGACTCGTCCTCGACAGCCGATGGAAATTCGAGGAGCACTTTCGGCGCCTGGCCCCCAAACTCATCGGGGCTGCAGGGGCGCTGAGTCGGCTCCTCCCTAACTTGGGCGGAACTGGCGTTGGCTGCCGCGGCCTGTACACAGGAGTGGTGCGGTCGATGGCGGTTGACGCTCTTGTCGCCCGTAATAGGACCCTGCTGCGAAGGCCGCAACGGGTCATGGCGGCAAGAGTGATCAGAGCGTACCGCACCATTTCGCACGAGGCGGCCTGCGCGTTGGCAGGGACACCCCCGTGGGACCTGGATGCGGAGGTGTTGGCGTGTGTGCACGAGCGAAGGGTGGAGGTCCGAATGCGGGGAGAACACCCTTCGCCGGAGAGGGTCACTGGGTGGCGGCGTTTAGCGCAGGCCGAGCTCTTTCGCCAATGGCGAGAGAGGCTCGAGTCACCCGGTGCCGGTCTGCGGACTATTGACGGGATTCGCCCCGTGCTTCAGCAGTGGGTGGAGAGAAGACACGGGGTGATGACCTTCCACCTTGCGCAGGTGCTTTCAGGACACGGTTGTTTCGGAAAGTACCTGTGCAAGATTGCCGGTAGGGAACCTACCGAGGAGTGCACGAGTGCGGCTGCGCTGTGGACACGGCGCAACATACGCTTGCCGATTGCCCGAGCTGGGCGGTGAACTCGTGGCGGTAGTGGGACAAGACCTCTCCCTGCCGGCTGTGGTCAGGGCCATGGCCGGCAGTGAGACGTCTTGGGATGCGATAGTCTCGTTCTGCGAAGACGTGATGACGCAGAAGGAGGCAGCGGAGCGGCTGAGAGAGGATGCCGTGGACTCCCAGCCGATCCGCCGCAGGAGAGTCGGGCGCAGGCGGCTTGCACAAGACCGCCGCCTGCCCCCATAAGGAGGACCTTCGGGCGATAGATGCGGGGACATTTACCGCCCGTGGGTCCTCGTGCTGGAAGGCGCACTTTGTGTTCTAAGTGCGCCTTTGGCGAATGAGGGGGCACGAATTGCCCCCGGAGAAGGGTCCGCCGGAGCGGACGCCGCTGGCTGGGTCGCGGTCGTGTGCGAAAGCGTTCCCGTAACCCAGTCACCAGGCGAAGTGTTTGAACACCGTGGGTTTAGTCGGTAAGAGTCCGACATGACCGGACGGATCCGCGTGGACGAGAGCTGGAGGAATGGGCGATGGCGACTGGCCTCACGGTCTTAAACCGAGGATCGGTAAACACATACGTGCGGCAACAGGGCGGCTCCATTGTGGACGTCACTTTCGCAGATGCTGCCCTGGCGCGCCGTGTTCGGGGCTGGAAGGTGCTGGAGAACGTGGAGACGTTGTCGGACCACAGATACTTGAGGTTCGACATCTCCGCAAGTTCGGTTCTCCCGAGCGGTCCAACCCCCTTGCGAGAGGACGGTCCTCGTTGGTCGCTGTCGCGCATTGACCGGGACTTTTTGGTCGAGGTCGAGGTCCTTAACCGGCCGGACTGCGAGGAAGAAAACCTCTATAAAAATCACCCCGAATCCCAAGCGGCGGCGCACCGCGAGGGGATGCATGGCTGATGGGTAGTTCAGTCTCTAGTGCGACCCCCGTCAGGGTACCGGCCGACACCCTTTGGCGAGTTACGCTTTGGCTTATCTGGGTGCAGGGGGCACCACCCGGATGGACTGAATATTTCCCCCATACTCGTGGGATCAAATATGGAAATAAATAAAATTAGAAAGAATAGTAATATTAGAGGGCTAGAAGGCCCGCAAGGAGAGGAAGAGAGAGGAAGGAAGAGAGAAGGACAGGCTTACCGGCTGAAGATTGTTCTGCCTAAGCCAACGGAGGAGGAAAAGGTTAATGAGCTTCTAATGGACACTGATTCAGACGATAGTGACAGAGTTTTGGAGGCCTTAGTGGAGCCTTGGAAGGTAGCCGGAGCCGTATCAAAGCGGCCCCATGATCAGGTGGACTCACGGGAAGAGGAAGAAGGAGAGCCCTCGTTGAAGGCTGTCGCAGTGGAGCCTGAGACTGAGTCTGCAGTAACAACAAAGGCAAAGATTAAAGTGGGAAGGGCTCGGGCTGAAAGAGTAGATGAAGGTGTGCGAGAACGGAGTCCTATCAATAGGGCTAAAGTGACCATGAATGCCGATGGCGAATATGGCCCAACAAAAGACGAGCTCATCGACAGGGCCAGGAGTGCGGTCTCCTCGATAACGTGCGAGACTCAGAAGTCCAACAACCTCAAGGGCGGCGTGAAGGGTGAAATAAACCGGGCTACCAAAGAAATCCGCGCAGCCATGGACGCCCTACAGGCAATGACGATTGACGAGGAAGCCCAAAGGCTCCGGGCAGACAACAGGAGGATGCGACAGGAGATGGCCGCCTTAAGAGCGGAGGTCAAGGCCCTCCGGTTCGCGTTCTCTGCAAGGGAAAAATCCCCTGCACCAGTGGGTCAGCCCGATCTGGGCATGGATCCCCAGAGCTCCCCGGCACTCGGCGAGATGCTTGAGACCTTAAAGAGGGATCTCTTTATATCCATCGGGGGGATGGTAAATGACCGCCTCGAGCAGCTGGAAAAGCGACTCCCACAGGAGCCCATTTTGAGGCCGCCACTCGCGGCTGATAAAAAGAAAGGAGCAGTTACCCGCCGCTCTCCCGATGAGCCATCAGCGGGCCCTTCGCCTGCGCGTCCAGCAAAGACTCGCTCGGCGGCAGGAACTAAGACCACTAAGCCTACCGCTGCGCCGCAGACAGAGTGCAGCGTCTCCACACGTAGTGCAGAGCCACGTGAGGCTGAAGCCACTGAGACCACGCTCCAGCCCCACCAACCCCACCCGCCTGGTCAAAGGTGATTGGGAGGAAGGCTAAAGCCAAGACGGCTAAGTCCACTAAGCCCAAGGCTCCTAACTCAGCCTGCGCACCTGCTAAGGCTACGCCGGCTAAACGCAAGGGTAAACTGAGCCCTCCAAAGTCCTCAGCGGTCGTTATCACCCTGAGGCCAGAAGTCGTCGCAACCCAAACTTACGCGACGGTCATGAAGACAGCCACCGCGGGCCTGGCCTTGAAGGAGGTCGGAGTGGATCATGTACGGGTGCGCAAATCAGCCACCGGGGCCAGAGTTATTGAGGTTCCGGGGGCCGACAGCGCCAAGGCTGCAGATGAGCTGGCGGGCAAGGCCTGGTCGGCGAATGGGTGACGGTTACACGGCCCATGAAAACCGCAGAACTGAGGATCGCTGGTATTGACGAGTCCGTCACACCTGAAGAAGTGCAGAGGGTGGTGGCGCAAATGGGAAGTGTTCCACTGGAGCAGGTTAGAGCTGGTGCTATTCGGGCGGGACCCAGCGGGACTGGATCGATATTGGTCCGATGCCCTGTGACTACAGCGAAGCTACTCGTAGCAGAGGGAAGGATAGTCGTTGGGTGGTCGTCAGCCCGTGTTACCCTTTTGGAACCTATCCCGATGCGCTGCTTTAAGTGCATGGGGGTGGGTCACACAAGGGCTCTCTGCCCATCACCTGCCGACCGGAGCACTTTGTGCTTCAGATGTGGCAGGGAAGGGCACAAGGCGGCCTCGTGCTCGGATGAGCCTAAATGTGCAATCTGCACGCAAATGGGCAGGAAAGCTGGTCATGTTATGGGAGGGCTTAAGTGTTTCCCGCCTCCAACGAAGGGTAAGGAGGCTCCTTTGACTCGGGCCCCAGGCTCTTCAAGAGGTCGACAAGAACCGCCACAGGAGGACATCGAAATGGCGACTAATGACCATACGCCATAGCGAATTTCTGCAGGCCAATCTGAACCACTGCGCCCGTGCCCAGGACCTCCTGATACAACACATGGCGGAGTGGCAGATTCAAGTGGCGACAGCCGCCGAGCCCTACTTCATCCCTACTCAATCAAATTGGGCTGGTGACGTCGAGGGATCGGTGGCTGTTGTGGTGCCGGCACATGGAATTCCACTGGTTCCACAACGCAGCGGACCAGGGTTTGTAGCGGTCGTGTGGGGGGAGGTGACACTAATTGGAGTATACTTCTCCCCAAACAAACCCCTGTCTGCCTTCGAGGCTTATCTTAGAAGTCTGGAGCCAGTGGTGAGAGGTGCGGCCCCGACCCAGGTAATCCTGATGGGGGACCTAAATGCGAAGTCTGCGGCGTGGGGATCCCCCATAACAGATCTGAGGGGAGTTGAGTTGGAGAACTGGGCTGCCATGGTCGGCCTGGTCCTTCTCAACCAAGGACGCGCAAACACCTGTGTGCGACGGCAGGGGGGGTCAATAGTGGATGTCTCATTCGCTACCCCTGCCATCGCCTCACGTGCCCAGGATTGGCGCGTCCTCGAGGAAGTGGAGACTCTGTCAGACCATCGGTACATCCGGTGGAGAGTCTCCGCATCCTGCTCGTTGCCTCAAAGTCAGACCGGAGGAGGGAGAGTAGTGTTTCCGAGATGGTCCCTAGCCCGCCTCGACCGTGAAATGGTGGAGGAAGGAGCCATTGTTGAGGCCTGGAACGCAGCCACCCCGGTGCTGACTGATGTTGAGGAGAGGGCGAGGCGTTTCCGCATCGCATTGAAGAGGGTATGTGATGCAGCGATGCCCCGGACCAGGTGCCTCCCAGCCCGGAAGGCGGTTTACTGGTGGTCGCAAGAAATTGCTGCTCTCCGTTGCGACAGTAATCGGGCGCGCCGGGCTTACACCCGCTGCCGCCGAAGAAGGCCACTGGACGCGCCGGAAGAGGATCGCCTATATAAAGAGCTCCAGAGGGCAAAAAGGGCATTCCAGGTGGCCATCGCTAATGCCAAGGACTCCGCCAGCGAGGAGTTCCTGGCAACCCTGAATAGGGATCCATGGGGTCGGCCATACCGCATCGTCAGAGGTAAGATGCGGAGTGCCCCACCCATGAACTCCATGGAGCCGGAGCTCCTTAATCGGGTGGTGTCTGGACTCTTTCCTCAACCACCAGCTTTTACGCCCCCGACTATGACGATTCCATCATTCGGGGAGCGAGAAGAGTCGATGGAAGCCCCTCCGGTCACAGAGGATGAATTAGGAGAAGCGTGGAACCACCTGCGGCGGTGCAAGAAGGCACCGGGACCGGATGGAGTCCCGGGAAGAGTCCTGGCGCTGGCCTTGAGGCACCTCGGGAGCCACCTTAGGCAGTAGGAACATCGCTGGGTTTTAGTGGGTATTCTGGCCGCTTTATGCCGGTGAGTCCCACATACCCCTCCGGAAACGGCGCAGCTTCGGATGCGCTGTTTCCGGAGGGGATGCATAAACGCATTTCCCAGCGTTAAAAAAAAAAAAAAAAAAAAAAATAGGTTAGGTTAGATAACATCCAATCCTTATATTTTTTAATATCGCCAGATCAAACTTTTTTGTTTTTACTTACGTATTTACATTGACAGGTAACCGCAGTAATCAACGATTACCAATATAATATAGCTCCAGTCAAACCATTTGGCTTTACGTATGCACGTGCCCTGTGGGATCTAAACCGGATCTGCATGGTGGATTATACAATTTCTGTCATCGTTATACACCACACAGATTTTAGTACAGAGTTTATTATATATTAGCACACCCACGGAGATAGGAAATTTGGGGTCTGAGCCCCAGTGGCTTGAACAGAACATTAAAGTGTCGGTCCCCGTTATTACTAACTTGTGATATTAAAAGTAGTTCTACTATAAGAGGGAGGAGGCGTGTACCCAGCAATGGGACATTCAAGCTATGGATGAAGATGATGGTGAATCACGTAGCAACGTCGCAAGTTTACCTCACTAACAGGATTCTACAAGGTATGTGTAGGAGCTTGTTCGTCGAGCAAGTATCTACGTCACCACGTACCACGAGCCAACTTTACAAAATATACGTCATTCAAGCATCTAAAGTAACAGGTAACCCCAGTAATCGTTATTACCAATATTACCCGTCTCAAGTGGTCAACGTGAGCGATATGTCTCTAAGCGCAGACTTGATCGCATCGTAGGACGCGAAGGAGATGCCCACCGCGATGGGGCCCTTTACCCAATTCATGCTGAGCCCTTTGAAGAAACCCCGCCAACCCTCCGATCTGTGAGATGAAAATCTAATTTGTAAGATGTGATTACTTCCAAAAGTATATCGCCCAAGTATAGAACTTTTGGTATAACTAATGAAAGTTTTTAAATAGAATTTAAAATAATGGTTTGAAGCCAATAATTTGGTTTTAAATAGAAAGAAAAACTAAATGCATATAATTCCCATTACTTCATGTACACGTGTAAACCACTGTACTACTTAATAATGAGAAGTTGAACCTGGTGGATGAGACAGTTTTTCTAGAAATATCGTTAGATGCTAAATTTCAATGGGCTAAAATTCATGTACATAATTTATAGAACATCCTTTAGTTCTGCCGCCTAAGCAGTAAAGAGGTCACGCCATATGACAGACATAGAAACTGTTGGAATTGTCTTATGGGGTACTGCCTGGGTAAGAAGATAGGGGTAGAAATGCAGGTAATCAAAGTTGTCGTTACCTGTAAACGGTGCGCAGCGTGGCCGCGATGGTGGGGTAGGGGTAGGTGCGGTCGGCGCGGCGCCGCGCGGTTTGCATGCGGCGCCGCACGATGTCCAGCGGGTACGACGCGGTCTGCGCGAGCGCGCCCGCCGCGCCGCCGAACGCCATGTTAGTGAGGCCTCGCGGGCTCGAGCCCGTGTACTCTGCGGAACAGATTTAGCTCGATTCATTCATTTAATTCATCCATTACAACTCAAGCCATCGACCGCATATTGCTAACTTCCCATTGACATTGCTATTCCAAGTAAACGGTAAAATGGTTTTATACACACGGGTTTTTCACGCCATTGGTTGCCTTGAAGAGATCGAGGCCACTGGCTTTTTAACCGACTTCAAGAAGGAAGAGTTTCTTAATTCGTCGGAATCTTTTTTTTTTTAATGTATTACCCGATTACTCGAAGACGCCTGAACCGATTTGCTGTTATTAAAAAATCAACAATAATGTAACCCAAAGTAGCATTTTTTTTTTTATTTAAGTTCCTGGGCGTATGTTGAAGTCAGTTTTTTTTTTAATTTAAAATAATGTATTTATTACGTATTATGTTATTTTGTTCTATACTTTGGTCTGTTGTATAATAAATGTGTATTCATTCATTAAGGTGCTTAATGTGTATATAAAACTTTAGAGATTATAGGTAATAAAATGGTAATACAAATTTTCCGCTCTCATAGTTCGCTCTTTCGTTCAATCGTTCTTTCGTTTACATATCATTCAACATGAACAGCTATTTGAAACGGAGCTCATCCGCGGAAGTATCACCACCATGTTTTATTCTGTCGCTGAGCAGCATTGTTGTAATGCAGCGTTCCGATCTAAAGCGCGTGATTACAGTCACACGAGCCCAAACACCTACCCACCAAATTGCTGCTGCTGTTTTAGTTACTTTCACAGCATTAGGTCAATACTATGGGATACTGCTGCTAAGGTAAGCAGTGGTTACCTGTACAAGGTGTTACATGCAATTCTACCCTTTGTAGCTATACCTATCCGCAACGGTATACGTCTCAAATTGAAGGACACGGGGCGACACGTCCCATTCATTTGTTCATTCACTCACATTCGGGCGTCGTGAGTTAAACACGTGTAGCAATGTCCCGCGACTCACCCAGGTACCAGTGCTTCAGCGAGTCGTAGGTGAAGAAAGACACCCCCGCGTAGGGGATCACCCCCAGCACAGTGGCGGGGTAGCCTCTGCGGACACGGAGACCAGTCCATTATTACCGGAAACAATTCGCTACTTTTCTTAATTTGTGAAACAGCTAAAAATTTGCGACTTTTTCTATAAAACCCCAGCGTACAGACAGTTGTCTGATTAAATCTGTACTCAAAGAATGGGATAAGTTATTAAAATAATACTATTTTTACAAAATTAAAATTAAAGCGAAGCAGCGTATCGTTGATAAGATAATTATACTAAAACAATGTCAGAATAAAATATACTGGTTGTTGTATGAAACAATAATAAATTGATTGAATTACATTGTAGTTTTGTTTGCTCCGAAAAATACAGAAGTTAAAAGATTAAAGGTGGAGAGCAATTAGATGAAATTTATTCGCTTAAACTAAGAAAGAATTGACAGGAGAAACGGCTAAAGGGCGAATATTTAAAGAATTTGCAAGGGATGATGATTACAATCAAGGTAAGGGGAGAATGCACAGCGAAGAGAGTACAGGGCCAGGGTATAGGGCTGAAATGATAAATTCACGGGAGATAAAAGCAAAGCAGCATTTAAGGGGGGTTGCAATACGGGAAGAGTCAACTAGGCTAAAGTGAGGTGAAGCAGGAAATGTGGCAAGGGTTTAAAGGCGTCAGACTGGAGAAAGGACAACTTAGAAAATTTTACAGTTATTGGGCCAAAATTTGATGGGGGTTGGGAGGGGAATACATACAATAGAGGTTACGGGTGGGGATGAGGGGAATACATCGTTGAGAGCAGAGTGGTTGGGAGGGGAAGAGCAGGGGTCCGAAGGTAAAGGACGGGAAGAGCAGGGTTCCGAAGGTGAAGGACGGGAAGAGCAGGGGTCCGAAGGTAAAGGACGGGAAGAGCAGGGTTCCGAAGGTGAAGGACGGGAAGAGCAGGGGTCCGAAGGTGAAGGACGGGCAGAGCAGGGTTCCGAAGGTGAAGGAGGGGAAGAGCAGGGGTCCGAAGGTGAAGGACGGGATGAGGAGGGGTCCGAAGGTGAAGGAGGGGAAGAGCAGGGGTCCGAAGGTGAAGGACGGAAAGAGCAGGGGTCCGAAGGTGAAGGAGGGGAAGAGCAGGGGTCCGAAGGTGAAGGAGGGGAAGAGCAGGGGTCCGAAGGTCAAAGAGGGGAAGAGCAGGGGTCCGAAGGTAAAGGACGGGAAGAGCAGGGTTCCGAAGGTGAAGGACGGGAAGAGCAGGGGTCCGAAGGTGAAGGACGGGAAGAGCAGGGTTCCGAAGGTGAAGGAGGGGAAGAGCAGGGGTCCGAAGGTGAAGGAGGGGAAGAGCAGGGGTCCGAAGGTGAAGGAGGGGAAGAGCAGGGTTCCGAAGGTGAAGGAGGGGAAGAGCAGGGTTCCGAAGGTGAAGGACGGGAAGAGCAGGGTTCCGAAGGTGAAGGAGGGGAAGAGCAGGGGTCCGAAGGTGAAGGAGGGGAAGAGCAGGGTTCCGAAGGTGAAGGAGGGGAAGAGCAGGGTTCAGAAGGTGAATGACGGGAAGAGCAGGGTTCCGAAGGTGAAGGAGGGGAAGAGCAGGGGTCCGAAGGTGAAGGACGGGAAGAGGAGGGGTCCGAAGGTGAAGGAGGGGAAGAGCAGGGGTCCGAAGGTGAAGGAGGGGAAGAGCAGGGTTCCGAAGGTGAGGGAGGGGAAGAGCAGGGTTCAGAAGGTGAATGACGGGAAGAGCAGGGTTCCGAAGGTGAAGGAGGGGAAGAGCAGGGGTCCGAAGGTGAAGGACGGGAAGAGGAGGGGTCCGAAGGTGAAGGAGGGGAAGAGCAGGGGTCCGAAGGTGAAGGACGGAAAGAGCAGGGGTCCGAAGGTGAAGGAGGGAAAGAGCAGGGGTCCGAAGGTGAAGGAGGGGAAGAGCAGGGTTCCGAAGGTGAAGGAGGGGAAGGTCCGAAAGTGAAGGAGGGGAAGAGCAGGGTTCCGAAGGTGAAGGAGGGGAAGAGCAGGGGTCCGAAGGTGAAGGAGGGGAAGAGCAGGGGTCCGAAGGTGAAGGACGGGAATAGCAGGGGTCCGAAGGTAAAGGACGGGAAGAGCAGGGTTCCGAAGGTGAAGGACGGGAAGAGCAGGGGTCCGAAGGTGAAGGACGGGCAGAGCAGGGTTCCGAAGGTGAAGGAGGGGAAGAGCAGGGGTCCGAAGGTGAAGGACGGGATGAGGAGGGGTCCGAAGGTGAAGGAGGGGAAGAGCAGGGGTCCGAAGGTGAAGGACGGAAAGAGCAGGGGTCCGAAGGTGAAGGAGGGGAAGAGCAGGGGTCCGAAGGTGAAGGAGGGGAAGAGCAGGGGTCCGAAGGTCAAAGAGGGGAAGAGCAGGGGTCCGAAGGTAAAGGACGGGAAGAGCAGGGTTCCGAAGGTGAAGGACGGGAAGAGCAGGGGTCCGAAGGTGAAGGACGGGAAGAGCAGGGTTCCGAAGGTGAAGGAGGGGAAGAGCAGGGGTCCGAAGGTGAAGGAGGGGAAGAGCAGGGGTCCGAAGGTGAAGGAGGGGAAGAGCAGGGTTCCGAAGGTGAAGGAGGGGAAGAGCAGGGTTCAGAAGGTGAAGGACGGGAAGAGCAGGGTTCCAAAGGTGAAGGACAGGAAGAGCAGGGGTCCGAAGGTGAAGGACGGGAAGAGCAGGGTTCCGAAGGTGAAGGAGGGGAAGAGCAGGGGTCCGAAGGTGAAGGAGGGGAAGAGCAGGGGGCCGAAGGTGAAGGAGGGGAAGAGCAGGGGTCCGAAGGTGAAGGAGGGGAAGAGCAGGGTTCAGAAGGTGAAGGAGGGGAAGGTCCGAAGGTGAAGGAGGGGAAGAGCAGGGGTCCGAAGGTGAAGGAGGGGAATAGCAGGGGTCCGAAGGTGAAGGAGGGGAAGAGCAGGGGTCCGAAGGTGAAGGAGGGGAAGAGCAGGGGTCCGAAGGTGAACGAGGGGAAGAGCAGGGGTCCGAAGGTGAAGGAGGGGAAGAGCAGGGGGCTGAAGGTGAAGGAGGGGAAGAGCAGGGGTCCGAAGGTGAAGGAGGGGAAGAGCAGGGGTCCGAAGGTGAAGGAGGGGAAGAGCAGGGGTCCGAAGGTGAAGGAGGGGAAGAGCAGGGGTCCGAAGGTGAAGGAGGGGAAGAGCAGGGGTCCGAAGGTGAAGGAGGGGAAGAGCAGGGTTCCGAAGGTGAAGGAGGGGAAGAGCAGGGTTCCGAAGGTAAAGGACGGGAAGAGCAGGGGTCCGAAGGTGAAGGAGGGGAAGAGCAGGGGTCCGAAGGTGAAGGAGGGGAAGAGCAGGGGTCCGAAGGTGAAGGAGGGGAAGAGCAGGGGTCCGAAGGTGAAGGAGGGGAAGAGCAGGGGTCCGAAGGTGAAGGAGGGGAAGAGCAGGGTTCCGAAGTGAAGGAGGGGAAGAGCAGGGTTCCGAAGGTAAAGGACGGGAAGAGCAGGGTTCCGAAGGTGAAGGAGGGGAAGAGCAGGGGTCCGAAGGTGAAGGAGAAGAAGAGCAGGGGTCCGAAGATGAAGGAGGGGAAGAGCAGGGGTCCGAAGGTGAAGGACGGAAAGAGCAGGGGTCCGAAGGTGAAGGAGGGGAAGAGCAGGGGTCCGAAGGTGAAGGACGGAAAGAGCAGGGGTCCGAAGGTGAAGGAGGGGAAGAGCAGGGTTCCGAAGGTGAAGGAGGGGAAGAGCAGGGTTCAGAAGGTGAAGGACGGGAAGAGCAGGGTTCCAAAGGTGAAGGACGGGAAGAGCAGGGGTCCGAAGGTGAAGGACGGGAAGAGCAAAGGTCCGAAGGTGAAGGAGGGGAAGAGCAGGGTTCCGAAGGTGAAGGAGGGGAAGAGCAGGGTTCCGAAGGTGAAGGACGGGAAGAGCAGGGTTCCGAAGGTGAAGGAGGGGAAGAGCAGGGGTCCGAAGGTGAAGGACGAGAAGAGCAGGGGTCCGAAGGTGAAGGAGGGGAAGAGCAGGGTTCCGAAGGTGAAGGACGGGAAGAGCAGGGTTCCGAAGGTGAAGGAGGGGAAGAGCAGGGGGCCGAAGGTGAAGGAGGGGAAGAGCAGGGTTCCGAAGGTGAAGGAGGGGAAGAGCAGGGGGCCGAAGGTGAAGGAGGGGAAGGTCCGAAGGTGAAGGACGGGAAGAGCAGGGTTCCGAAGGTGAAGGAGGGGAAGAGCAGGGTTCCGAAGGTGAAGGACGGGAAGAGCAGGGTTCCGAAGGTGAAGGAGGGGAAGAGCAGGGTTCCGAAGGTGAAGGAGGGGAAGAGCAGGGTTCCGAAGGTGAAGGAGGGGAAGAGCAGGGTTCAGAAGGTGAAGGAGGGGAAGAGCAGGGTTCAGAAGGTGAAGGACGGGAAGAGCAGGGTTCCAAAGGTGAAGGACGGGAAGAGCAGGGGTCCGAAGGTGAAGGACGGGAAGAGCAGGGGTCCGAAGGTGAAGGAGGGGAAGAGCAGGGTTCCGAAGGTGAAGGAGGGGAAGAGCAGGGTTCCGAAGGTGAAGGACGGGAAGAGCAGGGTTCCGAAGGTGAAGGAGGGGAAGAGCAGGGTTCCGAAGGTGAAGGAGGGGAAGAGCAGGGTTCCGAAGGTGAAGGAGGGGAAGAGCAGGGTTCAGAAGGTGAAGGAGGGGAAGAGCAGGGTTCAGAAGGTGAAGGACGGGAAGAGCAGGGTTCCAAAGGTGAAGGACGGGAAGAGCAGGGGTCCGAAGGTGAAGGAGGGGAAGAGCAGGGTTCCGAAGGTGAAGGAGGGGAAGAGCAGGGTTCCGAAGGTGAAGGAGGGGAAGAGCAGGGGTCCGAAGGTGAAGGAGGGGAAGAGCAGGGTTCCGAAGGTGAAGGAGGGGAATAGCAGGGGTCCGAAGGTGAAGGAGGGGAAGAGCAGGGTTCCGAAGGTGAAGGAGGGGAAGAGCAGGGTTCCGAAGGTGAAGGAGGGGAAGAGCAGGGTTCCGAAGGTGAAGGAGGGGAAGAGCAGGGTTCAGAAGGTGAAGGAGGGGAAGAGCAGGGTTCAGAAGGTGAAGGACGGGAAGAGCAGGGTTCCAAAGGTGAAGGACGGGAAGAGCAGGGGTCCGAAGGTGAAGGACGGGAAGAGCAGGGGTCCGAAGGTGAAGGAGGGGAAGAGCAGGGTTCCGAAGGTGAAGGAGGGGAAGAGCAGGGTTCCGAAGGTGAAGGACGGGAAGAGCAGGGTTCCGAAGGTGAAGGAGGGGAAGAGCAGGGTTCCGAAGGTGAAGGAGGGGAAGAGCAGGGTTCCGAAGGTGAAGGAGGGGAAGAGCAGGGTTCAGAAGGTGAAGGAGGGGAAGAGCAGGGTTCAGAAGGTGAAGGACGGGAAGAGCAGGGTTCCAAAGGTGAAGGAGGGGAAGAGCAGGGGTCCGAAGGTGAACGAGGGGAAGAGCAGGGGTCCGAAGGTAAAGGAGGGGAAGAGCCGGGGGCCGAAGGTGAAGGAGGGGAAGAGCAGGGTTCAGAAGGTGAAGGAGGGGAAGGTCCGAAGGTGAAGGAGGGGAAGAGCAGGGGTCCGAAGGTGAAGGAGGGGAATAGCAGGGGTCCGAAGGTGAAGGAGGGGAAGAGCAGGGGTCCGAAGGTGAAGGAGGGGAAGAGCAGGGGTCCAAAGGTGAACGAGGGGAAGAGCAGGGGTCCGAAGGTGAAGGAGGGGAAGAGCAGGGGTCCGAAGGTGAAGGAGGGGAAGAGCAGGGTTCCGAAGGTGAAGGAGGGGAAGAGCAGGGTTCAGAAGGTGAAGGACGGGAAGAGCAGGGTTCCAAAGGTGAAGGACGGGAAGAGCAGGGGTCCGAAGGTGAAGGACGGGAAGAGCAAAGGTCCGAAGGTGAAGGAGGGGAAGAGCAGGGTTCCGAAGGTGAAGGAGGGGAAGAGCAGGGTTCCGAAGGTGAAGGACGGGAAGAGCAGGGTTCCGAAGGTGAAGGAGGGGAAGAGCAGGGGTCCGAAGGTGAAGGACGGGAAGAGCAGGGGTCCGAAGGTGAAGGAGGGGAAGAGCAGGGTTCCGAAGGTGAAGGACGGGAAGAGCAGGGTTCCGAAGGTGAAGGAGGGGAAGAGCAGGGGGCCGAAGGTGAAGGAGGGGAAGAGCAGGGTTCCGAAGGTGAAGGAGGGGAAGAGCAGGGGGCCGAAGGTGAAGGAGGGGAAGGTCCGAAGGTGAAGGACGGGAAGAGCAGGGTTCCGAAGGTGAAGGAGGGGAAGAGCAGGGTTCCGAAGGTGAAGGACGGGAAGAGCAGGGTTCCGAAGGTGAAGGAGGGGAAGAGCAGGGTTCCGAAGGTGAAGGAGGGGAAGAGCAGGGTTCAGAAGGTGAAGGACGGGAAGAGCAGGGGTCCGAAGGTGAACGAGGGGAAGAGCAGGGGTCCGAAGGTGAAGGAGGGGAAGAGCAGGGGGCCGAAGGTGAAGGAGGGGAAGAGCAGGGGTCCGAAGGTGAAGGAGGGGAAGAGCAGGGGTCCGAAGGTGAAGGAGGGGATGAGCAGGGGTCCGAAGGTGAAGGAGGGGAAGAGCAGGGGTCCGAAGGTGAAGGAGGGGAAGAGCAGGGGTCCGAAGGTGAAGGAGGGGAAGAGCAGGGGTCCGAAGGTGAAGGAGGGGAAGAGCAGGGGTCCGAAGGTGAAGGAGGGGAAGAGCAGGGTTCCGAAGGTGAAGGAGGGGAAGAGCAGGGTTCCGAAGGTAAAGGACGGGAAGAGCAGGGTTCCGAAGGTGAAGGACGGGAAGAGCAGGGGTCCGAAGGTGAAGGAGGGGAAGAGCAGGGTTCCGAAGGTGAAGGAGGGGAAGAGCAGGGTTCCGAAGGTGAAGGACGGGAAGAGCAGGGGTCCGAAGGTGAAGGAGGGGAAGAGCAGGGTTCCGAAGGTGAAGGACGGGAAGAGCAGGGTTCCGAAGGTGAAGGAGGGGAAGAGCAGGGTTCCGAAGGTGAAGGAGGGTGTTAGCGACGCAAAAAGCCCTCTTGTTAATTATTAATTAATAAATTATAAATAATTAATATTATATAATTTAAGCTGAAATAAATGATTGTCTATGGTTTTAATAAATAATGTGCTAAAAACGGAACGTAGGTGGCGGGGGCGGCAAACCGTTATTCTGACGTCCGCGGCGGTTCAAATTGTAGACGTTCACCGCAACCGACCGCAGCCGCATCGTTTAAACTTTGCCAACCGCTACACACGTTCTGTCAGCCAAGTCACTTAAAGAAACCCTGTGTTTTCACTTGCCCTGGCCCCTACAAGTGGCCCTTCGAGCCGGATCGCAAGGTATGTTCCAAACTCCACCGCCAAATATGGTGAACACTGTGAAGAAACAGGACCTAGTTGAGGAGCAGGAGCAGAGCCAGCACACATGTAAGCAGGTGAAAAAGCAGGTACCCCTAAAGGAGGAGCTTAGAAAAAGGCTTTTCGATGAAGTAGAACCAGCTACTAGTGTTAAGAGCACTAGCGGCCACGCAGTGGCACCGAGTAGGGCTTCTACACGCAATGGCACGTCGAGAAAGTCAAGTTCAGCATCCATCCGAGCAAGAAAGACACGGCTGGAACTAGAGGCAGCGGAGGCGAAAGCGCGTATTGAGATGCAGCTAATTGAGAAAAGGTTGCAAGCTGATATGGCAGCACTAGATGAGGAAGCATACAGTCCACTACCGGAGGAGCATGAGGTGCGTAGCAATAATAATAGTTCTGTAGAGAAATGGTTAGAGCACAGTCAGCACGAGCAGTCAGCACAGCCCGTCCAGCAGGATGGTTCAGATTTAGGCGAGCTGTGCCCGCCCGCCGCTATAGGCGGTGGCACTGATGGGACTGTACACATGCTGGCTAGCGCACTCAAAGAAATGGCAACTATTGCTAAGCACAACGCACCACATGCACAAACACATAAGTTTTTAAGCCGTATTAGCACACAGAAGGATCTACCAACGTTTGAGGGCGACCCCATGGACTGGCTTTATTTTAAGCAAGCTTACGACGAGTCCACAAAAGTATGTAGCTTTAGCCCCAGGGAGAATCTGTGGAGGCTACGTAGTTACCTCCGCGGACCAGCAAAGGAAGCCGTCACGGCGCTGCTGATTAGCGCCACCACACCGGACATAGTAATGTCAGCACTGGAGCTACAATTTGGTAACCCCGATATTATTATCACTAGAATAGTACAAGATGTCCAGAAGCTTCCAGCAATGGCACAGGAATATCATAAGGATATAGTCAAGTTTTCCGTTAAAGTTCAAAATTTCGTCGCAGCAGTCCTCGCTATCGGTGAAGATGAGTACCTAAAAAACATGAATATCATGTCGGCCGTGTTGTCTAAGTTCCCAACGGTTTTGTTATCAAAATGGACGGACTACAGCTATCCGCTTATAACCGACGGATCTAAAGCCAAACTCGTAATATTATCCGATTTTTTAAAAGAGGAAGCAGTTAAAACTACAAAAACCGCGATTAATATTAATAGCATCAAAGCCGATCAAAACTTTTCAAAGCGAAAATATGCCGTAAACTATGTAAACAAATCTCATGTGTTATTACAAAGCGAATCTAACACGGACGCGGGTATGAAATGTCGGTTTTGCTACAGCGGGCCGAAACACAATCTACCGGACTGCAAAGTATTCAAAAAGGCACTACAAAAGGATCGGTGGCGTCACGTAAAGCGGTACGGTATATGTTATAAATGTCTGTCACCCACGAAGCACGACAGGGATATTTGCCCGGCGCCTGCTTGTGATAAAAACAATTGCGGGCAGGCTCATCACCGATTGTTACATTATGAGAAGAGCAGTACGGGAAATGATAACACTACGGGCCTACACGAGTCTTCTGAACGCGAACCCACTACCGAAGCACAACAAGTAACGCACATTAAAGAAAACAATCGTCAGGTACTATTAAAGGTTGTAACGGTACAAATACACGGACCGATGGGAACTGTAACAACTGCCGCGTTGCTCGACGACGGGTCAACTGTAACGCTAATGAACTCGGAACTAGCCGCAAGAGTGGGGCTACGCGGGCATAGAAAAACTATGCGTGTGCGCGGCGCATGGGACACTAATGAGCTAGAATGCGACAGCGAGATAGTAAATTTCACTGCATCCAACAAAGACGGCCAGCTATTTACACTTACGGCGCATAGCGTTAGCGATCTGAATTTACCTGCTCAAGATACCTCTAATTTAGGTATTTCACGATATGGACATATTTCTCAAATTAAAAATCAACTTAATCTTGAATATTATAAGCCACAGCTGCTAATAGGGCAAGATAACTATCACGTATTATTACCATTACAAGTTCTAGAAGGCAAACCAGGGGAACCGTTTGCTACTCTTACTCCTACCTACTGCTTAAGCTGCTACTGGGGGACGCATTCTCGAGCTGCCTGGCGCCTCCAGCGCCGAAAAGGCGGATGCCCTTGCCCTCAGGCTTAAGGAGGTGGTCAGCGAGGAGATCGCTCGAGTCTCAAGGCCGGTTAAATGTGCTGATATGCGCATAGCGGGCCTTGATGACTCGGTCTCAAAAGGAGATGTCGTTGGCGCTGTGGCGAAAGTTGGCGATTGTCCTCCAGAGCAAGTGCTGGCGGGACCTTGAAGGTGGCAGTGGCAACAGCCAAGAATCTGGCGGAGGAGGAGATGCTGGCTAGCCTCGACGCCGATCCCTGGGGCCGGCCATACAAAATGGTTAGGCGTAAGCTTCGCCCCAGGGCCCCACCGCTAACTGAATCTCTTCAGCCTCAGCAACTGGAGTTAGTGGTGGGGACTCTGTTCCCCAGGAGGGATGGCTTGGAGCCACCGTGTATGGCGCCACCCATCGGTGCTGCGGACGCGTCTTTTACGGTCGACGCTAATTATTCGGGCAGGTGTGTCGCCCGTGCTGCAGAATGATGTTAGTACTGAGCTGGCCCTGGCAAATGGTGGTTCCAGTAGATTCCAGTTGAATATTGCGACAACTTTGTTCTTTGTGCGCAATATTCTACAGGGTTGTTGAGCTACTTTAACTTCTGGCAGGGCTTCATAGATTTTGCGTCGAATTGTATTTTTGGAAGTGCTTCCGTTCGCTAGCGCTGCGAGTCCTGGCGATATCATCACCCTGCTCGAGTCGCTCGCGATGCAGAAGCCTATCCCCAATCTCTCAGAGCTGTTATCCATAAACAGTGCCACACCACGGGTTCTTAACCCCGGATTTCCCCTTTCTGCCATTAGCAAGAGCTGCCTGGTAGGCATATCCTGCACCGGGCAGGGTTGTTGGGGTAACGGGGCCTGGGTGGTCCTGCTCAAGTCTGGGCTTGGCGGCGTCGGGTTGCTGTTTCTCCTGACGGCAATGAGGAAGATCTTCTCCACATACCTCAGGAAGTCTGGTCTTCTCTCTGGATCCGCTACGAGATCGTGGAAGCTTCTAGTTGAGATTTCCCGATCGATTTGATGTTCGAGCTCGTAGCGATGGTTCGAGAATCTTGGGCATTCTACTATAAGGTGTTCGACAGTTTCTGTTTCGTTTGGGTCACATTCGCAGGCTGGGCTATCTTTTAGCCTAAAGGCACCCCTCGTATTCATGTTCTAACCTAACCTAACCTAAATCTAGTTTTGACACCTTTAGACTTTAGATTCAAGATTTAATGTGAATATATGCATTAATAAAAACTCATTACTATTTTAATACTAGTTATGCTGCTGTTGATGCACTGATGAAAGCCAGATAGCTAGATCAGTGTTTAGTTAGTCGTAGTTGCCGGTGGGCTGAGGTCTAAAGGAATCCAAACTAGTTTTAAAAGGTTAGGTTAGGTTAGGTTAGGTTAGGTTAGGTTAGGTTAGGTTAGGTTAGGTTAGGTTAGGTTAGGTTAGGTTAGGTTAGGTTAGGTTAGGTTAGGTTAGGTTAGGTTAGGTTAGGTTAGGTTGCCCCCAAACTCATCGGGGCTGCAGGGGCGCTGAGTCGGCTCCTCCCTAACTTGGGCGGACCTGGCGTTGGCTGCCGCCGCCTGTACACAGGAGTGGTGCGGTCGATGGCCCTGTATGGAGCACCGATCTGGGCAGACGCTCTTGTCGCCCGTAATAGGACCCTGCTGCGAAGGCCGCAACGGGTCATGGCGGCAAGAGTGATCAGAGCGTACCGCACCATTTCGCACGAGGCGGCCTGCGCGTTGGCAGGGACACCCCCGTGGGACCTGGATGCGGAGGTGTTGGCGTGTGTGCACGAGCGAAGGGTGGAGGTCCGCATGCGGGGAGAACACCCTTCGCCGGAGAGGGTCACTGGGTGGCGGCGTTTAGCGCAGGCCGAGCTCTTTCGCCAATGGCGAGAGAGGCTCGAGTCGCCCAGTGCCGGTCTGCGGACTATTGACGGGATTCGCCCCGTGCTTCAGCAGTGGGTGGAGAGAAGACACGGGGTGATGACCTTCCACCTTGCGCAGGTGCTTTCAGGACACGGTTGTTTCGGAAAGTACCTGTGCAAGATCGCCGGTAGGGAACCTACCGAGGAGTGCCACGAGTGCGGCTGCGCTGTGGACACGGCGCAACACACGCTTGCCGATTGCCCGAGCTGGGCGGTGCAGCGGGCCGCACTCGTGGCGGTAGTGGGACAAGACCTCTCCCTGCCGGCTGTGGTCAGGGCCATGGCCGGCAGTGAGTTGTCTTGGGATGCGATAGTCTCGTTCTGCGAAGACGTGATGACGCAGAAGGAGGCTGCGGAGCGGCTGAGAGAGGATGCCGTGGACTCCCAGCCGATCCGCCGCAGGAGAGTCGGGCGCAGGCGGCTTGCACAAGACCGCCGCCTGCCTCCATAAGGAGGACCTCCGGGCGATAGATGCGGGGACATTTACCGCCCGTGGGAGATAGGTCCTCGTGCTGGAAGGCGCACTCTGTGTTCAAAGTGCGCCTTTGGCGAATGAGGGGGCACGAAATGCCCCCGGAGAAGGGTCCGCTTTAGCGGACGCCGCTGGCTGGGTCGCGGTCGTGTGCGAAAGCGTTCCCGTAACCCAGTCACCAGGCGAAGTGTTTGAACACCGTGGGGTTTAGTCGGTAAGAGTCCGACATAACCATTGCACCTCCCCGGGTGTGTTGGTATCCATGAGGATTCCCCACGTAAAAAAAAAAAAAAAAAAGGTTAGGTTAGGTTAGGTTAGGTTAGGTTAGGTTAGGTTAGGTTAGGTTAGGTTAGGTTAGGTTAGGTTAGGTTAGGTTAGGTTAGGTTCCCGTGTGGGGTTGCTAGTCCCCCATCGGGCGCGTCCCCGGGTGGTGGATAGGGGAATGCCTCCCAGATATGGGGGGTACCGGGGAAACCCGGCGCGAACCAAAACTAGCACGAGGCGGGGTGGGGCGCTTTTGTGCGCTGCCACTGAGGGTGGGGCGCTTCTGTGCGCTGCCACTGAGGGCGGGGCCTTATAGGCCGCGAGGAAGGACAACCTCAGTAAAAAATCACCGGTGTGGGTGGAAACGCCCTGCGCGGCGGGCTCTCCGGTCTTCATGGCCGGTGAGCGCTGGCTTCGGCCACCGTCGGGCAACCCGTAATCCGCACTGAGCGGAACCGGGGGTCCCGCGCACTGAGCGTGGGGCTGCGAGGAAGACAACCTCTATAAAAAACTACCCCAATCCTAAGGTTTGATGCCCGCCGATGGGATGCATGGTTGCTGGGAGTGCAGCCACTAGGGTGTCTGGGGAGGGTCCCCATAAGGCCCATAAACAAAATGGAACTACGACATGGCAAAAAATCTACCCGGGAGGGTCCCCGCGAGGGGGAATCCCTTGGTGCGTCACTAGTGGCGCATCGGCCCCATGTATACGGGGGGGCCACCAGTCGTGAGGGAGAGGAGAAGATTGTGGGGGGCGTAGGGAAAGTTGGAAATGTGCAAGGTGGGAAAGAAGTTATGATTGCTTTAGAGAGGTGCGAAGTTTTAGCAGAGAAGCACGAGAGGGAAATGAGGAAGGACAGAGAGGGAAAGAAGGACGATTCGTCCGTGAGGACGGAGATGTCGGACGAGGCTATGTCAGACTGCAGCCTCATAACAGTAGAGACCAGGCCCAGATCGGAGTCTGAGTCTTCTGGCAATGCGTCTGGCGCAGCTTCAGGCCGTCTGTGGAAGGGGCCGAAGAGGCCGCGACTTGGGGAGTTCGACGTACAACTCTCAATGTCCTCGGATGAGGAAATGAAAGATGCGTCGTCACCCACTAGAGGGAGAGGCAGACCACCCACTACGGGTAAATACGTTGGGCTAGCTAAGGCCAGGGAGGCCCTCAACAGGGCTAAGAAGGAAGAAATGCGCTTGCAGGTTGAGCAGGACATGTTGAGGACCTCACTAACGTCTAGATTCCGCCGCGAAAAGCAGCGGTCTATTGAACGCGAGATTGGGCCAATGACCGACGATATGTCAGCGGCCCAAATCCAAAAACGAGCGCTGGATGAAGTGGCGCTGATATCGTCGATCGCCACCAAGTCCACAAATTTGAAGGGGACATTTGTGCGCGAACTCAAGAACGCGGCATCCTCCATCAAAGAGGCGGTTGAGGTCTTGAGTTCACGCACCATATCGGATGAGACACGGCAACTGCAGGCGGACAATGCACGTCTGCAAGCTGAAATGGCCAGCCTGCGAAAGGAGTTGGCCACCTTAAGGAGTGACTTGGAGAAGTCGCGGAAGCAGGGTCCCGCGTCCTTTCCCCCGGATACGACAGAGGGGCTGCGCCCTGACCCGCAGCTCGCTCAATCCAAGGCGAGAACTGAAGTGCCCAATTCGCTACCTTCAGTGATGGAAGAGGTCTGTCGGACGGTGTTGACCCAGGTCGGGACGATGCTGAATGCTCGTCTGGCAGCACTGGAGGACAGGCTCCTTCCAGAGAAACGGATCCGGCCACCACTGGCGGCTGACAAGAGGAAGGCGACAAGGCAGCCCGCATCGTATGCGGACGCCACACGCGTGCCAGGCCCAAGCCAGCCTGCTGAAGAAGGGCGCCACGCTACGGAGACGCCACCTGCTCGCCCTGCAAGTCAGCCAGCGGCGGCAAAACGCCCTACTGACCTTTCTGCACCCAAGGAGGCGCAATGGCAGAAGGTCAGCCAGAAGAGGGCAAAGAAGAAGGACAAGGGTGGCTCGCAGTCGCAGCCGCAAAAGACGCAGCGGGGAGGGGGGCCGGGGACTGCAAAATCAGGGCCTAAACTTCGCCCGCCTCGTTCTTCGGCTGTCGTGCTCACACTGCAGCCGGAAGCCGAGAAGAGAGGCGCCTCATATGCCGGGGTATTGGCTGAAGCCAGACAAAAAATCGCTCTGTCTGACCTCGGCATAACCAGTCTCCGGTTTAGGAAAGCCGCTACTGGGAGACGCATTCTCGAGCTGCCTGGCGCCTCCAGCGCCGAAAAGGCGGATGCCCTTGCTCTCAGGCTGAAGGAGGTGGTCAGCGAGGAGATCGCTCGAGTCTCAAGGCCGGTTAAATGTGCTGATATGCGCATAACGGGCCTTGATGACTCGGTCTCAAAAGGAGATGTCGCTGGCGCTGTGGCAAAAGTTGGTGGTTGTCCTCCAGAGCAAGTGCTGGCGGGAGAAATAAGGCAAGACGCGGGGGGCCTGGGTACAGTGTGGCTGCGTTGTCCAGTGGCAGCAGCCAAGAAAGTGCTTGAGGGTGGCAGGCTACTCGTCGGCTGGGTGTCAGCCCAAGTCAAGGTGCTAGACGAGCGGCCCCAGCGGTGCTACCGCTGCCTGGAATTCGGCCACATGAGGGCGCTTTGCACTGCCGAGATCGACCGCAGCGACACTTGCTATCGCTGCAGTCAGACTGGCCACAAGGCGAGGGGGTGCACTGCCGTACCGCACTGCAGCGTGTGTGCGGCAGCCGGAAGGGTGGCAAATCACCGAGGAGGCAGCAGCGCTTGCATAAAGCGCAGCAAGAAAAGAGGAGGACGCATGACTGGCGATGGCCCCCGGGTCCCCTCGCAGCCTGCCCGCCCATCCACGAACGCGCAAGCTAGTGGGGGGGCAAAGGAGGTGCCTATGACTGAGGGGTAGTTTTATGGCTCTCCGATTTCTACTGGCGAATATCAACCACTGCGCCAGAGCTCAGGACCTCCTGTTCCAGAGTTTGGCGGAGAGGTTGATCAACGTTGCGGTTGTGGCTGAGCCATACTATGTCCCCTCGGGCAATGAATGGGTGGGGGATCGCGATGGCCTGGTGGCCATCGTGTCCCGTTCCGCGGTCGGTTCCCCGGCCTTCGGACAGGCCGTCAAGGGCCGTGGGTTCGTTGCGGCCTTTATAAGGGACGTTTTAGTGGTCGGAGCGTACTTCTCGCCGAACAGAGCTCTGGTCGAGTTCGAACAGTTCCTGGTCGAGATCGGGGCTCTTATCGGCCGAAGTCGTCCTTGCCGGGTACTCGTCGTCGGAGATCTCAACGCAAAGTCTACTGCATGGGGATCCCCGGCGACCGATGCTCGTGGTGAGGCACTCGAGGAGTGGGCGGTTTTGACGCAAGTTTGCGACGCGGCCATGCCACGGATCGGTCCTCAGCCTCCGAGGGGTGCAGTGTACTGGTGGTCGAGCGAAATAGCGCAGTTGCGCAAATATTGCGTGGCTGCGAGACGCCAGTACACCCGGTGCAGGCGACGACGCCAGCGGAACGCAGACGCGGAGCAGCGCCTGTACGGCAATTACCGGGAAGCCGTCGGGACCCTGAAGGTAGCAATGGCAACAGCCAAAAATCTGGCGGAGGAGGAGATGCTGGCTAGCCTCGATGCCGATCCCTGGGGCCGGCCATACAAAATGGTGAGGCGTAAGCTTCGCCCCAGGGCCCCACCGCTAACCGAATCTCTTCAGCCTCAGCAACTGGAGTTAGTGGTGGGGACTCTGTTCCCCAGGAGGGATGGCTTGGAGCCACCGTGTATGGCGCCACCCATCGGTGCTGCGGACGCGTCTTTTACGGGCGCGCCCGAAGTCACCGAGGGAGAACTGAGGGCGGCGCTGCTGCGGCTTCGAGCCAAAAACACTGCTCCGGGACCCGACGGCATTCCCGGCCGGGCCTGGGTCGTGGCTTTGGGTCCGCTAGAGCCACGCGTCAGAGCGCTTTTCAGCGCTTGTCTGGATCAGGGTCAGTTTCCGACTGCTTGGAAGACGGGGAAACTGGTCCTGCTCCGGAAGGACGGACGTCCGGCAGACTCGCCGTCGGCTTATCGGCCCATTGTGCTGTTGGACGAGGTGAGCAAGCTCTTTGAGCGGGTAATAAATCACCCCGAATCCCAAGCGGCGGCGCACCGCGAGGGGATGCATGGCTGATGGGTAGTTCAGTCTCTAGTGCGACCCCCGTCAGGGTACCGGCCGACACCCTTTGGCGAGTTACGCTTTGGCTTATCTGGGTGCAGGGGGCACCACCCGGATGGACTGAATATTTCCCCCATACTCGTGGGATCAAATATGGAAATAAATAAAATTAGAAAGAATAGTAATATTAGAGGGCTAGAAGGCCCGCAAGGAGAGGAAGAGAGAGGAAGGAAGAGAGAAGGACAGGCTTACCGGCTGAAGATTGTTCTGCCTAAGCCAACGGAGGAGGAAAAGGTTAATGAGCTTCTAATGGACACTGATTCAGACGATAGTGACAGAGTTTTGGAGGCCTTAGTGGAGCCTTGGAAGGTAGCCGGAGCCGTATCAAAGCGGCCCCATGATCAGGTGGACTCACGGGAAGAGGAAGAAGGAGAGCCCTCGTTGAAGGCTGTCGCAGTGGAGCCTGAGACTGAGTCTGCAGTAACAACAAAGGCAAAGATTAAAGTGGGAAGGGCTCGGGCTGAAAGAGTAGATGAAGGTGTGCGAGAACGGAGTCCTATCAATAGGGCTAAAGTGACCATGAATGCCGATGGCGAATATGGCCCAACAAAAGACGAGCTCATCGACAGGGCCAGGAGTGCGGTCTCCTCGATAACGTGCGAGACTCAGAAGTCCAACAACCTCAAGGGCGGCGTGAAGGGTGAAATAAACCGGGCTACCAAAGAAATCCGCGCAGCCATGGACGCCCTACAGGCAATGACGATTGACGAGGAAGCCCAAAGGCTCCGGGCAGACAACAGGAGGATGCGACAGGAGATGGCCGCCTTAAGAGCGGAGGTCAAGGCCCTCCGGTTCGCGTTCTCTGCAAGGGAAAAATCCCCTGCACCAGTGGGTCAGCCCGATCTGGGCATGGATCCCCAGAGCTCCCCGGCACTCGGCGAGATGCTTGAGACCTTAAAGAGGGATCTCTTTATATCCATCGGGGGGATGGTAAATGACCGCCTCGAGCAGCTGGAAAAGCGACTCCCACAGGAGCCCATTTTGAGGCCGCCACTCGCGGCTGATAAAAAGAAAGGAGCAGTTACCCGCCGCTCTCCCGATGAGCCATCAGCGGGCCCTTCGCCTGCGCGTCCAGCAAAGACTCGCTCGGCGGCAGGAACTAAGACCACTAAGCCTACCGCTGCGCCGCAGACAGAGTGCAGCGTCTCCACACGTAGTGCAGAGCCACGTGAGGCTGAAGCCACTGAGACCACGCTCCAGCCCCACCAACCCCACCCGCCTGGTCAAAGGTAATTGGGAGGAAGGCTAAAGCCAAGACGGCTAAGTCCACTAAGCCCAAGGCTCCTAACTCAGCCTGCGCACCTGCTAAGGCTACGCCGGCTAAACGCAAGGGTAAACTGAGCCCTCCAAAGTCCTCAGCGGTCGTTATCACCCTGAGGCCAGAAGTCGTCGCAACCCAAACTTACGCGACGGTCATGAAGACAGCCACCGCGGGCCTGGCCTTGAAGGAGGTCGGAGTGGATCATGTACGGGTGCGCAAATCAGCCACCGGGGCCAGAGTTATTGAGGTTCCGGGGGCCGACAGCGCCAAGGCTGCAGATGAGCTGGCGGGCAAACTGCAAGGCCTGGTCGGCGAATGGGTGACGGTTACACGGCCCATGAAAACCGCAGAACTGAGGATCGCTGGTATTGACGAGTCCGTCACACCTGAAGAAGTGCAGAGGGTGGTGGCGCAAATGGGAAGTGTTCCACTGGAGCAGGTTAGAGCTGGTGCTATTCGGGCGGGACCCAGCGGGACTGGATCGATATTGGTCCGATGCCCTGTGACTACAGCGAAGCTACTCGTAGCAGAGGGAAGGATAGTCGTTGGGTGGTCGTCAGCCCGTGTTACCCTTTTGGAACCTATCCCGATGCGCTGCTTTAAGTGCATGGGGGTGGGTCACACAAGGGCTCTCTGCCCATCACCTGCCGACCGGAGCACTTTGTGCTTCAGATGTGGCAGGGAAGGGCACAAGGCGGCCTCGTGCTCGGATGAGCCTAAATGTGCAATCTGCACGCAAATGGGCAGGAAAGCTGGTCATGTTATGGGAGGGCTTAAGTGTTTCCCGCCTCCAACGAAGGGTAAGGAGGCTCCTTTGACTCGGGCCCCAGGCTCTTCAAGAGGTCGACAAGAACCGCCACAGGAGGACATCGAAATGGCGACTAATGACCATACGCCATAGCGAATTTCTGCAGGCCAATCTGAACCACTGCGCCCGTGCCCAGGACCTCCTGATACAACACATGGCGGAGTGGCAGATTCAAGTGGCGACAGCCGCCGAGCCCTACTTCATCCCTACTCAATCAAATTGGGCTGGTGACGTCGAGGGATCGGTGGCTGTTGTGGTGCCGGCACATGGAATTCCACTGGTTCCACAACGCAGCGGACCAGGGTTTGTAGCGGTCGTGTGGGGGGAGGTGACACTAATTGGAGTATACTTCTCCCCAAACAAACCCCTGTCTGCCTTCGAGGCTTATCTTAGAAGTCTGGAGCCAGTGGTGAGAGGTGCGGCCCCGACCCAGGTAATCCTGATGGGGGACCTAAATGCGAAGTCTGCGGCGTGGGGATCCCCCATAACAGATCTGAGGGGAGTTGAGTTGGAGAACTGGGCTGCCATGGTCGGCCTGGTCCTTCTCAACCAAGGACGCGCAAACACCTGTGTGCGACGGCAGGGGGGGTCAATAGTGGATGTCTCATTCGCTACCCCTGCCATCGCCTCACGTGCCCAGGATTGGCGCGTCCTCGAGGAAGTGGAGACTCTGTCAGACCATCGGTACATCCGGTGGAGAGTCTCCGCATCCTGCTCGTTGCCTCAAAGTCAGACCGGAGGAGGGAGAGTAGTGTTTCCGAGATGGTCCCTAGCCCGCCTCGACCGTGAAATGGTGGAGGAAGGAGCCATTGTTGAGGCCTGGAACGCAGCCACCCCGGTGCTGACTGATGTTGAGGAGAGGGCGAGGCGTTTCCGCATCGCATTGAAGAGGGTATGTGATGCAGCGATGCCCCGGACCAGGTGCCTCCCAGCCCGGAAGGCGGTTTACTGGTGGTCGCAAGAAATTGCTGCTCTCCGTTGCGACAGTAATCGGGCGCGCCGGGCTTACACCCGCTGCCGCCGAAGAAGGCCACTGGACGCGCCGGAAGAGGATCGCCTATATAAAGAGCTCCAGAGGGCAAAAAGGGCATTCCAGGTGGCCATCGCTAATGCCAAGGACTCCGCCAGCGAGGAGTTCCTGGCAACCCTGAATAGGGATCCATGGGGTCGGCCATACCGCATCGTCAGAGGTAAGATGCGGAGTGCCCCACCCATGAACTCCATGGAGCCGGAGCTCCTTAATCGGGTGGTGTCTGGACTCTTTCCTCAACCACCAGCTTTTACGCCCCCGACTATGACGATTCCATCATTCGGGGAGCGAGAAGAGTCGATGGAAGCCCCTCCGGTCACAGAGGATGAATTAGGAGAAGCGTGGAACCACCTGCGGCGGTGCAAGAAGGCACCGGGACCGGATGGAGTCCCGGGAAGAGTCCTGGCGCTGGCCTTGAGGCACCTCGGGAGCCACCTTAGGCAGTAGGAACATCGCTGGGTTTTAGTGGGTATTCTGGCCGCTTTATGCCGGTGAGTCCCACATACCCCTCCGGAAACGGCGCAGCTTCGGATGCGCTGTTTCCGGAGGGGATGCATAAACGCATTTCCCAGCGTTAAAAAAAAAAAAAAAAAAAAAAATAGGTTAGGTTAGATAACATCCAATCCTTATATTTTTTAATATCGCCAGATCAAACTTTTTTGTTTTTACTTACGTATTTACATTGACAGGTAACCGCAGTAATCAACGATTACCAATATAATATAGCTCCAGTCAAACCATTTGGCTTTACGTATGCACGTGCCCTGTGGGATCTAAACCGGATCTGCATGGTGGATTATACAATTTCTGTCATCGTTATACACCACACAGATTTTAGTACAGAGTTTATTATATATTAGCACACCCACGGAGATAGGAAATTTGGGGTCTGAGCCCCAGTGGCTTGAACAGAACATTAAAGTGTCGGTCCCCGTTATTACTAACTTGTGATATTAAAAGTAGTTCTACTATAAGAGGGAGGAGGCGTGTACCCAGCAATGGGACATTCAAGCTATGGATGAAGATGATGGTGAATCACGTAGCAACGTCGCAAGTTTACCTCACTAACAGGATTCTACAAGGTATGTGTAGGAGCTTGTTCGTCGAGCAAGTATCTACGTCACCACGTACCACGAGCCAACTTTACAAAATATACGTCATTCAAGCATCTAAAGTAACAGGTAACCCCAGTAATCGTTATTACCAATATTACCCGTCTCACGTGGTCAACGTGAGCGATATGTCTCTAAGCGCAGACTTGATCGCATCGTAGGACGCGAAGGAGATGCCCACCGCGATGGGGCCCTTTACCCAATTCATGCTGAGCCCTTTGAAGAAACCCCGCCAACCCTCCGATCTGTGAGATGAAAATCTAATTTGTAAGATGTGATTACTTCCAAAAGTATATCGCCCAAGTATAGAACTTTTGGTATAACTAATGAAAGTTTTTAAATAGAATTTAAAATAATGGTTTGAAGCCAATAATTTGGTTTTAAATAGAAAGAAAAACTAAATGCATATAATTCCCATTACTTCATGTACACGTGTAAACCACTGTACTACTTAATAATGAGAAGTTGAACCTGGTGGATGAGACAGTTTTTCTAGAAATATCGTTAGATGCTAAATTTCAATGGGCTAAAATTCATGTACATAATTTATAGAACATCCTTTAGTTCTGCCGCCTAAGCAGTAAAGAGGTCACGCCATATGACAGACATAGAAACTGTTGGAATTGTCTTATGGGGTACTGCCTGGGTAAGAAGATAGGGGTAGAAATGCAGGTAATCAAAGTTGTCGTTACCTGTAAACGGTGCGCAGCGTGGCCGCGATGGTGGGGTAGGGGTAGGTGCGGTCGGCGCGGCGCCGCGCGGTTTGCATGCGGCGCCGCACGATGTCCAGCGGGTACGACGCGGTCTGCGCGAGCGCGCCCGCCGCGCCGCCGAACGCCATGTTAGTGAGGCCTCGAGCCCGTGTACTCTGCGGAACAGATTTAGCTCGATTCATTCATTTAATTCATCCATTACAACTCAAGCCATCGACCGCATATTGCTAACTTCCCATTGACATTGCTATTCCAAGTAAACGGTAAAATGGTTTTATACACACGGGTTTTTCACGCCATTGGTTGCCTTGAAGAGATCGAGGCCACTGGCTTTTTAACCGACTTCAAGAAGGAAGAGTTTCTTAATTCGTCGGAATCTTTTTTTTTTAATGTATTACCCGATTACTCGAAGACGCCTGAACCGATTTGCTGTTATTAAAAAATCAACAATAATGTAACCCAAAGTAGCAAATTTTTTTTTGTATTTAAGTTCCTGGGCGTATGTTGAAGTCAGTTTTTTTTTTAATTTAAAATAATGTATTTATTACGTATTATGTTATTTTGTTCTATACTTTGGTCTGTTGTATAATAAATGTGTATTCATTCATTAAGGTGCTTAATGTGCAGGGTTCCGAAGGTGAAGGAGGGGAAGAGCAGGGTTCCGAAGGTGAAGGAGGGGAAGAGCAGGGTTCCGAAGGTGAAGGAGGGGAAGAGCAGGGTTCAGAAGGTGAAGGAGGGGAAGAGCAGGGTTCAGAAGGTGAAGGACGGGAAGAGCAGGGTTCCAAAGGTGAAGGACGGGAAGAGCAGGGGTCCGAAGGTGAAGGACGGGAAGAGCAGGGGTCCGAAGGTGAAGGAGGGGAAGAGCAGGGTTCCGAAGGTGAAGGAGGGGAAGAGCAGGGGGCCGAAGGTGAAGGAGGGGAAGGTCCGAAGGTGAAGGACGGGAAGAGCAGGGTTCCGAAGGTGAAGGAGGGGAAGAGCAGGGTTCCGAAGGTGAAGGACGGGAAGAGCAGGGTTCCGAAGGTGAAGGAGGGGAAGAGCAGGGGTCCGAAGGTGAAGGAGGGGAAGAGCAGGGGTCCGAAGGTGAACGAGGGGAAGAGCAGGGGTCCGAAGGTGAAGGAGGGGAAGAGCCGGGGGCCGAAGGTGAAGGAGGGGAAGAGCAGGGGTCCGAAGGTGAAGGAGGGGAAGAGCAGGGTTCAGAAGGTGAAGGAGGGGAAGGTCCGAAGGTGAAGGAGGGGAAGAGCAGGGGTCCGAAGGTGAAGGAGGGGAATAGCAGGGGTCCGAAGGTGAAGGAGGGGAAGAGCAGGGGTCCGAAGGTGAAGGAGGGGAAGAGCAGGGGTCCAAAGGTGAACGAGGGGAAGAGCAGGGGTCCGAAGGTGAAGGAGGGGAAGAGCAGGGGTCCGAAGGTGAAGGAGGGGAAGAGCAGGGTTCCGAAGGTGAAGGAGGGGAAGAGCAGGGTTCAGAAGGTGAAGGACGGGAAGAGCAGGGTTCCAAAGGTGAAGGACGGGAAGAGCAGGGGTCCGAAGGTGAAGGACGGGAAGAGCAAAGGTCCGAAGGTGAAGGAGGGGAAGAGCAGGGTTCCGAAGGTGAAGGAGGGGAAGAGCAGGGTTCCGAAGGTGAAGGACGGGAAGAGCAGGGTTCCGAAGGTGAAGGAGGGGAAGAGCAGGGGTCCGAAGGTGAAGGACGGGAAGAGCAGGGGTCCGAAGGTGAAGGAGGGGAAGAGCAGGGTTCCGAAGGTGAAGGACGGGAAGAGCAGGGTTCCGAAGGTGAAGGAGGGGAAGAGCAGGGGGCCGAAGGTGAAGGAGGGGAAGAGCAGGGTTCCGAAGGTGAAGGAGGGGAAGAGCAGGGGGCCGAAGGTGAAGGAGGGGAAGGTCCGAAGGTGAAGGACGGGAAGAGCAGGGTTCCGAAGGTGAAGGAGGGGAAGAGCAGGGTTCCGAAGGTAAAGGACGGGAAGAGCAGGGTTCCGAAGGTGAAGGAGGGGAAGAGCAGGGTTCCGAAGGTGAAGGAGGGGAAGAGCAGGGTTCAGAAGGTGAAGGACGGGAAGAGCAGGGTTCCAAAGGTGAAGGACGGGAAGAGCAGGGGTCCGAAGGTGAAGGACGGGAAGAGCAGGGGTCCGAAGGTGAAGGAGGGGAAGAGCAGGGTTCCGAAGGTGAAGGAGGGGAAGAGCAGGGTTCCGAAGGTGAAGGACGGGAAGAGCAGGGTTCCGAAGGTGAAGGAGGGGAAGAGCAGGGGTCCGAAGGTGAAGGACGGGAAGAGCAGGGGTCCGAAGGTGAAGGAGGGGAAGAGCAGGGTTCCGAAGGTGAAGGAGGGGAAGAGCAGGGTTCCGAAGGTGAAGGACGGGAAGAGCAGGGTTCCGAAGGTGAAGGAGGGGAAGAGCAGGGGGCCGAAGGTGAAGGAGGGGAAGAGCAGGGTTCCGAAGGTGAAGGAGGGGAATAGCAGGGGGCCGAAGGTGAAGGAGGGGAAGGTCCGAAGGTGAAGGACGGGAAGAGCAGGGTTCCGAAGGTGAAGGAGGGGAAGAGCAGGGTTCCGAAGGTGAAGGACGGGAAGAGCAGGGTTCCGAAGGTGAAGGAGGGGAAGAGCAGGGTTCCGAAGGTGAAGGAGGGGAAAAGCAGGGTTCAGAAGGTGAAGGACGGGAAGAGCAGGGGTCCGAAGGTGAAGGAGGGGAAGAGCAGGGGTCCGAAGGTGAAGGAGGGGAAGAGCAGGGGTCCTAAGGTGAAGGAGGGGAAGAGCAGGGGTCCGAAGGTGAAGGAGGGGAAGAGCAGGGTTCCGAAGGTGAAGGAGGGGAAGAGCAGGGTTCCGAAGGTAAAGGACGGGAAGAGCAGGGGTCCGAAGGTGAAGGAGGGGAAGAGCAGGGGTCCGAAGGTGAAGGAGGGGAAGAGCAGGGGTCCGAAGGTGAAGGAGGGGAAGAGCAGGGGTCCGAAGGTGAAGGAGGGGAAGAGCAGGGGTCCGAAGGTGAAGGAGGGGAAGAGCAGGGTTCCGAAGGTGAAGGAGGGGAAGAGCAGGGTTCAGAAGGTGAAGGAGGGGAAGAGCAAGGTTCAGAAGGTGAAGGACGGGAAGAGCAGGGTTCCAAAGGTGAAGGACGGGAAGAGCAGGGGTCCGAAGGTGAAGGACGGGAAGAGCAGGGGTCCGAAGGTGAAGGAGGGGAAGAGCAGGGTTCCGAAGGTGAAGGAGGGGAAGAGCAGGGGGCCGAAGGTGAAGGACGGGAAGAGCAGGGTTCCGAAGGTGAAGGAGGGGAAGAGCAGGGGTCCTAAGGTGAAGGACGGGAAGAGCAGGGGTCCGAAGGTGAAGGACGGGAAGAGCAGGGGTCCGAAGGTGAAGGAGGGGAAGAGCAGGGTTCCGAAGGTGAAGGAGGGGAAGAGCAGGGGGCCGAAGGTGAAGGAGGGGAAGGTCCGAAGGTGAAGGACGGGAAGAGCAGGGTTCCGAAGGTGAAGGAGGGGAAGAGCAGGGTTCCGAAGGTGAAGGACGGGAAGAGCAGGGTTCCGAAGGTGAAGGAGGGGAAGAGCAGGGGTCCGAAGGTGAAGGAGGGGAAGAGCAGGGGTCCTAAGGTGAAGGAGGGGAAGAGCAGGGGTCCGAAGGTGAAGGAGGGGAAGAGCAGGGTTCCGAAGGTGAAGGAGGGGAATAGCAGGGGTCCGAAGGTGAAGGAGGGGAAGAGCAGGGGTCCGAAGGTGAACGAGGGGAAGAGCAGGGGTCCGAAGGTGAAGGAGGGGAATAGCAGGGGTCCGAAGGTGAACGAGGGGAAGAGCAGGGGTCCGAAGGTGAAGGAGGGGAAGAGCCGGGGGCCGAAGGTGAAGGAGGGGAAGAGCAGGGGTCCGAAGGTGAAGGAGGGGAAGAGCAGGGTTCAGAAGGTGAAGGAGGGGAAGGTCCGAAGGTGAAGGAGGGGAAGAGCAGGGGTCCGAAGGTGAAGGAGGGGAATAGCAGGGGTCCGAAGGTGAAGGAGGGGAAGAGCAGGGGTCCGAAGGTGAAGGAGGGGAAGAGCAGGGGTCCGAAGGTGAAGGAGGGGAAGAGCAGGGGTCCGAAGGTGAAGGACGGAAAGAGCAGGGGTCCGAAGGTGAAGGAGGGGAAGAGCAGGGGTCCGAAGGTGAAGGACGGAAAGAGCAGGGGTCCGAAGGTGAAGGAGGGGAAGAGCAGGGTTCCGAAGGTGAAGGAGGGGAAGAGCAGGGTTCAGAAGGTGAAGGACGGGAAGAGCAGGGTTCCAAAGGTGAAGGACGGGAAGAGCAGGGTTCCGAAGGTGAAGGAGGGGAAGAGCAGGGGGCCGAAGGTGAAGGAGGGGAAGGTCCGAAGGTGAAGGACGGGAAGAGCAGGGTTCCGAAGGTGAAGGAGGGGAAGAGCAGGGTTCCGAAGGTGAAGGACGGGAAGAGCAGGGTTCCGAAGGTGAAGGAGGGGAAGAGCAGGGTTCCGAAGGTGAAGGACGGGAAGAGCAGGGTTCCGAAGGTGAAGGAGGGGAAGAGCAGGGGTCCGAAGGTGAAGGACGGGAAGAGCAGGGGTCCGAAGGTGAAGGAGGGGAAGAGCAGGGTTCCGAAGGTGAAGGAGGGGAAGAGCAGGGTTCCGAAGGTGAAGGAGGGGAAGAGCAGGGGTCCGAAGGTGAAGGAGGGGAAGAGCAGGGTTCCGAAGGTGAAGGAGGGGAATAGCAGGGGTCCGAAGATGAAGGAGGGGAAGAGCAGGGGTCCGAAGGTGAACGAGGGGAAGAGCAGGGGTCCGAAGGTGAAGGAGGGGAATAGCAGGGGTCCGAAGGTGAACGAGGGGAAGAGCAGGGGTCCGAAGGTGAAGGAGGGGAAGAGCCGGGGGCCGAAGGTGAAGGAAGGGAAGAGCAGGGGTCCGAAGGTGAAGGAGGGGAAGAGCAGGGTTCAGAAGGTGAAGGAGGGGAAGGTCCGAAGGTGAAGGAGGGGAAGAGCAGGGGTCCGAAGGTGAAGGAGGGGAATAGCAGGGGTCCGAAGGTGAAGGAGGGGAAGAGCAGGGGTCCGAAGGTGAAGGAGGGGAAGAGCAGGGGTCCGAAGGTGAAGGAGGGGAAGAGCAGGGGTCCGAAGGTGAAGGACGGAAAGAGCAGGGGTCCGAAGGTGAAGGAGGGGAAGAGCAGGGGTCCGAAGGTGAAGGACGGAAAGAGCAGGGGTCCGAAGGTGAAGGAGGGGAAGAGCAGGGTTCCGAAGGTGAAGGAGGGGAAGAGCAGGGTTCAGAAGGTGAAGGACGGGAAGAGCAGGGTTCCAAAGGTGAAGGACGGGAAGAGCAGGGTTCCGAAGGTGAAGGAGGGGAAGGTCCGAAGGTGAAGGACGGGAAGAGCAGGGTTCCGAAGGTGAAGGAGGGGAAGAGCAGGGTTCCGAAGGTGAAGGACGGGAAGAGCAGGGTTCCGAAGGTGAAGGAGGGGAAGAGCAGGGGTCCGAAGGTGAAGGAGGGGAAGAGCAGGGGTCCTAAGGTGAAGGAGGGGAAGAGCAGGGGTCCGAAGGTGAAGGAGGGGAAGAGCAGGGTTCCGAAGGTGAAGGAGGGGAATAGCAGGGGTCCGAAGGTGAAGGAGGGGAAGAGCAGGGGTCCGAAGGTGAACGAGGGGAAGAGCAGGGGTCCGAAGGTGAAGGAGGGGAATAGCAGGGGTCCGAAGGTGAAGGAGGGGAAGAGCAGGGTTCAGAAGGTGAAGGAGGGGAAGGTCCGAAGGTGAAGGAGGGGAAGAGCAGGGGTCCGAAGGTGAAGGAGGGGAATAGCAGGGGTCCGAAGGTGAAGGAGGGGAAGAGCAGGGGTCCGAAGGTGAAGGAGGGGAAGAGCAGGGGTCCGAAGGTGAAGGACGGAAAGAGCAGGGTTCCGAAGGTGAAGGACGGAAAGAGCAGGGTTCCGAAGGTGAAGGAGGGGAAGAGCAGGGGTCCGAAGGTGAAGGAGGGGAAGAGCAGGGGTCCTAAGGTGAAGGAGGGGAAGAGCAGGGGTCCGAAGGTGAAGGAGGGGAAGAGCAGGGTTCCGAAGGTGAAGGAGGGGAATAGCAGGGGTCCGAAGGTGAAGGAGGGGAAGAGCAGGGGTCCGAAGGTGAACGAGGGGAAGAGCAGGGGTCCGAAGGTGAAGGAGGGGAATAGCAGGGGTCCGAAGGTGAACGAGGGGAAGAGCAGGGGTCCGAAGGTGAAGGAGGGGAAGAGCCGGGGGCCGAAGGTGAAGGAGGGGAAGAGCAGGGGTCCGAAGGTGAAGGAGGGGAAGAGCAGGGTTCAGAAGGTGAAGGAGGGGAAGGTCCGAAGGTGAAGGAGGGGAAGAGCAGGGGTCCGAAGGTGAAGGAGGGGAATAGCAGGGGTCCGAAGGTGAAGGAGGGGAAGAGCAGGGGTCCGAAGGTGAAGGAGGGGAAGAGCAGGGGTCCGAAGGTGAAGGAGGGGAAGAGCAGGGGTCCGAAGGTGAAGGACGGAAAGAGCAGGGGTCCGAAGGTGAAGGAGGGGAAGAGCAGGGGTCCGAAGGTGAAGGACGGAAAGAGCAGGGGTCCGAAGGTGAAGGAGGGGAAGAGCAGGGTTCCGAAGGTGAAGGAGGGGAAGAGCAGGGGGCCGAAGGTGAAGGAGGGGAAGAGCAGGGTTCCGAAGGTGAAGGAGGGGAAGAGCAGGGGGCCGAAGGTGAAGGAGGGGAAGGTCCGAAGGTGAAGGACGGGAAGAGCAGGGTTCCGAAGGTGAAGGAGGGGAAGAGCAGGGTTCCGAAGGTGAAGGACGGGAAGAGCAGGGTTCCGAAGGTGAAGGAGGGGAAGAGCAGGGTTCCGAAGGTGAAGGAGGGGAAAAGCAGGGTTCAGAAGGTGAAGGACGGGAAGAGCAGGGGTCCGAAGGTGAAGGAGGGGAAGAGCAGGGGTCCGAAGGTGAAGGACGGGAAGAGCAGGGGTCCGAAGGTGAAGGAGGGGAAGAGCAGGGTTCCGAAGGTGAAGGAGGGGAAGAGCAGGGTTCCGAAGGTGAAGGAGGGGAAGAGCAGGGGTCCGAAGGTGAAGGAGGGGAAGAGCAGGGTTCCGAAGGTGAAGGAGGGGAATAGCAGGGGTCCGAAGGTGAAGGAGGGGAAGAGCAGGGGTCCGAAGGTGAACGAGGGGAAGAGCAGGGGTCCGAAGGTGAAGGAGGGGAATAGCAGGGGTCCGAAGGTGAACGAGGGGAAGAGCAGGGGTCCGAAGGTGAAGGAGGGGAAGAGCCGGGGGCCGAAGGTGAAGGAAGGGAAGAGCAGGGGTCCGAAGGTGAAGGAGGGGAAGAGCAGGGTTCAGAAGGTGAAGGAGGGGAAGGTCCGAAGGTGAAGGAGGGGAAGAGCAGGGGTCCGAAGGTGAAGGAGGGGAATAGCAGGGGTCCGAAGGTGAAGGAGGGGAAGAGCAGGGGTCCGAAGGTGAAGGAGGGGAAGAGCAGGGGTCCGAAGGTGAAGGAGGGGAAGAGCAGGGGTCCGAAGGTGAAGGACGGAAAGAGCAGGGGTCCGAAGGTGAAGGAGGGGAAGAGCAGGGGTCCGAAGGTGAAGGACGGAAAGAGCAGGGGTCCGAAGGTGAAGGAGGGGAAGAGCAGGGTTCCGAAGGTGAAGGAGGGGAAGAGCAGGGTTCAGAAGGTGAAGGACGGGAAGAGCAGGGTTCCAAAGGTGAAGGACGGGAAGAGCAGGGTTCCGAAGGTGAAGGAGGGGAAGAGCAGGGGGCCGAAGGTGAAGGAGGGGAAGGTCCGAAGGTGAAGGACGGGAAGAGCAGGGTTCCGAAGGTGAAGGAGGGGAAGAGCAGGGTTCAGAAGGTGAAGGACGGGAAGAGCAGGGTTCCAAAGGTGAAGGACGGGAAGAGCAGGGGTCCGAAGGTGAAGGACGGGAAGAGCAAAGGTCCGAAGGTGAAGGAGGGGAAGAGCAGGGTTCCGAAGGTGAAGGACGGGAAGAGCAGGGTTCCGAAGGTGAAGGAGGGGAAGAGCAGGGGTCCGAAGGTGAAGGACGGGAAGAGCAGGGGGCCGAAGGTGAAGGAGGGGAAGGTCCGAAGGTGAAGGACGGGAAGAGCAGGGTTCCGAAGGTGAAGGAGGGGAAGAGCAGGGTTCAGAAGGTGAAGGACGGGAAGAGCAGGGTTCCAAAGGTGAAGGACGGGAAGAGCAGGGGTCCGAAGGTGAAGGACGGGAAGAGCAAAGGTCCGAAGGTGAAGGAGGGGAAGAGCAGGGTTCCGAAGGTGAAGGACGGGAAGAGCAGGGTTCCGAAGGTGAAGGAGGGGAAGAGCAGGGGTCCGAAGGTGAAGGACGGGAAGAGCAGGGGTCCGAAGGTGAAGGACGGGAAGAGCAGGGTTCCGAAGGTGAAGGACGGGAAGAGCAGGGTTCCGAAGGTGAAGGAGGGGAAGAGCAGGGGGCCGAAGGTGAAGGAGGGGAAGAGCAGGGTTCCGAAGGTGAAGGAGGGGAAGAGCAGGGGGCCGAAGGTGAAGGAGGGGAAGGTCCGAAGGTGAAGGACGGGAAGAGCAGGGTTCCGAAGGTGAAGGAGGGGAAGAGCAGGGTTCCGAAGGTGAAGGACGGGAAGAGCAGGGTTCCGAAGGTGAAGGAGGGGAAGAGCAGGGTTCCGAAGGTGAAAAAGGGGAAGAGCAGGGTTCAGAAGGTGAAGGACGGGAAGAGCAGGGGTCCGAAGGTGAAGGAGGGGAAGAGCAGGGGTCCGAAGGTGAAGGAGGGGAAGAGCAGGGGTCCGAAGGTGAAGGAGGGGAAGAGCAGGGGTCCGAAGGTGAAGGAGGGGAAGAGCAGGGTTCCGAAGGTGAAGGAGGGGAAGAGCAGGGTTCCGAAGGTAAAGGACGGGAAGAGCAGGGGTCCGAAGGTGAAGGAGGGGAAGAGCAGGGGTCCGAAGGTGAAGGAGGGGAAGAGCAGGGGTCCGAAGGTGAAGGAGGGGAAGAGCAGGGGTCCGAAGGTGAAGGAGGGGAAGAGCAGGGGTCCGAAGGTGAAGGAGGGGAAGAGCAGGGTTCCGAAGGTGAAGGAGGGGAAGAGCAGGGTTCCGAAGGTAAAGGACGGGAAGAGCAGGGTTCCGAAGGTGAAGGAGGGGAAGAGCAGGGGTCCGAAGGTGAAGGAGGGGAAGAGCAGGGTTCCGAAGGTAAAGGACGGGAAGAGCAGGGTTCCGAAGGTGAAGGACGGGAAGAGCAGGGTTCCGAAGGTGAAGGACGGGAAGAGCAGGGTTCCGAAGGTGAAGGAGGGGAAGAGCAGGGTTCCGAAGGTGAAGGAGGGGAAGAGCAGGGTTCCGAAGGTGAAGGACGGGAAGAGCAGGGGTCCGAAGGTGAAGGAGGGGAAGAGCAGGGGTCCGAAGGTGAAGGAGGGGAAGAGCAGGGCTCCGAAGGTGAAGGAGGGGAAGAGCAGGGGTCCGAAGGTGAAGGAGGGGAATAGCAGGGGTCCGAAGGTGAAGGAGGGGAAGAGCAGGGGTCCGAAGGTGAAGGAGGGGAAGAGCAGGGGTCCGAAGGTGAACGAGGGGAAGAGCAGGGGTCCGAAGGTGAAGGAGGGGAAGAGCAGGGGGCCGAAAGTGAAGGAGGGGAAGAGCAGGGGTCCACTACCGGAGGAGCATGAGGTGCGTAGCAATAATAATAGTTCTGTAGAGAAATGGTTAGAGCACAGTCAGCACGAGCAGTCAGCACAGCCCGTCCAGCAGGATTGTTCAGATTTAGGCGAGCTGTGCCTGCCCGCCGCTATAGGCGGTGGCACTGATGGGACTGTACACATGCTGGCTAGCGCACTCAAAGAAATGGCAACTATTGCTAAGCACAACGCACCACATGCACAAACACATAAGTTTTTAAGCCGTATTAGCACACAGAAGGATCTACCAACGTTTGAGGGCGACCCCATGGACTGGCTTTATTTTAAGCAAGCTTACGACGAGTCCACAAAAGTATGTAGCTTTAGCCCCAGGGAGAATCTGTGGAGGCTACGTAGTTACCTCCGCGGACCAGCAAAGGAAGCCGTCACGGCGCTGCTGATTAGCGCCACCACACCGGACATAGTAATGTCAGCACTGGAGCTACAATTTGGTAACCCCGATATTATTATCACTAGAATAGTACAAGATGTCCAGAAGCTTCCAGCAATGGCACAGGAATATCATAAGGATATAGTCAAGTTTTCCGTTAAAGTTCAAAATTTCGTCGCAGCAGTCCTCGCTATCAGGCAACAGCCAAGAATCTGGCGGAGGAGGAGATGCTGGCTAGCCTCGACGCCGATCCCTGGGGCCGGCCATACAAAATGGTTAGGCGTAAGCTTCGCCCCAGGGCCCCACCGCTAACTGAATCTCTTCAGCCTCATCAACTGGAGTTAGTGGTGGGGACTCTGTTCCCCAGGAGGGATGGCTTGGAGCCACCGTGTATGGCGCCACCCATCGGTGCTGCGGACGCGTCTTTTACGGGCGCGCCCGAAGTCACCGAGGGAGAACTGAGGGCGGCGCTGCTGCGGCTTCGAGCCAAAAACACTGCTCCGGGACCCGACGGCATTCCCGGCCGGGCCTGGGTCGTGGCTTTGGGTCGTGGAGACTCTGTCAGACCATCGGTACATCCGGTGGAGAGTCTCCGCATCCTGCTCGTTGCCTCAAAGTCAGACCGGAGGAGGGAGAGTAGTGTTTCCGAGATGGTCCCTAGCCCGCCTCGACCGGGAAATGGTGGAGGAAGGAGCCATTGTTGAGGCCTGGAACGCAGCCACCCCGGTGCTGACTGACGTTGAGGAGAGGGCGAGGCGTTTCCGCATCGCATTGACGAGGGTATGTGATGCAGCGATGCCCCGGACCAGGTGCCTCCCAGCCCGGAAGGCGGTTTACTGGTGGTCGCAAGAAATTGCTGCTCTCCGTTGCGACAGTAATCGGGCGCGCCGGGCTTACACCCGTTGCCGCCGAAGAAGGCCACTGGACGCGCCGGAAGAGGATCGCCTATATAAAGAGCTCCAGAGGGCAAAAAGGGCATTCCAGGTGGCCATCGCTAATGCCAAGGACTCCGCCAGCGAGGAGTTCCTGGCAACCCTGAATAGGGATCCATGGGGTCGGCCATACCGCATCGTCAGAGGTAAGATGCGGAGTGCCCCATCCATGAACTCCATGGAGCCGGAGCTCCTTAATCGGGTGGTGTCTGGACTCTTTCCTCAACCACCAGCTTTTACGCCCCCGACTATGACGATTCCATCATTCGGGGAGCGAGAAGAGTCGATAGAAGCCCCTCCATTCACAGAGGATGAATTAGGAGAAGCGTGGAACCACCTGCGGCGGTGCAAGAAGGCACCGGGACCGGATGGAGTCCCGGGAAGAGTCCTGGCGCTGGCCTTGAGGCACCTCGGGAGCCACCTTAGGCAGCTATTTAATGACTGCCTGGAGGCGGGGCGGTTCCCGAGAGTATGGAAACAGGGACGCTTGGTGCTGTTGCGGAAGGAGGGTCGTTCTCCTGATTCTCCTTCGGCATACAGACCAATTGTCCTTATTGATGAGGTGAGCAAGATGCTGGAGAGAGTTCTGGCCTCTCGTATTAACCAGCACCTCGCTCTGCAGGGCCCTGATCTTTCGGAACACCAGTACGGCTTTAGGGTAGGCAAGTCGACGATAGATGCCGTTGGTGCTCTGAAAAGTTTCTGCGAAGGAGCGCAGAAGGAAAGCGACGGGGTATTGGCGGTATCACTAGATATCGCCAATGCCTTTGGCACCCTGCCGTATAGCGTGGTAGAGGAGGCGCTCCAATATCATCGGGTGCCCCTGTACCTGCGCCGAATGATAGGGCACTACCTGGAGGAAAGGGTAGTGGTCTATCAGGGAAAGGACAGGGCGAGGCAGGAGAGGCGTATGGCTTGTGGGGTTCCGCAGGGATCGGTTCTCGGACCCCTGCTGTGGAACCTGGGCTTTGATTGGGCAATTCGTCCGGTTCTGCTGCCCCGGATGGTAATTATTTGTTACGCGGACGACACCATGGTTGCCGTCCGGGGAAGCAGTTATGAGGAGTCGGTTAGGAGGGCTACGGTGGCCACCGAGCTGATGGTCACCCGAATTGGCATGTTGGGGCTCAAAGTTGCCCTTCCAAAGACGGAGGCCGTCCTATTCGGGGGAACGTGTTGTCGTCGGTGTAGTATATGCAGCTGATGGTGTGCCGTGACACCGCAACAATCGCGTGGGGAATTTCGTAGTAGTGCGCACTATCACCATATATTCGGATGTCAGACCCTGGGCCTCGTGGATGGTGTTCACTCGTGATCCCTGTCCCGTTCCATATCCCAAGGACTTCAAGAGAGCCTTTTCTTTTTGGGTATGGGTAAGGTACAAGGTGTTAATTGTCTCTTTAGGGATCTCGGCACCAGTGTAGTCCTTCAGGGTCAGGGACTGTATCCGAACGTTGGACGAGTATATGCCATCATACACTTCGTTGAGCGCATACGCCACGTCCATGGGGTTTCTGTGCGTGCACAACAGTTGTTTGCTGATAGTGAGGAATACGCTAGGGCGGGAGTACTTTAATGAGAAAGCGTTACTACGGTCGATGAAGGGCACCTGGTTTTCGTCGCCAATTATGAGCATTTCGCTGGCATGAGCAAGTTTCGCGGCCATAATTATCGATCCTGGGTGGCTCATGAGAGCTTCATCCACGATGAGGCGCTCGCAGTGCCTCTCGCTTTGCTCTTTGAATCCATTTACCAAGACCGATGCCATGGTGCGGACTTTGAGTGTTGATGCCGCTCCGTACTTTGCCTGCAGCTTCTCCTTCAAATCCTTTTTGGCCTCCGTGGTTGCTGTTAGAACCACGTCACGATTTATCTCGAAGTTCCTCACTATCCAGGTGGTCTTTCCACAGCCAGGAACTCCGTTTACCCAGGTGATTTTGGGTGCTTTCCAGGATTTCAGGGGCTCCTTCTCGTCCTTCGCTATCTTATTGCCTTGTTCGAGGATTCTCTGTCCCAGCATTATGTTGGTGCATTTTGCCAGGACAACTATTGGGTCGGTGGATGGTGTTTTGAACCGCGGCTTATTATCTTCTGCTTCCGCCTCTTCGTCCACCTCGACAAAACCTGCTGTTGCGCTGTATGCGGCCATGTGGTCGAGTTCTTCTACATTTCCATGTAGAGTTTGCCGACGTCCGTTGTCGTAAATAACCGCTTCAGCTTCCTGGAGTCTCACCGTCAAGAGGCCAGTGTTTTGATGTTTGTAGGCCTGCAGGATGTCATGGCAGGTCTTCCGGCTGACCTCTAGCTCAGCTTTGATGAGAGCCATGAACTCCAAGAATGCATTCATGATGTGGTCCATTGGTGTTACTACGACTCCGAGGGTCGGCGGTTCGACCAGGCCTTTTTCGGCGTTAGTCCGTTTGTCGCTGGGTGAAGTTTTGGGCTGTGGCCTGGGCTTCAAGAAAGCCGCCAGTGCACTGCCCACCTCTTGCGTCATTGACAACTACCTGGTGCTTTTTCGATGCGTCTATGCAACCAAGGTAGTCCTCTATTGTTCCTTTTGTATAGCCCACCGCCATGGCGTCGACGCTAATTATTCGGGCAGGTGTGTCGCCCGTGCTGCAGAATGATGTTAGTACTGAGCTGGCCCTGGCAAATGGTGGTTCCAGTAGATTCCAGTTGAATATTGCGACAACTTTGTTCTTTGTGCGCAATATTCTACAGGGTTGTTGAGCTACTGTAACTTCTGGCAGGGCTTCATAGATTTTGCGTCGAATTGTATTTTTGGAAGTGCTTCCGTTCGCTAGCGCTGCGAGTCCTGGCGATATCATCACCCTGCTCGAGTCGCTCGCGATGCAGAAGCCTATCCCCAATCTCTCAGAGCTGTTATCCATAAACAGTGCCACACCACGGGTTCTTAACCCCGGATTTCCCCTTTCTGCCATTAGCAAGAGCTGCCTGGTAGGCATATCCTGCACCGGGCAGGGTTGTTGGGGTAACGGGGCCTGGGTGGTCCTGCTCAAGTCTGGGCTTGGCGGCGTCGGGTTGCTGTTTCTCCTGACGGCAATGAGGAAGATCTTCTCCACATACCTCAGGAAGTCTGGTCTTCTCTCTGGATCCGCTACGAGATCGTGGAAGCTTCTAGTTGAGATTTCCCGATCGATTTGATGTTCGAGCTCGTAGCGATGGTTCGAGAATCTTGGGCATTCTACTATAAGGTGTTCGACAGTTTCTGTTTCGTTTGGGTCACATTCGCAGGCTGGGCTATCTTTTAGCCTAAAGGCACCCCTCGTATTCATGTTCTAACCTAACCTAACCTAAATCTAGTTTTGACACCTTTAGACTTTAGATTCAAGATTTAATGTGAATATATGCATTAATAAAAACTCATTACTATTTTAATACTAGTTATGCTGCTGTTGATGCACTGATGAAAGCCAGATAGCTAGATCAGTGTTTAGTTAGTCGTAGTTGCCGGTGGGCTGAGGTCTAAAGGAATCCAAACTAGTTTTAAAAGGTTAGGTTAGGTTAGGTTAGGTTAGGTTAGGTTAGGTTAGGTTAGGTTAGGTTAGGTTAGGGTAGGTTAGGTTAGGTTAGGTTAGGTTAGGTTAGGTTAGGTTAGGTTAGGTTAGGTTGCCCCCAAACTCATCGGGGCTGCAGGGGCGCTGAGTCGGCTCCTCCCTAACTTGGGCGGACCTGGCGTTGGCTGCCGCCGCCTGTACACAGGAGTGGTGCGGTCGATGGCCCTGTATGGAGCACCGATCTGCCCGGGAGGGTCCCCGCAAGGGGGAATCCCTTGGTGCGTCACTTGTGGCGCATCGGCCCCATGTATACGGGGGGGCCACCAGTCGTAAGGAAGAGGAGGATAGAGGGTGTGGAGGTGTGGAGGGTGTGGAGAATAATATTAGAGGGCTAGAAGGCCCGCAAGGAGAGGAGGGAACGAGTTGTATAGCTCGCCCCTCGGATACTGGTATTAGGCTGAAAATTGTTCTGCCGAAACCAACGCAAGAGGGAATGGACGTTGAGTCCCTTGTGGATTCAGACTCGGAGGAAGCAGATAGAGAGTTGGAGGCTTTGGTTGGGGCTTGGAAAGGCATTGGAGCCGCCCAAAAGCGGCCCCGTGAGGTGGTGGATGAAGAAGAGGGGGAGCCCTCGGAGAAGGCTGTGGCAGTGGAGCCTGAGGTTGAAGCCAAATTGTGGTCGAAAACTGGGAGGGGGGCGGATGCAGAGAGGGGACGCCGTCTTCCTTCCACTCAGAGTAGGCCTCAGACAGCGGATGAGGAGCTTCGAGAACGTAGCCCCATCCTATCGCACATTGACTACGCCCTTTCAAGGGATGAATTGATTGACAGAGCCAGGAGCGCGGTTTCCTCGATAATGAGTGAAACCCAGAAATCAGGCAACCTCAAGGGCGGTATCAGGGGGGAAATAAACCGGGCCACTAAGATCATCTACTCGGCCATGGATTCCCTCCAGGCAATGACGGCTGACGAGGAAGCTAGGAGGCTTCGGGCAGATAATAGGAGGATGCGACAGGAGATGGCTGTTTTACGTGCCGAGGTCAAGGCTCTCCGGACCTCTTTCTCCGCAAGGGAGAAATCCCCTGCTCCAATGCGTCAGCCTGACTTAGACGTGGATCCCCAGGCCTCCCCAGCTCTTGGGGAAATGCTTGAAACCCTTAAAAGGGATCTCTTTGTGTCGATTGGAGGGATGGTTAACGAGCGCCTCAAACAGCTGGAAAAGCGGCTGCCTCAGGAGCCCATATTGAGGCCCCCACTTGCTGCAGACAAGAAGCGGGGAAAAGTAGACCACCGCCCTACCGACGAGCCTTCCGCGGGCCCATCGCCAGCTCGCCCAGCGACGACGCAGCCAACGGGAAGACCCAAAAGATCTAAGGCAACCAAGCCTGCACCTGCACCACAGGCAGAGGGTAGCGCCCCCTGCGTAAGGAAGCGCCACATGAGACCGAGACCGCTAGGACAACGGCTCCGACTCCACCAGCCTGGTCTGAAGTAGTCGGGAGGAAGGCCAAGGCCAAGTCCAAGAAGGCCGCTGGGCGCAAAGCTACCGTCCCAGCCCACGCACCTGCTAAGTCTCCGCCGGCTACCCGGAAGGGTAAATTGACCTCGCCCAAGTCCTCGGCAGTCGTCATTACCCTGAGGCCAGAAGCCGTCGCAACACAAAGTTATGCGACGGTCATGAAGGCAGCCACTTCTGGCTTTGCCCTTTCGGAGGTCGGGGTAAATCACGTGCGGGTCCGCAAATCCGCCACCGGGGCTCGAATTATTGAGGTCCCAGGAGCCGGCAGTGCAAAGGCCGCGGATGAGCTGGCCGGGAAACTGCAAGGCCTCGTTGGCGAGTGGGTGACGGTGTCCCGGCCCATGAAAACTGCCGAACTTCGGCTGGTCGGGCTCGACGAGTCGGTCACTCCCGAAGAAGTCCAGCGAGTGGCGGCAGAGAAGGGAAACGTCCCACCGGAGCAGGTGAGGGTTGGCGCCATTCGAATGGGACCAAGTGGGACTGGTTCATCCCTTGTCCGATGCCCGGTGCCCGCAGCAAAGCTGCTCATTGCGGCAGGACGGTTAGTCGTTGGGTGGTCTGCGGCCCGTATTACCCTTGTGGAACCTATCCCGATGCGCTGCTTTAAGTGCATGGGGGTGGGTCACACAAGGGCTCTCTGCCCGTCACCTGCCGACCGAAGCACTTTGTGCTTCAGATGTGGTAAGGATGGGCACAAGGCGGCCTCGTGCTCAGCTGACCCGAAGTGTGCAGTCTGCACGCAGTTGGGTAGGAAAGCTGGGCATGTCATGGGGGGGCTGAAGTGCTCTCCACCCCCTACAAAGGGTAAAGAGGCCCCTTTGACCCGGGCCCCTGACACAGGCAATGGGCAACAGGAGACTGAACCGGAGGACATCGAAATGGACGCTTAATGCCAGAACGCCATAACGACTTCCTCCTGGCAAATCTTAACCACTCTGCCCGTGCGCAGGATCTCCTGATGCAGCACATGGCGGAGTGGCAGATTAAAGTGGTGACAGCCGCTGAGCCCTACTTTATCCCCCCCCCAACCAAACTGGGCTGGGGATACTGAGGGCTCGGTGGCCATCGTGGTGCCGGGACACGGGGTTCCACTGGTTCCAATACGCAACGGACCAGGGTTCGTTGCTGTCGGATGGGGGGAGTTGATACTTATTGGAGTATACTTCTCCCCAAACAGACCTCTGTCCGACTTTGAGTCATACCTCAGAATGTTGGAGCCAGTGGTGAGAGGTGCGGCCCCAGCCCAGGTTATCTTGATGGGAGATCTCAACGCAAAGTCCGCCGCGTGGGGATCGCCCATCACAGACCTGAGGGGGGTTGAGCTACAGAACTGGGCTGCCATGGTTGGCCTGGTCCTACTCAATATTTATGTCCTTGTATTAGCAATAGTGTATGGCAATAAAGGATTTTTATTATTATTATTATTATTACTCAACCGAGGACGCGTCAACACCTGTGTGCGACAGCAGGGGGGGTCAATAGTGGACATTACATTCGCTACCCCTGCCATCGCCTCACGTACCCGGGACTGGCGTGTCCTTGAGGAAGTAGAGACTCTGTCTGACCACCGATATATTCGGTGGAGAGTCTCCGCGTCACTCCCGGCCTCCCAAAGGCAGACTGGGGGAGGTCGAGGACTGTTTCCCAGATGGACCTTAGCCCACCTCGACCGCGAAATGGCGGAGGAGGGGGCCATAATCGAGGCCTGGAACACTGCTCCCCCGGGATCGACGGGCATTGAAGACAGGGCGATGCACTTTCGCATCGCCCTATCTAGGATATGTGACGCGGCAATGCCCAGGACTAGGCGCCTTCCCGCCCGGAGGGCAGTATACTGGTGGTCACCAGAAATTGCGGCTCTCCGGGCCGCCAGCAATCGGGCGCGCCGGGCCTACACCCGCTGCCGCCGCAGGAGGCCGCTGTCTGGGCCAGAAGAAACTCGCCTCTATAGGAAGCTTCAGAGGGCAAAACTGGCCTTCCAAGTAGCCATTGCCAATGCCAAAGATGCCGCCAACGAGGAGTTCTTGGCAACCTTGGATAGGGATCCATGGGGCCGGCCATACCGCATCGTAAGAGGTAAGATGCGGAGTGCCCCCCCCATGGATTTCATGGAGCCGGGCCTTCTTAACCGGGTGGTGTCTGGGCTCTTTCCCCAGCCACCGGTTTTCTCACCCCCGATTATGGCACCTCCGTCCGGGGACCAAGAAGAGCCAGTGGAAGCCCCTCCAGTCACAGACGAAGAGATAAGGGAGGTTTGGGACCACTTGAGGCGGCAGAAAAAGGCACCTGGACCGGACGGAGTTCCCGGAAGGGTTTTGGCGCTGGCCTGTAAGCATCTTGGGGTTCATCTCAGGCAGCTATTCGACGACTCCAGGAGGCAGTGCATTCTTTTAACCAATGCATATCTACTTATGATGAAGCTTTAGGAAGAATTACTATGTTGGAGGGTGAATTATGTAGTGCACATAAAACTATTGATGACCTTCAGTCACAATTACAAAATGTTGAAATGCAATCAACAAATAACTTGTATGATGAACTACTTACTTCATCCTCAACAATGCCAATGTGCATCGATCTGACTTGTGATAGCCCTTGTGTTAAAAAAACCAAGCCTCAAATAGATCTCCCCTTTTTAAATAGCCACAATAAAATAAAAAAATACATTAGAATTAGTAAAATAATAAAAAAAAACTCAAAAATTAGTAAAAAACCAGAAGAAAAGCAGTGAAAACCTGATACTAAGAAAAGAACGTTCAGTTTTGTTAAATAAGTTAAATACCTTTTCTCTTTCTTTTCAAAGTAGCAGGGAAAAATATAAAAATATGAGAGTGAAATCCAAACCTTAAATGATGTTATTCAACAGCTGGAAGACTCACTTAAAACTATGACTATTAAATATGAGCTGTCAAAAAAGCAGATTGATGAACAAATTCTGGCAGCTGATGAGTTGTTAGCTCTAGGTACCTACAATATGGCTCGTTTTGAGTCATTGGCAAATAAATGTCAATGTTCTCAAGATATACCTACGGCTAACCTAGACTTAAGTAGTAGTATTTTGTCCTCTAATAAGCTAGAGACCTGCCAAGAGCAGTGTGAAAGTATTATTCCTGTCACTACATCCTTAGATTATAATTTATCAAGTAAGCATAAAAAACACACTTTAGTAATTTCAGACAAGCTAGGTAAAGGTTTTGGTCCTATTATGAACTGTTACCTAGATCACTCAGTGACTAATAGATGTTCACCGGGGGCTAATTTAGACTATCTTATTGATAGTTTGAACATAGACAGTTTAGATGTGAATAAAAATGTTATATTTTTGTTAGGAGACAGCTTAAATGTAAAAAAGACACAAATTATAAGATGTGTAGAAAAATTGCTGGCTTTGCATGAAAAATCTAAATGTAGATTTGTTATGTGTGCCTTTCCGTACTGTGGCACACTTAGTTCTAAGCGAAATAAGCAAATTTATAATTTAAATTTATTAATTTATAACTTGACATGCCGTCATAGTGAGGCAGTTTTTTATTTTGATGTGAATAAATTTATTTCACCACTGTTATTGACTAGGGATACTTTTTATCTGTCAAAAAAATGTAAGCAACATATAGCCTCATTATTAGCTTACAATTTAAATGATACAGTTACAAGTGTTGTAACTAAGTCTATTGACAACTTTACAAATTGTACTTTAGGTACCAATATTTCTGATAATGACCCAAGTACTTGTTCAAGTACTAAGAAAATTTCTTATAATTATTTAAACTAGATAGCCAGACAACGGAGAAGCTCTCCAATATGAACATTGTACATCAAAATATACAGAGCTTAACCGGCAAAGAAATTGAAATAGAACTGTTTGTGGAAAAACTCAATATACACATTCTGTGTATTACTGAGCATTGGCTCACTGGTGCACATCCAGCAGTTATCTTAAGGAATTTCAAAATGTCAAGTTGTTCTTCAGAAGGACTGCAATTCATGGTGGGTCCTTAATTTTTGTACACAATAATATAACTTGTAAGGAGCGAAAAGACATAGTTAGTCTTTCTGTTGAACGCACTGTAGAACTATCTTGTGTGGAGCTGGAGCGATTTATAATAGTGTGTGTATATCGTCCCCCCTCAGGTGATTTTAGCCTTTTTGAGGATGTAATGGAAGATGTGCTTAAGCGATTGTCTGTATCCACAAAAAAAGCAATAGTATGCGGGGATTTTAATGTTGATATTTTACTTAGTAATGCAACTACGACTAGGTTGCTAAACTTATTTAAATGTTTTAATTTAAATTATGCTTTTAGTGAACCTACTAGAATTACAGCAACCTCAGCATCGTGTTTAGATAATATTTTTCACAACTGTGAGATCTTAGGTAAATCGATAATAACCAACTTAAGATCAGATCATTGTGGCCAACAAATTACTGTTTTGAATAATATAAACAAAGATAAACATATCGTCAAGTGTAGGCCGATAACTAAGAGCAAATTGACGCGATTCAAAGGTGAAATATCATCCAAAATTCCTGCCCTTGTCTTTAAGAACGGTCATCCTGACAGCATTTATGGTACGCTCTTTAATATTATAGAAAATGAATTTAACAAAATATTCAATTTCAAACATATAGATTTCAATAAAAAAATAAAGTTTAGCGATTGGGCAACTATTGGCATATACAAAAGTAGAGATAATTTGTATGAGCTCTATGGTGAAAAACAATATAACCATACTCCAGCTTTCCTACAACACGTAAAAATGTACTCTAAAACGTTTAAGAACGTTTGCTTTCATGCTAAGTCGCTATACTTTAAGGATCAAATCATAAAATCGGATAACAAAGTACAAACAACCTGGAAAATTGTTAATAATGAAACTGGGAAAGCTAAATCTCGCAACGTAAACTTTGAATTAATTATTAATGATAATAAAGTTACCGCTGACAGTGAGGTTGCAAGTACCTTTGAAAACTTTTTTCAGAGTGTTCCTATTTTGTTGACTGATTCACTTAATTCTTCACCTACTGCAGCTCAGAGTTTATTGAGGAACAACGTTAATGAGTGCAACGTTTTATTTAATTTTAAACATATATCTGCATATGATATAATAAAGAATTTTAAGTTGTTGAAACAGAAAAAAACCGGTGATTTATGGGGTATGTCTGTAATGGTAATATCTAACATTATAGACGTTATTGCCCCTTACTTAGCCATACTTTTTAATGAATGTGTTGATAGAGGTACTTTTCCAAATTTAATGAAACATAGTAAACTTATACCTCTATTTAAATCTGGCAATAAAAACGACATTAACAATTACAGACCCATTTCAATCTTACCAGCTCTTAGTAAGGTCTTTGAAAAAATTATATTAAATCAACTTTTGAATCACTTCAATGTAAATAACTTACTACATCCGGAGCAGTACGGTTTTACTAAAGGTCGTAGCACCACGGATGCAGGCGCTAAACTTTTAAAACATGTGTACGATGCCTGGGAACGTTCGCAGAATGCCATTGGTGTTTTTTGTGATCTATCCAAAGCATTCGATTGTGTCGATCATAAAACCTTGCTTCTTAAACTAGCCCATTATGGTATCAAAAACGTTGCACTAAATTTGGTTGCCTCTTATCTCAGTGACAGAACCCAAAGGGTTTGCATAAAAGACATTAAGTCGCAGGGGTCGGCTACGTCAATGGGTGTCCCACAGGGTTCAATCTTGGGTCCCTTTCTATTTTTGGTGTATATAAATGATCTACCACACCATGTCAGTGAAACCTGTGACATTGTACTGTTTGCTGATGATACATCTCTAATTTTTAAAACTGATAGAGGTAGAGACAACTCTGACGATGTAAGCCGTGCTATGTCGCATGTGTCGCACTGGTTTACTGTCAATAATTTACTTTTAAATGCAAAAAAAACTAAGTGTGTGGAATTTATTTTACCAAATGTAAAGAAAGTTAATAAAAATATAATAATAAATGGAGAATCACTAAAAATGGAAGATTCCACAGTTTTTCTGGGCATGACCTTGGATTGTAAGCTTCAGTGGGGTACCCATATAGATACACTAGCAGGTAAACTAAGCTCGGCTGCCTACGCCGTCAGGAAAATTAGACAGATTACTGACGTAGAAACAGCAAGACTTGTTTACTTCGCGTACTTTCATAGTGTGATGTCTTACGGGATCTTATTATGGGGCAAAGCTGCTGATATTGAAACTATATTCATATTGCAGAAAAGAGCTGTACGGTCAATATATAAACTTAAATCACGTGAATCCCTCCGTGAAAAATTTAAAGAAATTGGTATACTTACGGTAGCCTCACAATACATTTATAACAATATAGTATTTGTAAGACAACATATTAGTCTTTATAAACAAAAAGTGGATATAAACAGTCGACTTACAAGAAATGGTCATAAATTAGTGACATCTGCATATCGTCTGCGAAAGGTGCAGAAGTCATTTGTGGGATTGAGTATACGCTTTTATAATATGATTCCTAAGGTAATTTTGGACCTACCAATCCATAAGTTTAAAGAATGTGTTAAAACACATTTATTACAGCGAGGTTATTATACAATTGATGAGTTTCTTAATGACAAGGTTGCTTGGAAGCATCCGGCTCCGCTTTCATCTCTCACAAGATAGAAAAATGAATGTTAAAATATAAAATGTAAATTTTTGATGTTGGAAAAGAGCAACTGCTGAGTTTCTTGCCGGCTTCTTCTCGGTAGAATCTGCCTTCCGAACCGGTGGTAGAGTCACTACACACGGACAGACTTGACGTTTCAAAAGTGCTTGTATTAGGCCTACTTGAAATAAATGAATTTTGAATTGAATTGAATTGACTGCCTGGAAGCTGGGCGATTTCCGCGCGTGTGGAAAGAAGGACGATTGGTGATGCTGCGGAAGGAGGGTCGATCTCCCGACTCGCCTTCAGCATACAGACCAATCGTCCTGATTGATGAAGTGAGCAAGATGTTGGAGAGAGTTCTGGCCTCCCGCATAAACCAACATCTTGCTCAGCGAGGGCCTGATATCTCGGAGCACCAGTACGGGTTTAGGGTCGGCTTGTCGACCATAGACGCTATTGGTGCTCTGAGAAGTTTCTGCGCTGATGCGCAAAACAGGAGAGAGGGCGTATTGGCGGTGTCTCTGGATATCGCCAATGCCTTTGGCACGCTGCCTTTTGGCGTGATAGAGGAGGCGCTGCGGTTTCACCGGGTGCCCATTTACCTGCGCCGAATGATAGGGCACTACTTGGAGGAAAGGGTAGTGCTCTATCAGGACAGGGATGGGAGCAGGCGAGAAAGGCAGATGGCCTGTGGAATTCCGCAGGGTTCAGTCCTCGGACCCCTGTTGTGGAACCTGGGGTTCGACTGGGCAATTCGCCCGGTTTTGTTGCCCCGGATGGCAATCATATGTTATGCGGACGACACCATGGTTGCCGTTCGGGGGAGCAACTATGAGGAGTTGGTCAGGAGGGCCACGGTGGCCACTGAGTTGATGATCACCCGGATCGGCATGCTGGGTCTTAAAGTGGCCCTTCCAAAAACGGAGGCCGTCCTATTCGGGGGAGCGGGCTGGCGGCCCCCGGCACGCGCCAACATATCTGTGTCGGGGGAAGTTGTCCCAATCAAGGCCCACATGAAGTACTTGGGCCTTGTTTTGGACCGAAAATGGGACTTCGAGGAGCACTTCCGCCAGCTCGCTCCCCGAGTCGTAGGAGCAGCTTCAGCGCTCGGCCGATTGCTCCCAAATGTCGGGGGCCCTGGGGCTCCATGCCGTCGCCTCTTCGCGGGTGTCGTGAGAAGCATGGCGACGTATGGGGCTCCCATATGGTTTGAAGCACTTCGTGCCTCTTCCAAAGCCCTACTGAGGCGGCCGCAACGGGTAGTGGCGAACCGAATTTGCCGAGCCTACACCACGGTTGCCTTTGCAGCAGCCTGTGTCTTGGCAGGCACCCCCCCTTGGGAGCTGGAGGCGGGGGTTCTCGCGGAGACACACCGTGTCAGAGCAGAGGCTCGGGCGAGTGGGGAACACCTGGCCATAGATCAGGTTGGACGTGTGCGGCGAATGGCCGAAAAGAGGATGCGGGACCGCTGGAAAGCGGACCTGGCGGACGCCCTCTATGGCAAACTCACCATAGACGCCGTCCGCCCGGTCCTAGGCCGGTGGTGCCGGCGGAAGCATGGGGCTCTCTCCTACCGGCTGGTGCAGGTCTTGACAGGCCACGGCTGCTTCGGTCACTATCTCTACCGCGTCGCGAGGAGAGAACCGACCCCTTTGTGCCATGAGTGCGGCGCTGCGGATGACACGGCGCAGCATACCCTTGAGGTGTGCAATAAATGGGATCCTCAGCGCCGCGCTCTGGTGGCGGAGATCGGAGGGGATCTCTCGCTGCCCAGCGTAGTGTTTGCCATGCTGAGCAGCGAGAGATCTTGGGAGGCCGTAGCTGACTTCTGCGAAGAGATCATGTCGCAGAAGGAGGCCGCGGAGCGGATGCGTGAAGAAGATCCAAACGCGCACCCGCTCCGGCGCAGACGGGGGGGAAGAAGACGGCGGCAATTTGCCGCTCGTCAGCTTCCCTTGGGAGGCGGCGGGTAGCTATTGGGCTAGCTGCCCGCCACTATACTAGTCTCCTCACTGTCTAAGGGGGGGATCACGCTGTCCCGACCCCCTCCTTTTTAGCGCGGGAGCCCCGGCATTCGGCTGGGGCAGTTGGCAGACGCCTGGGAAGTATACAACGGGTTCCCCGGGCGTCTAGCAAAGCCAACGAGAGGGACATGCCGTGGTGGTTTTTAGTTTGGGTATACCCCAGAGGGGGGAGTCCCACATAACCTCCGTCCTGCCCAAGGGACGGGGGTAGTCATAAAGCTTTTCCACCACGACAAAAAAAAAAAAAAAAAAAAAGGTTAGGTTAGGTTAGGTTAGGTTAGTTCGGGCCTCACCTGGAGCATAATTTTTAGACGGCCGAGTGGAGCAGTGGGCAGAGAGACGGCCGAGTGGAGCAGTGGGCAGAGACCCAGCTTACTGACTCGAAGGTCGTGCACGCAAATGGGCAGGAAAGCTGGTCATGTTATGGGAGGGCTTAAGTTTTTCCCGCCTCCAACGAAGGGTAAGGAGGCTCCTTTGACTCGGGCCCCAGGCTCTTCAAGAGGTCGACAAGAACCGCCACAGGAGGACATCGAAATGGCGACTAATGACCATACGCCATAGCGAATTTCTGCAGGCCAATCTGAACCACTGCGCCCGTGCCCAGGACCTCCTGATACAACACATGGCGGAGTGGCAGATTCAAGTGGCGACAGCCGCCGAGCCCTACTTCATCCCTACTCAATCAAATTGGGCTGGTGACGTCGAGGGATCGGTGGCTGTTGTGGTGCCGGCACATGGAATTCCACTGGTTCCACAACGCAGCGGACCAGGGTTTGTAGCGGTCGTGTGGGGGGAGGTGACACTAATTGGAGTATACTTCTCCCCAAACAAACCCCTGTCTGCCTTCGAGGCTTATCTTAGAAGTCTGGAGCCAGTGGTGAGAGGTGCGGCCCCGACCCAGGTAATCCTGATGGGGGACCTAAATGCGAAGTCTGCGGCGTGGGTATCCCCCATAACAGATCTGAGGGGAGTTGAGTTGGAGAACTGGGCTGCCATGGTCGGCCTGGTCCTTCTCAACCAAGGACGCGCAAACACCTGTGTGCGACGGCAGGGGGGGTCAATAGTGGATGTCTCATTCGCTACCCCTGCCATCGCCTCACGTGCCCAGGATTGGCGCGTCCTCGAGGAAGTGGAGACTCTGTCAGACCATCGGTACATCCGGTGGAGAGTCTCCGCATCCTGCTCGTTGCCTCAAAGTCAGACCGGAGGAGGGAGAGTAGTGTTTCCGAGATGGTCCCTAGCCCGCCTCGACCGTGAAATGGTGGAGGAAGGAGCCATTGTTGAGGCCTGGAACGCAGCCACCCCGGTGCTGACTGATGTTGAGGAGAGGGCGAGGCGTTTCCGCATCGCATTGAAGAGGGTATGTGATGCAGCGATGCCCCGGACCAGGTGCCTCCCAGCCCGGAAGGCGGTTTACTGGTGGTCGCAAGAAATTGCTGCTCTCCGTTGCGACAGTAATCGGGCGCGCCGGGCTTACACCCGCTGCCGCCGAAGAAGGCCACTGGACGCGCCGGAAGAGGATCGCCTATATAAAGAGCTCCAGAGGGCAAAAAGGGCATTCCAGGTGGCCATCGCTAATGCCAAGGACTCCGCCAGCGAGGAGTTCCTGGCAACCCTGAATAGGGATCCATGGGGTCGGCCATACCGCATCGTCAGAGGTAAGATGCGGAGTGCCCCACCCATGAACTCCATGGAGCCGGAGCTCCTTAATCGGGTGGTGTCTGGACTCTTTCCTCAACCACCAGCTTTTACGCCCCCGACTATGACGATTCCATCATTCGGGGAGCGAGAAGAGTCGATGGAAGCCCCTCCGGTCACAGAGGATGAATTAGGAGAAGCGTGGAACCACCTGCGGCGGTGCAAGAAGGCACCGGGACCGGATGGAGTCCCGGGAAGAGTCCTGGCGCTGGCCTTGAGGCACCTCGGGAGCCACCTTAGGCAGTAGGAACATCGCTGGGTTTTAGTGGGTATTCTGGCCGCTTTATGCCGGTGAGTCCCACATACCCCTCCGGAAACGGCGCAGCTTCGGATGCGCTGTTTCCGGAGGGGATGCATAAACGCATTTCCCAGCGTTAAAAAAAAAAAAAAAAAATAGGTTAGGTTAGATAACATCCAATCCTTATATTTTTTAATATCGCCAGATCAAACTTTTTTGTTTTTACTTACGTATTTACATTGACAGGTAACCGCAGTAATCAACGATTACCAATATAATATAGCTCCAGTCAAACCATTTGGCTTTACGTATGCACGTGCCCTGTGGGATCTAAACCGGATCTGCATGGTGGATTATACAATTTCTGTCATCGTTATACACCACACAGATTTTAGTACAGAGTTTATTATATATTAGCACACCCACGGAGATAGGAAATTTGGGGTCTGAGCCCCAGTGGCTTGAACAGAACATTAAAGTATCGGTCCCCGTTATTACTAACTTGTGATATTAAAAGTAGTTCTACTATAAGAGGGAGGAGGCGTGTACCCAGCAATGGGACATTCAAGCTATGGATGAAGATGATGGTGAATCACGTAGCAACGTCGCAAGTTTACCTCACTAACAGGATTCTACAAGGTATGTGTAGGAGCTTGTTCGTCGAGCAAGTATCTACGTCACCACGTACCACGAGCCAACTTTACAAAATATACGTCATTCAAGCATCTAAAGTAACAGGTAACCCCAGTAATCGTTATTACCAATATTACCCGTCTCACGTGGTCAACGTGAGCGATATGTCTCTAAGCGCAGACTTGATCGCATCGTAGGACGCGAAGGAGATGCCCACCGCGATGGGGCCCTTTACCCAATTCATGCTGAGCCCTTTGAAGAAACCCCGCCAACCCTCCGATCTGTGAGATGAAAATCTAATTTGTAAGATGTGATTACTTCCAAAAGTATATCGCCCAAGTATAGAACTTTTGGTATAACTAATGAAAGTTTTTAAATAGAATTTAAAATAATGGTTTGAAGCCAATAATTTGGTTTTAAATAGAAAGAAAAACTAAATGCATATAATTCCCATTACTTCATGTACACGTGTAAACCACTGTACTACTTAATAATGAGAAGTTGAACCTGGTGGATGAGACAGTTTTTCTAGAAATATCGTTAGATGCTAAATTTCAATGGGCTAAAATTCATGTACATAATTTATAGAACATCCTTTAGTTCTGCCGCCTAAGCAGTAAAGAGGTCACGCCATATGACAGACATAGAAACTGTTGGAATTGTCTTATGGGGTACTGCCTGGGTAAGAAGATAGGGGTAGAAATGCAGGTAATCAAAGTTGTCGTTACCTGTAAACGGTGCGCAGCGTGGCCGCGATGGTGGGGTAGGGGTAGGTGCGGTCGGCGCGGCGCCGCGCGGTTTGCATGCGGCGCCGCACGATGTCCAGCGGGTACGACGCGGTCTGCGCGAGCGCGCCCGCCGCGCCGCCGAACGCCATGTTAGTGAGGCCTCGCGGGCTCGAGCCCGTGTACTCTGCGGAACAGATTTAGCTCGATTCATTCATTTAATTCATCCATTACAACTCAAGCCATCGACCGCATATTGCTAACTTCCCATTGACATTGCTATTCCAAGTAAACGGTAAAATGGTTTTATACACACGGGTTTTTCACGCCATTGGTTGCCTTGAAGAGATCGAGGCCACTGGCTTTTTAACCGACTTCAAGAAGGAAGAGTTTCTTAATTCGTCGGAATCTTTTTTTTTTAATGTATTACCCGATTACTCGAAGACGCCTGAACCGATTTGCTGTTATTAAAAAATCAACAATAATGTAACCCAAAGTAGCAAATTTTTTTTTGTATTTAAGTTCCTGGGCGTATGTTGAAGTCAGTTTTTTTTTTAATTTAAAATAATGTATTTATTACGTATTATGTTATTTTGTTCTATACTTTGGTCTGTTGTATAATAAATGTGTATTCATTCATTAAGGTGCTTAATGTGTATATAAAACTTTAGAGATTATAGGTAATAAAATGGTAATACAAATTTTCCGCTCTCATAGTTCGCTCTTTCGTTCAATCGTTCTTTCGTTTACATATCATTCAACATGAACAGCTATTTGAAACGGAGCTCATCCGCGGAAGTATCACCACCATGTTTTATTCTGTCGCTGAGCAGCATTGTTGTAATGCAGCGTTCCGATCTAAAGCGCGTGATTACAGTCACACGAGCCCAAACACCTACCCACCAAATTGCTGCTGCTGTTTTAGTTACTTTCACAGCATTAGGTCAATACTATGGGATACTGCTGCTAAGGTAAGCAGTGGTTACCTGTACAAGGTGTTACATGCAATTCTACCCTTTGTAGCTATACCTATCCGCAACGGTATACGTCTCAAATTGAAGGACACGGGGCGACACGTCCCATTCATTTGTTCATTCACTCACATTCGGGCGTCGTGAGTTAAACACGTGTAGCAATGTCCCGCGACTCACCCAGGTACCAGTGCTTCAGCGAGTCGTAGGTGAAGAAAGACACCCCCGCGTAGGGGATCACCCCCAGCACAGTGGCGGGGTAGCCTCTGCGGACACGGAGACCAGTCCATTATTACCGGAAACAATTCGCTACTTTTCTTAATTTGTGAAACAGCTAAAAATTTGCGACTTTTTCTATAAAACCCCAGCGTACAGACAGTTGTCTGATTAAATCTGTACTCAAAGAATGGGATAAGTTATTAAAATAATACTATTTTTACAAAATTAAAATGAAAGCGAAGCAGCGTATCGTTGATAAGATAATTATACTAAAACAATGTCAGAATAAAATATACTGGTTGTTGTATGAAACAATAATAAATTGATTGAATTACATTGTAGTTTTGTTTGCTCCGAAAAATACAGAAGTTAAAAGATTAAAGGTGGAGAGCAATTAGATGAAATTTATTCGCTTAAACTAAGAAAGAATTGACAGGAGAAACGGCTAAAGGGCGAATATTTAAAGAATTTGCAAGGGATGATGATTACAATCAAGGTAAGGGGAGAATGCACAGCGAAGAGAGTACAGGGCCAGGGTATAGGGCTGAAATGATAAATTCACGGGAGATAAAAGCAAAGCAGCATTTAAGGGGGGTTGCAATACGGGAAGAGTCAACTAGGCTAAAGTGAGGTGAAGCAGGAAATGTGGCAAGGGTTTAAAGGCGTCAGACTGGAGAAAGGACAACTTAGAAAATTTTACAGTTATTGGGCCAAAATTTGATGGGGGTTGGGAGGGGAATACATACAATAGAGGTTACGGGTGGGGATGAGGGGAATACATCGTTGAGAGCAGAGTGGTTGGGAGGGGAAGAGCAGGGGTCCGAAGGTGAAGGAGGGGAAGAGCAGGGGTCCGAAGGTGAAGGACGGGAAGAGCAGGGGTCCGAAGGTGAAGGACGGAAAGAGCAGGGGTCCGAAGGTGAAGGAGGGGAAGAGCAGGGGTCCGAAGGTGAAGGAGGGGAAGAGCAGGGGTCCGAAGGTGAAGGAGGGGAAGAGCAGGGGTCCGAAGGTAAGGAGGGGAAGAGCAGGGGTCCGAAGGTGAAGGACGGAAAGAGCAGGGGTCCGAAGGTGAAGGAGGGGAAGAGCAGGGGTCCAAAGGTGAAAGAGGGGAAGAGCAGGGGTCCGAAGGTAAAGGACGGGAAGAGCAGGGTTCCGAAGGTGAAGGACGGGAAGAGCAGGGGTCCGAAGGTGAAGGACGGGAAGAGCAGGGTTCCGAAGGTGAAGGAGGGGAAGAGCAGGGGTCCGAAGGTGAAGGACGGGATGAGGAGGGGTCCGAAGGTGAAGGAGGGGAAGAGCAGGGGTCCGAAGGTGAAGGACGGAAAGAGCAGGGGTCCGAAGGTGAAGGAGGGGAAGAGCAGGGGTCCGAAGGTGAAGGAGGGGAAGAGCAGGGGTCCGAAGGTGAAAGAGGGGAAGAGCAGGGGTCCGAAGGTAAAGGACGGGAAGAGCAGGGTTCCGAAGGTGAAGGACGGGAAGAGCAGGGGTCCGAAGGTGAAGGACGGGAAGAGCAGGGTTCCGAAGGTGAAGGAGGGGAAGAGCAGGGGTCCGAAGGTGAAGGAGGGGAAGAGCAGGGGTCCGAAGGTGAAGGAGGGGAAGAGCAGGGTTCCGAAGGTGAAGGAGGGGAAGAGCAGGGTTCAGAAGGTGAAGGACGGGAAGAGCAGGGTTCCAAAGGTGAAGGACAGGAAGAGCAGGGGTCCGAAGGTGAAGGACGGGAAGAGCAGGGTTCCGAAGGTGAAGGAGGGGAAGAGCAGGGGTCCGAAGGTGAAGGAGGGGAAGAGCAGGGGTCCGAAGGTGAAGGAGGGGAAGAGCAGGGTTCCGAAGGTGAAGGACGGGAAGAGCAGGGTTCCGAAGGTGAAGGAGGGGAAGAGCAGGGGTCCGAAGGTGAAGGAGGGGAAGAGCAGGGTTCCGAAGGTGAAGGAGGGGAAGAGCAGGGTTCAGAAGGTGAAGGACGGGAAGAGCAGGGTTCCGAAGGTGAAGGAGGGGAAGAGCAGGGGTCCGAAGGTGAAGGACGGGAAGAGGAGGGGTCCGAAGGTGAAGGAGGGGAAGAGCAGGGGTCCGAAGGTGAAGGACGGAAAGAGCAGGGGTCCGAAGGTGAAGGAGGGGAAGAGCAGGGTTCCGAAGGTGAAGGAGGGGAAGAGCAGGGGTCCGAAGGTGAAGGACGGGAAGAGCAGGGGTCCGAAGGTGAAGGAGGGGAAGAGCAGGGTTCCGAAGGTGAAGGAGGGGAAGAGCAGGGTTCCGAAGGTGAAGGAGGGGAAGAGCAGGGGTCCGAAGGTGAAGGAGGGGAAGAGCAGGGTTCCGAAGGTGAAGGAGGGGAATAGCAGGGGTCCGAAGGTGAAGGAGGGGAAGAGCAGGGGTCCGAAGGTGAAGGACGGAAAGAGCAGGGGTCCGAAGGTGAAGGAGGGGAAGAGCAGGGTTTCGAAGGTGAAGGAGGGGAAGAGCAGGGTTCAGAAGGTGAAGGACGGGAAGAGCAGAGTTCCAAAGGTGAAGGACGGGAAGAGCAGGGGTCCGAAGGTGAAGGACGGGAAGAGCAAAGGTCCGAAGGTGAAGGAGGGGAAGAGCAGGGTTCCGAAGGTGAAGGAGGGGAAGAGCAGGGTTCCGAAGGTGAAGGACGGGAAGAGCAGGGTTCCGAAGGTGAAGGAGGGGAAGAGCAGGGGTCCGAAGGTGAAGGACGGGAAGAGCAGGGGTCCGAAGGTGAAGGAGGGGAAGAGCAGGGTTCCGAAGGTGAAGGACGGGAAGAGCAGGGTTCCGAAGGTGAAGGAGGGGAAGAGCAGGGGGCCGAAGGTGAAGGAGGGGAAGAGCAGGGTTCCGAAGGTGAAGGAGGGGAAGAGCAGGGGGCCGAAGGTGAAGGAGGGGAAGGTCCGAAGGTGAAGGACGGGAAGAGCAGGGTTCCGAAGGTGAAGGAGGGGAAGAGCAGGGTTCCGAAGGTGAAGGACGGGAAGAGCAGGGTTCCGAAGGTGAAGGAGGGGAAGAGCAGGGTTCCGAAGGTGAAGGAGGGGAAGAGCAGGGTTCCGAAGGTGAAGGAGGGGAAGAGCAGGGTTCAGAAGGTGAAGGAGGGGAAGAGCAGGGTTCAGAAGGTGAAGGACGGGAAGAGCAGGGTTCCAAAGGTGAAGGACGGGAAGAGCAGGGGTCCGAAGGTGAAGGACGGGAAGAGCAGGGGTCCGAAGGTGAAGGAGGGGAAGAGCAGGGTTCCGAAGGTGAAGGAGGGGAAGAGCAGGGTTCCGAAGGTGAAGGACGGGAAGAGCAGGGTTCCGAAGGTGAAGGAGGGGAAGAGCAGGGGTCCGAAGGTGAAGGACGGGAAGAGCAGGGGTCCGAAGGTGAAGGAGGGGAAGAGCAGGGTTCCGAAGGTGAAGGAGGGGAAGAGCAGGGTTCCGAAGGTGAAGGAGGGGAAGAGCAGGGGTCCGAAGGTGAAGGAGGGGAAGAGCAGGGTTCCGAAGGTGAAGGAGGGGAATAGCAGGGGTCCGAAGGTGAAGGAGGGGAAGAGCAGGGGTCCGAAGGTGAACGAGGGGAAGAGCAGGGGTCCGAAGGTGAAGGAGGGGAAGAGCCGGGGGCCGAAGGTGAAGGAGGGGAAGAGCAGGGGTCCGAAGGTGAAGGAGGGGAAGAGCAGGGTTCAGAAGGTGAAGGAGGGGAAGGTCCGAAGGTGAAGGAGGGGAAGAGCAGGGGTCCGAAGGTGAAGGAGGGGAATAGCAGGGGTCCGAAGGTGAAGGAGCTTTTACGCCCCCGACTATGACGATTCCATCATTCGGGGAGCGAGAAGAGTCGATAGAAGCCCCTCCATTCACAGAGGATGAATTAGGAGAAGCGTGGAACCACCTGCGGCGGTGCAAGAAGGCACCGGGACCGGATGGAGTCCCGGGAAGAGTCCTGGCGCTGGCCTTGAGGCACCTCGGGAGCCACCTTAGGCAGCTATTTAATGACTGCCTGGAGGCGGGGCGGTTCCCGAGAGTATGGAAACAGGGACGCTTGGTGCTGTTGCGGAAGGAGGGTCGTTCTCCTGATTCTCCTTCGGCATACAGACCAATTGTCCTTATTGATGAGGTGAGCAAGATGCTGGAGAGAGTTCTGGCCTCTCGTATTAACCAGCACCTCGCTCTGCAGGGCCCTGATCTTTCGGAACACCAGTACGGCTTTAGGGTAGGCAAGTCGACGATAGATGCCGTTGGTGCTCTGAAAAGTTTCTGCGAAGGAGCGCAGAAGGAAAGCGACGGGGTATTGGCGGTATCACTAGATATCGCCAATGCCTTTGGCACCCTGCCGTATAGCGTGGTAGAGGAGGCGCTCCAATATCATCGGGTGCCCCTGTACCTGCGCCGAATGATAGGGCACTACCTGGAGGAAAGGGTAGTGGTCTATCAGGGAAAGGACGGGGCGAGGCAGGAGAGGCGTATGGCTTGTGGGGTTCCGCAGGGATCGGTTCTCGGACCCCTGCTGTGGAACCTGGGCTTTGATTGGGCAATTCGTCCGGTTCTGCTGCCCCGGATGGTAATTATTTGTTACGCGGACGACACCATGGTTGCCGTCCGGGGAAGCAGTTATGAGGAGTCGGTGAGGAGGGCTACGGTGGCCACCGAGCTGATGGTCACCCGAATTGGCATGTTGGGGCTCAAAGTTGCCCTTCCAAAGACGGAGGCCGTCCTATTCGGGGGAACGTGTTGTCGTCGGTGTAGTATATGCAGCTGATGGTGTGCCGTGACACCGCAACAATCGCGTGGGGAATTTCGTCGTGGATACGCGACTTTTTGGCCGTAGTGCGCACTATCACCACATATTCGGATGTCAGACCCTGGGCCTCGTGGATGGTGTTCACTCGTGATCCCTGTCCCGTTCCATATCCCAAGGACTTCAAGAGAGCCTTTTCTTTTTGGGTATGGGTAAGGTACAAGGTGTTAATTGTCTCTTTAGGGATCTCGGCACCAGTGTAGTCCTTCAGGGTCAGGGACTGTATCCGAACGTTGGACGAGTATATGCCATCATACACTTCGTTGAGCGCATACGCCACGTCCATGGGGTTTCTGTGCGTGCACAACAGTTGTTTGCTGATAGTGAGGAATACGCTAGGGCGGGAGTACTTTAATGAGAAAGCGTTACTACGGTCGATGAAGGGCACCTGGTTTTCGTCGCCAATTATGAGCATTTCGCTGGCATGAGCAAGTTTCGCGGCCATAATTATCGATCCTGGGTGGCTCATGAGAGCTTCATCCACGATGAGGCGCTCGCAGTGCCTCTCGCTTTGCTCTTTGAATCCATTTACCAAGACCGATGCCATGGTGCGGACTTTGAGTGTTGATGCCGCTCCGTACTTTGCCTGCAGCTTCTCCTTCAAATCCTTTTTGGCCTCCGTGGTTGCTGTTAGAACCACGTCACGATTTATCTCGAAGTTCCTCACTATCCAGGTGGTCTTCCCACAGCCAGGAACTCCGTTTACCCAGGTGATTTTGGGTGCTTTCCAGGATTTCAGGGGCTCCTTCTCGTACTTCGCTATCTTATTGCCTTGTTCGAGGATTCTCTGTCCCAGCATTATGTTGGTGCATTTTGCCAGGACAACTATTGGGTCGGTGGATGGTGTTTTGAACCGCGGCTTATTATCTTCTGCTTCCGCCTCTTCGTCCACCTCGACAAAACCTGCTGTTGCGCTGTATGCGGCCATGTGGTCGAGTTCTTCTACATTTCCATGTAGAGTTTGCCGACGTCCGTTGTCGTAAATAACCGCTTCAGCTTCCTGGAGTCTCACCGTCAAGAGGCCAGTGTTTTGATGTTTGTAGGCCTGCAGGATGTCATGGCAGGTCTTCCGGCTGACCTCTAGCTCAGCTTCGATAAGAGCCATGAACTCCAAGAATGCATTCATGATGTGGTCCATTGGTGTTACTACGACTCCGAGGGTCGGCGGTTCGACCAGGCCTTTTTCGGCGTTAGTCCGTTTGTCGCTGGGTGAAGTTTTGGGCTGTGGCCTGGGCTTCAAGAAAGCGGCCAGTGCACTGCCCACCTCTTGCGTCATTGACTCGGCTCTCTTTTTTGATTTTTCGCCAGACATGCTTGCTATTGCCGATTTGAACGTGCTGATGGCTGTTTTAAAGGCACGTGTCGGCGCAGAGGTTGTCTGGGAGGACTCCCCTTGAGTTTTCTCGGCCTCCTGCCACTTTTGTGTCAGCTGTTCCGCGCCGCTTTTCCGCTCCTGAGTAACCATGATGGTGGGTGGAACATTTTCCCAGTCAGGTGTTTCGCTGGGTTTTTTCCTGGGTTTGAGGTAACTAAGGTCCTCTCCCCTGTTTTCGTAGACAACTACCTGGTGCTTTTTCGATGCGTCTATGCAACCAAGGTAGTCCTCTATTGTTCCTTTTGTATAGCCCACCGCCATGGCGTCGACGCTAATTATTCGGGCAGGTGTGTCGCCCGTGCTGCAGAATGATGTTAGTACTGAGCTGGCCCTGGCAAATGGTGGTTCCAGTAGATTCCAGTTGAATATTGCGACAACTTTGTTCTTTGTGCGCAATATTCTACAGGGTTGTTGAGCTACTGTAACTTCTGGCAGGGCTTCATAGATTTTGCGTCGAATTGTATTTTTGGAAGTGCTTCCGTTCGCTAGCGCTGCGAGTCCTGGCGATATCATCACCCTGCTCGAGTCGCTCGCGATGCAGAAGCCTATCCCCAATCTCTCAGAGCTGTTATCCATAAACAGTGCCACACCACGGGTTCTTAACCCCGGATTTCCCCTTTCTGCCATTAGCAAGAGCTGCCTGGTAGGCATATCCTGCACCGGGCAGGGTTGTTGGGGTAACGGGGCCTGGGTGGTCCTGCTCAAGTCTGGGCTTGGCGGCGTCGGGTTGCTGTTTCTCCTGACGGCAATGAGGAAGATCTTCTCCACATACCTCAGGAAGTCTGGTCTTCTCTCTGGATCCGCTACGAGATCGTGGAAGCTTCTAGTTGAGATTTCCCGATCGATTTGATGTTCGAGCTCGTAGCGATGGTTCGAGAATCTTGGGCATTCTACTATAAGGTGTTCGACAGTTTCTGTTTCGTTTGGGTCACATTCGCAGGCTGGGCTATCTTTTAGCCTAAAGGCACCCCTCGTATTCATGTTCTAACCTAACCTAACCTAAATCTAGTTTTGACACCTTTAGACTTTAGATTCAAGATTTAATGTGAATATATGCATTAATAAAAACTCATTACTATTTTAATACTAGTTATGCTGCTGTTGATGCACTGATGAAAGCCAGATAGCTAGATCAGTGTTTAGTTAGTCGTAGTTGCCGGTGGGCTGAGGTCTAAAGGAATCCAAACTAGTTTTAAAAGGTTAGGTTAGGTTAGGTTAGGTTAGGTTAGGTTAGGTTAGGTTAGGTTAGGTTAGGTTAGGTTAGGTTAGGTTAGGTTAGGTTAGGTTAGGTTAGGTTAGGTTAGGTTAGGTTAGGTTAGGTTAGGTTGCCCCCAAACTCATCGGGGCTGCAGGGGCGCTGAGTCGGCTCCTCCCTAACTTGGGCGGACCTGGCGTTGGCTGCCGCCGCCTGTACACAGGAGTGGTGCGGTCGATGGCCCTGTATGGAGCACCGATCTGCCCGGGAGGGTCCCCGCAAGGGGGAATCCCTTGGTGCGTCACTTGTGGCGCATCGGCCCCATGTATACGGGGGGGCCACCAGTCGTAAGGAAGAGGAGGATAGAGGGTGTGGAGGTGTGGAGGGTGTGGAGAATAATATTAGAGGGCTAGAAGGCCCGCAAGGAGAGGAGGGAACGAGTTGTATAGCTCGCCCCTCGGATACTGGTATTAGGCTGAAAATTGTTCTGCCGAAACCAACGCAAGAGGGAATGGACGTTGAGTCCCTTGTGGATTCAGACTCGGAGGAAGCAGATAGAGAGTTGGAGGCTTTGGTTGGGCCTTGGAAAGGCATTGGAGCCGCCCAAAAGCGGCCCCGTGAGGTGGTGGATGAAGAAGAGGGGGAGCCCTCGGAGAAGGCTGTGGCAGTGGAGCCTGAGGTTGAAGCCAAATTGTGGTCGAAAACTGGGAGGGGGGCGGATGCAGAGAGGGGACGCCGTCTTCCTTCCACTCAGAGTAGGCCTCAGACAGCGGATGAGGAGCTTCGAGAACGTAGCCCCATCCTATCGCACATTGACTACGCCCTTTCAAGGGATGAATTGATTGACAGAGCCAGGAGCGCGGTTTCCTCGATAATGAGTGAAACCCAGAAATCAGGCAACCTCAAGGGCGGTATCAGGGGGGAAATAAACCGGGCCACTAAGATCATCTACTCGGCCATGGATTCCCTCCAGGCAATGACGGCTGACGAGGAAGCTAGGAGGCTTCGGGCAGATAATAGGAGGATGCGACAGGAGATGGCTGTTTTACGTGCCGAGGTCAAGGCTCTCCGGACCTCTTTCTCCGCAAGGGAGAAATCCCCTGCTCCAATGCGTCAGCCTGACTTAGACGTGGATCCCCAGGCCTCCCCAGCTCTTGGGGAAATGCTTGAAACCCTTAAAAGGGATCTCTTTGTGTCGATTGGAGGGATGGTTAACGAGCGCCTCAAACAGCTGGAAAAGCGGCTGCCTCAGGAGCCCATATTGAGGCCCCCACTTGCTGCAGACAAGAAGCGGGGAAAAGTAGACCACCGCCCTACCGACGAGCCTTCCGCGGGCCCATCGCCAGCTCGCCCAGCGACGACGCAGCCAACGGGAAGACCCAAAAGATCTAAGGCAACCAAGCCTGCACCTGCACCACAGGCAGAGGGTAGCGCCCCCTGCGTAAGGAAGCGCCACATGAGACCGAGACCGCTAGGACAACGGCTCCGACTCCACCAGCCTGGTCTGAAGTAGTCGGGAGGAAGGCCAAGGCCAAGTCCAAGAAGGCCGCTGGGCGCAAAGCTACCGTCCCAGCCCACGCACCTGCTAAGTCTCCGCCGGCTACCCGGAAGGGTAAATTGACCTCGCCCAAGTCCTCGGCAGTCGTCATTACCCTGAGGCCAGAAGCCGTCGCAACACAAAGTTATGCGACGGTCATGAAGGCAGCCACTTCTGGCTTTGCCCTTTCGGAGGTCGGGGTAAATCACGTGCGGGTCCGCAAATCCGCCACCGGGGCTCGAATTATTGAGGTCCCAGGAGCCGGCAGTGCAAAGGCCGCGGATGAGCTGGCCGGGAAACTGCAAGGCCTCGTTGGCGAGTGGGTGACGGTGTCCCGGCCCATGAAAACTGCCGAACTTCGGCTGGTCGGGCTCGACGAGTCGGTCACTCCCGAAGAAGTCCAGCGAGTGGCGGCAGAGAAGGGAAACGTCCCACCGGAGCAGGTGAGGGTTGGCGCCATTCGAATGGGACCAAGTGGGACTGGTTCATCCCTTGTCCGATGCCCGGTGCCCGCAGCAAAGCTGCTCATTGCGGCAGGACGGTTAGTCGTTGGGTGGTCTGCGGCCCGTATTACCCTTGTGGAACCTATCCCGATGCGCTGCTTTAAGTGCATGGGGGTGGGTCACACAAGGGCTCTCTGCCCGTCACCTGCCGACCGAAGCACTTTGTGCTTCAGATGTGGTAAGGATGGGCACAAGGCGGCCTCGTGCTCAGCTGACCCGAAGTGTGCAGTCTGCACGCAGTTGGGTAGGAAAGCTGGGCATGTCATGGGGGGGCTGAAGTGCTCTCCACCCCCTACAAAGGGTAAAGAGGCCCCTTTGACCCGGGCCCCTGACACAGGCAATGGGCAACAGGAGACTGAACCGGAGGACATCGAAATGGACGCTTAATGCCAGAACGCCATAACGACTTCCTCCTGGCAAATCTTAACCACTCTGCCCGTGCGCAGGATCTCCTGATGCAGCACATGGCGGAGTGGCAGATTAAAGTGGTGACAGCCGCTGAGCCCTACTTTATCCCCCCCCCAACCAAACTGGGCTGGGGATACTGAGGGCTCGGTGGCCATCGTGGTGCCGGGACACGGGGTTCCACTGGTTCCAATACGCAACGGACCAGGGTTCGTTGCTGTCGGATGGGGGGAGTTGATACTTATTGGAGTATACTTCTCCCCAAACAGACCTCTGTCCGACTTTGAGTCATACCTCAGAATGTTGGAGCCAGTGGTGAGAGGTGCGGCCCCAGCCCAGGTTATCTTGATGGGAGATCTCAACGCAAAGTCCGCCGCGTGGGGATCGCCCATCACAGACCTGAGGGGGGTTGAGCTACAGAACTGGGCTGCCATGGTTGGCCTGGTCCTACTCAATATTTATGTCCTTGTATTAGCAATAGTGTATGGCAATAAAGGATTTTTATTATTATTATTATTATTACTCAACCGAGGACGCGTCAACACCTGTGTGCGACAGCAGGGGGGGTCAATAGTGGACATTACATTCGCTACCCCTGCCATCGCCTCACGTACCCGGGACTGGCGTGTCCTTGAGGAAGTAGAGACTCTGTCTGACCACCGATATATTCGGTGGAGAGTCTCCGCGTCACTCCCGGCCTCCCAAAGGCAGACTGGGGGAGGTCGAGGACTGTTTCCCAGATGGACCTTAGCCCACCTCGACCGCGAAATGGCGGAGGAGGGGGCCATAATCGAGGCCTGGAACACTGCTCCCCCGGGATCGACGGGCATTGAAGACAGGGCGATGCACTTTCGCATCGCCCTATCTAGGATATGTGACGCGGCAATGCCCAGGACTAGGCGCCTTCCCGCCCGGAGGGCAGTATACTGGTGGTCACCAGAAATTGCGGCTCTCCGGGCCGCCAGCAATCGGGCGCGCCGGGCCTACACCCGCTGCCGCCGCAGGAGGCCGCTGTCTGGGCCAGAAGAAACTCGCCTCTATAGGAAGCTTCAGAGGGCAAAACTGGCCTTCCAAGTAGCCATTGCCAATGCCAAAGATGCCGCCAACGAGGAGTTCTTGGCAACCTTGGATAGGGATCCATGGGGCCGGCCATACCGCATCGTAAGAGGTAAGATGCGGAGTGCCCCCCCCATGGATTTCATGGAGCCGGGCCTTCTTAACCGGGTGGTGTCTGGGCTCTTTCCCCAGCCACCGGTTTTCTCACCCCCGATTATGGCACCTCCGTCCGGGGACCAAGAAGAGCCAGTGGAAGCCCCTCCAGTCACAGACGAAGAGATAAGGGAGGTTTGGGACCACTTGAGGCGGCAGAAAAAGGCACCTGGACCGGACGGAGTTCCCGGAAGGGTTTTGGCGCTGGCCTGTAAGCATCTTGGGGTTCATCTCAGGCAGCTATTCGACGACTCCAGGAGGCAGTGCATTCTTTTAACCAATGCATATCTACTTATGATGAAGCTTTAGGAAGAATTACTATGTTGGAGGGTGAATTATGTAGTGCACATAAAACTATTGATGACCTTCAGTCACAATTACAAAATGTTGAAATGCAATCAACAAATAACTTGTATGATGAACTACTTACTTCATCCTCAACAATGCCAATGTGCATCGATCTGACTTGTGATAGCCCTTGTGTTAAAAAAACCAAGCCTCAAATAGATCTCCCCTTTTTAAATAGCCACAATAAAATAAAAAAATACATTAGAATTAGTAAAATAATAAAAAAAAACTCAAAAATTAGTAAAAAACCAGAAGAAAAGCAGTGAAAACCTGATACTAAGAAAAGAACGTTCAGTTTTGTTAAATAAGTTAAATACCTTTTCTCTTTCTTTTCAAAGTAGCAGGGAAAAATATAAAAATATGAGAGTGAAATCCAAACCTTAAATGATGTTATTCAACAGCTGGAAGACTCACTTAAAACTATGACTATTAAATATGAGCTGTCAAAAAAGCAGATTGATGAACAAATTCTGGCAGCTGATGAGTTGTTAGCTCTAGGTACCTACAATATGGCTCGTTTTGAGTCATTGGCAAATAAATGTCAATGTTCTCAAGATATACCTACGGCTAACCTAGACTTAAGTAGTAGTATTTTGTCCTCTAATAAGCTAGAGACCTGCCAAGAGCAGTGTGAAAGTATTATTCCTGTCACTACATCCTTAGATTATAATTTATCAAGTAAGCATAAAAAACACACTTTAGTAATTTCAGACAAGCTAGGTAAAGGTTTTGGTCCTATTATGAACTGTTACCTAGATCACTCAGTGACTAATAGATGTTCACCGGGGGCTAATTTAGACTATCTTATTGATAGTTTGAACATAGACAGTTTAGATGTGAATAAAAATGTTATATTTTTGTTAGGAGACAGCTTAAATGTAAAAAAGACACAAATTATAAGATGTGTAGAAAAATTGCTGGCTTTGCATGAAAAATCTAAATGTAGATTTGTTATGTGTGCCTTTCCGTACTGTGGCACACTTAGTTCTAAGCGAAATAAGCAAATTTATAATTTAAATTTATTAATTTATAACTTGACATGCCGTCATAGTGAGGCAGTTTTTTATTTTGATGTGAATAAATTTATTTCACCACTGTTATTGACTAGGGATACTTTTTATCTGTCAAAAAAATGTAAGCAACATATAGCCTCATTATTAGCTTACAATTTAAATGATACAGTTACAAGTGTTGTAACTAAGTCTATTGACAACTTTACAAATTGTACTTTAGGTACCAATATTTCTGATAATGACCCAAGTACTTGTTCAAGTACTAAGAAAATTTCTTATAATTATTTAAACTAGATAGCCAGACAACGGAGAAGCTCTCCAATATGAACATTGTACATCAAAATATACAGAGCTTAACCGGCAAAGAAATTGAAATAGAACTGTTTGTGGAAAAACTCAATATACACATTCTGTGTATTACTGAGCATTGGCTCACTGGTGCACATCCAGCAGTTATCTTAAGGAATTTCAAAATGTCAAGTGTGTTCTTCAGAAGGACTGCAATTCATGGTGGGTCCTTAATTTTTGTACACAATAATATAACTTGTAAGGAGCGAAAAGACATAGTTAGTCTTTCTGTTGAACGCACTGTAGAACTATCTTGTGTGGAGCTGGAGCGATTTATAATAGTGTGTGTATATCGTCCCCCCTCAGGTGATTTTAGCCTTTTTGAGGATGTAATGGAAGATGTGCTTAAGCGATTGTCTGTATCCACAAAAAAAGCAATAGTATGCGGGGATTTTAATGTTGATATTTTACTTAGTAATGCAACTACGACTAGGTTGCTAAACTTATTTAAATGTTTTAATTTAAATTATGCTTTTAGTGAACCTACTAGAATTACAGCAACCTCAGCATCGTGTTTAGATAATATTTTTCACAACTGTGAGATCTTAGGTAAATCGATAATAACCAACTTAAGATCAGATCATTGTGGCCAACAAATTACTGTTTTGAATAATATAAACAAAGATAAACATATCGTCAAGTGTAGGCCGATAACTAAGAGCAAATTGACGCGATTCAAAGGTGAAATATCATCCAAAATTCCTGCCCTTGTCTTTAAGAACGGTCATCCTGACAGCATTTATGGTACGCTCTTTAATATTATAGAAAATGAATTTAACAAAATATTCAATTTCAAACATATAGATTTCAATAAAAAAATAAAGTTTAGCGATTGGGCAACTATTGGCATATACAAAAGTAGAGATAATTTGTATGAGCTCTATGGTGAAAAACAATATAACCATACTCCAGCTTTCCTACAACACGTAAAAATGTACTCTAAAACGTTTAAGAACGTTTGCTTTCATGCTAAGTCGCTATACTTTAAGGATCAAATCATAAAATCGGATAACAAAGTACAAACAACCTGGAAAATTGTTAATAATGAAACTGGGAAAGCTAAATCTCGCAACGTAAACTTTGAATTAATTATTAATGATAATAAAGTTACCGCTGACAGTGAGGTTGCAAGTACCTTTGAAAACTTTTTTCAGAGTGTTCCTATTTTGTTGACTGATTCACTTAATTCTTCACCTACTGCAGCTCAGAGTTTATTGAGGAACAACGTTAATGAGTGCAACGTTTTATTTAATTTTAAACATATATCTGCATATGATATAATAAAGAATTTTAAGTTGTTGAAACAGAAAAAAACCGGTGATTTATGGGGTATGTCTGTAATGGTAATATCTAACATTATAGACGTTATTGCCCCTTACTTAGCCATACTTTTTAATGAATGTGTTGATAGAGGTACTTTTCCAAATTTAATGAAACATAGTAAACTTATACCTCTATTTAAATCTGGCAATAAAAACGACATTAACAATTACAGACCCATTTCAATCTTACCAGCTCTTAGTAAGGTCTTTGAAAAAATTATATTAAATCAACTTTTGAATCACTTCAATGTAAATAACTTACTACATCCGGAGCAGTACGGTTTTACTAAAGGTCGTAGCACCACGGATGCAGGCGCTAAACTTTTAAAACATGTGTACGATGCCTGGGAACGTTCGCAGAATGCCATTGGTGTTTTTTGTGATCTATCCAAAGCATTCGATTGTGTCGATCATAAAACCTTGCTTCTTAAACTAGCCCATTATGGTATCAAAAACGTTGCACTAAATTTGGTTGCCTCTTATCTCAGTGACAGAACCCAAAGGGTTTGCATAAAAGACATTAAGTCGCAGGGGTCGGCTACGTCAATGGGTGTCCCACAGGGTTCAATCTTGGGTCCCTTTCTATTTTTGGTGTATATAAATGATCTACCACACCATGTCAGTGAAATCTGTGACATTGTACTGTTTGCTGATGATACATCTCTAATTTTTAAAACTGATAGAGGTAGAGACAACTCTGACGATGTAAGCCGTGCTATGTCGCATGTGTCGCACTGGTTTACTGTCAATAATTTACTTTTAAATGCAAAAAAAACTAAGTGTGTGGAATTTATTTTACCAAATGTAAAGAAAGTTAATAAAAATATAATAATAAATGGAGAATCACTAAAAATGGAAGATTCCACAGTTTTTCTGGGCATGACCTTGGATTGTAAGCTTCAGTGGGGTACCCATATAGATACACTAGCAGGTAAACTAAGCTCGGCTGCCTACGCCGTCAGGAAAATTAGACAGATTACTGACGTAGAAACAGCAAGACTTGTTTACTTCGCGTACTTTCATAGTGTGATGTCTTACGGGATCTTATTATGGGGCAAAGCTGCTGATATTGAAACTATATTCATATTGCAGAAAAGAGCTGTACGGTCAATATATAAACTTAAATCACGTGAATCCCTCCGTGAAAAATTTAAAGAAATTGGTATACTTACGGTAGCCTCACAATACATTTATAACAATATAGTATTTGTAAGACAACATATTAGTCTTTATAAACAAAAAGTGGATATAAACAGTCGACTTACAAGAAATGGTCATAAATTAGTGACATCTGCATATCGTCTGCGAAAGGTGCAGAAGTCATTTGTGGGATTGAGTATACGCTTTTATAATATGATTCCTAAGGTAATTTTGGACCTACCAATCCATAAGTTTAAAGAATGTGTTAAAACACATTTATTACAGCGAGGTTATTATACAATTGATGAGTTTCTTAATGACAAGGTTGCTTGGAAGCATCCGGCTCCGCTTTCATCTCTCACAAGATAGAAAAATGAATGTTAAAATATAAAATGTAAATTTTTGATGTTGGAAAAGAGCAACTGCTGAGTTTCTTGCCGGCTTCTTCTCGGTAGAATCTGCCTTCCGAACCGGTGGTAGAGTCACTACACACGGACAGACTTGACGTTTCAAAAGTGCTTGTATTAGGCCTACTTGAAATAAATGAATTTTGAATTGAATTGAATTGACTGCCTGGAAGCTGGGCGATTTCCGCGCGTGTGGAAAGAAGGACGATTGGTGATGCTGCGGAAGGAGGGTCGATCTCCCGACTCGCCTTCAGCATACAGACCAATCGTCCTGATTGATGAAGTGAGCAAGATGTTGGAGAGAGTTCTGGCCTCCCGCATAAACCAACATCTTGCTCAGCGAGGGCCTGATATCTCGGAGCACCAGTACGGGTTTAGGGTCGGCTTGTCGACCATAGACGCTATTGGTGCTCTGAGAAGTTTCTGCGCTGATGCGCAAAACAGGAGAGAGGGCGTATTGGCGGTGTCTCTGGATATCGCCAATGCCTTTGGCACGCTGCCTTTTGGCGTGATAGAGGAGGCGCTGCGGTTTCACCGGGTGCCCATTTACCTGCGCCGAATGATAGGGCACTACTTGGAGGAAAGGGTAGTGCTCTATCAGGACAGGGATGGGAGCAGGCGAGAAAGGCAGATGGCCTGTGGAATTCCGCAGGGTTCAGTCCTCGGACCCCTGTTGTGGAACCTGGGGTTCGACTGGGCAATTCGCCCGGTTTTGTTGCCCCGGATGGCAATCATATGTTATGCGGACGACACCATGGTTGCCGTTCGGGGGAGCAACTATGAGGAGTTGGTCAGGAGGGCCACGGTGGCCACTGAGTTGATGATCACCCGGATCGGCATGCTGGGTCTTAAAGTGGCCCTTCCAAAAACGGAGGCCGTCCTATTCGGGGGAGCGGGCTGGCGGCCCCCGGCACGCGCCAACATATCTGTGTCGGGGGAAGTTGTCCCAATCAAGGCCCACATGAAGTACTTGGGCCTTGTTTTGGACCGAAAATGGGACTTCGAGGAGCACTTCCGCCAGCTCGCTCCCCGAGTCGTAGGAGCAGCTTCAGCGCTCGGCCGATTGCTCCCAAATGTCGGGGGCCCTGGGGCTCCATGCCGTCGCCTCTTCGCGGGTGTCGTGAGAAGCATGGCGACGTATGGGGCTCCCATATGGTTTGAAGCACTTCGTGCCTCTTCCAAAGCCCTACTGAGGCGGCCGCAACGGGTAGTGGCGAACCGAATTTGCCGAGCCTACACCACGGTTGCCTTTGCAGCAGCCTGTGTCTTGGCAGGCACCCCCCCTTGGGAGCTGGAGGCGGGGGTTCTCGCGGAGACACACCGTGTCAGAGCAGAGGCTCGGGCGAGTGGGGAACACCTGGCCATAGATCAGGTTGGACGTGTGCGGCGAATGGCCGAAAAGAGGATGCGGGACCGCTGGAAAGCGGACCTGGCGGACGCCCTCTATGGCAAACTCACCATAGACGCCGTCCGCCCGGTCCTAGGCCGGTGGTGCCGGCGGAAGCATGGGGCTCTCTCCTACCGGCTGGTGCAGGTCTTGACAGGCCACGGCTGCTTCGGTCACTATCTCTACCGCGTCGCGAGGAGAGAACCGACCCCTTTGTGCCATGAGTGCGGCGCTGCGGATGACACGGCGCAGCATACCCTTGAGGTGTGCAATAAATGGGATCCTCAGCGCCGCGCTCTGGTGGCGGAGATCGGAGGGGATCTCTCGCTGCCCAGCGTAGTGTTTGCCATGCTGAGCAGCGAGAGATCTTGGGAGGCCGTAGCTGACTTCTGCGAAGAGATCATGTCGCAGAAGGAGGCCGCGGAGCGGATGCGTGAAGAAGATCCAAACGCGCACCCGCTCCGGCGCAGACGGGGGGGAAGAAGACGGCGGCAATTTGCCGCTCGTCAGCTTCCCTTGGGAGGCGGCGGGTAGCTATTGGGCTAGCTGCCCGCCACTATACTAGTCTCCTCACTGTCTAAGGGGGGGATCACGCTGTCCCGACCCCCTCCTTTTTAGCGCGGGAGCCCCGGCATTCGGCTGGGGCAGTTGGCAGACGCCTGGGAAGTATACAACGGGTTCCCCGGGCGTCTAGCAAAGCCAACGAGAGGGACATGCCGTGGTGGTTTTTAGTTTGGGTATACCCCAGAGGGGGGAGTCCCACATAACCTCCGTCCTGCCCAAGGGACGGGGGTAGTCATAAAGCTTTTCCACCACGACAAAAAAAAAAAAAAAAAAAAAAAAAAGGGTAGGTTAGGTTAGGTTAGGTTAGTTCGGGCCTCACCTGGAGCATAATTTTTAGACGGCCGAGTGGAGCAGTGGGCAGAGAGACGGCCGAGTGGAGCAGTGGGCAGAGACCCAGCTTACTGACTCGAAGGTCGTGCACGCAAATGGGCAGGAAAGCTGGTCATGTTATGGGAGGGCTTAAGTGTTTCCCGCCTCCAACGAAGGGTAAGGAGGCTCCTTTGACTCGGGCCCCAGGCTCTTCAAGAGGTCGACAAGAACCGCCACAGGAGGACATCGAAATGGCGACTAATGACCATACGCCATAGCGAATTTCTGCAGGCCAATCTGAACCACTGCGCCCGTGCCCAGGACCTCCTGATACAACACATGGCGGAGTGGCAGATTCAAGTGGCGACAGCCGCCGAGCCCTACTTCATCCCTACTCAATCAAATTGGGCTGGTGACGTCGAGGGATCGGTGGCTGTTGTGGTGCCGGCACATGGAATTCCACTGGTTCCACAACGCAGCGGACCAGGGTTTGTAGCGGTCGTGTGGGGGGAGGTGACACTAATTGGAGTATACTTCTCCCCAAACAAACCCCTGTCTGCCTTCGAGGCTTATCTTAGAAGTCTGGAGCCAGTGGTGAGAGGTGCGGCCCCGACCCAGGTAATCCTGATGGGGGACCTAAATGCGAAGTCTGCGGCGTGGGTATCCCCCATAACAGATCTGAGGGGAGTTGAGTTGGAGAACTGGGCTGCCATGGTCGGCCTGGTCCTTCTCAACCAAGGACGCGCAAACACCTGTGTGCGACGGCAGGGGGGGTCAATAGTGGATGTCTCATTCGCTACCCCTGCCATCGCCTCACGTGCCCAGGATTGGCGCGTCCTCGAGGAAGTGGAGACTCTGTCAGACCATCGGTACATCCGGTGGAGAGTCTCCGCATCCTGCTCGTTGCCTCAAAGTCAGACCGGAGGAGGGAGAGTAGTGTTTCCGAGATGGTCCCTAGCCCGCCTCGACCGTGAAATGGTGGAGGAAGGAGCCATTGTTGAGGCCTGGAACGCAGCCACCCCGGTGCTGACTGATGTTGAGGAGAGGGCGAGGCGTTTCCGCATCGCATTGAAGAGGGTATGTGATGCAGCGATGCCCCGGACCAGGTGCCTCCCAGCCCGGAAGGCGGTTTACTGGTGGTCGCAAGAAATTGCTGCTCTCCGTTGCGACAGTAATCGGGCGCGCCGGGCTTACACCCGCTGCCGCCGAAGAAGGCCACTGGACGCGCCGGAAGAGGATCGCCTATATAAAGAGCTCCAGAGGGCAAAAAGGGCATTCCAGGTGGCCATCGCTAATGCCAAGGACTCCGCCAGCGAGGAGTTCCTGGCAACCCTGAATAGGGATCCATGGGGTCGGCCATACCGCATCGTCAGAGGTAAGATGCGGAGTGCCCCACCCATGAACTCCATGGAGCCGGAGCTCCTTAATCGGGTGGTGTCTGGACTCTTTCCTCAACCACCAGCTTTTACGCCCCCGACTATGACGATTCCATCATTCGGGGAGCGAGAAGAGTCGATGGAAGCCCCTCCGGTCACAGAGGATGAATTAGGAGAAGCGTGGAACCACCTGCGGCGGTGCAAGAAGGCACCGGGACCGGATGGAGTCCCGGGAAGAGTCCTGGCGCTGGCCTTGAGGCACCTCGGGAGCCACCTTAGGCAGTAGGAACATCGCTGGGTTTTAGTGGGTATTCTGGCCGCTTTATGCCGGTGAGTCCCACATACCCCTCCGGAAACGGCGCAGCTTCGGATGCGCTGTTTCCGGAGGGGATGCATAAACGCATTTCCCAGCGTAAAAAAAAAAAAAAAAAAATAGGTTAGGTTAGATAACATCCAATCCTTATATTTTTTAATATCGCCAGATCAAACTTTTTTGTTTTTACTTACGTATTTACATTGACAGGTAACCGCAGTAATCAACGATTACCAATATAATATAGCTCCAGTCAAACCATTTGGCTTTACGTATGCACGTGCCCTGTGGGATCTAAACCGGATCTGCATGGTGGATTATACAATTTCTGTCATCGTTATACACCACACAGATTTTAGTACAGAGTTTATTATATATTAGCACACCCACGGAGATAGGAAATTTGGGGTCTGAGCCCCAGTGGCTTGAACAGAACATTAAAGTATCGGTCCCCGTTATTACTAACTTGTGATATTAAAAGTAGTTCTACTATAAGAGGGAGGAGGCGTGTACCCAGCAATGGGACATTCAAGCTATGGATGAAGATGATGGTGAATCACGTAGCAACGTCGCAAGTTTACCTCACTAACAGGATTCTACAAGGTATGTGTAGGAGCTTGTTCGTCGAGCAAGTATCTACGTCACCACGTACCACGAGCCAACTTTACAAAATATACGTCATTCAAGCATCTAAAGTAACAGGTAACCCCAGTAATCGTTATTACCAATATTACCCGTCTCACGTGGTCAACGTGAGCGATATGTCTCTAAGCGCAGACTTGATCGCATCGTAGGACGCGAAGGAGATGCCCACCGCGATGGGGCCCTTTACCCAATTCATGCTGAGCCCTTTGAAGAAACCCCGCCAACCCTCCGATCTGTGAGATGAAAATCTAATTTGTAAGATGTGATTACTTCCAAAAGTATATCGCCCAAGTATAGAACTTTTGGTATAACTAATGAAAGTTTTTAAATAGAATTTAAAATAATGGTTTGAAGCCAATAATTTGGTTTTAAATAGAAAGAAAAACTAAATGCATATAATTCCCATTACTTCATGTACACGTGTAAACCACTGTACTACTTAATAATGAGAAGTTGAACCTGGTGGATGAGACAGTTTTTCTAGAAATATCGTTAGATGCTAAATTTCAATGGGCTAAAATTCATGTACATAATTTATAGAACATCCTTTAGTTCTGCCGCCTAAGCAGTAAAGAGGTCACGCCATATGACAGACATAGAAACTGTTGGAATTGTCTTATGGGGTACTGCCTGGGTAAGAAGATAGGGGTAGAAATGCAGGTAATCAAAGTTGTCGTTACCTGTAAACGGTGCGCAGCGTGGCCGCGATGGTGGGGTAGGGGTAGGTGCGGTCGGCGCGGCGCCGCGCGGTTTGCATGCGGCGCCGCACGATGTCCAGCGGGTACGACGCGGTCTGCGCGAGCGCGCCCGCCGCGCCGCCGAACGCCATGTTAGTGAGGCCTCGCGGGCTCGAGCCCGTGTACTCTGCGGAACAGATTTAGCTCGATTCATTCATTTAATTCATCCATTACAACTCAAGCCATCGACCGCATATTGCTAACTTCCCATTGACATTGCTATTCCAAGTAAACGGTAAAATGGTTTTATACACACGGGTTTTTCACGCCATTGGTTGCCTTGAAGAGATCGAGGCCACTGGCTTTTTAACCGACTTCAAGAAGGAAGAGTTTCTTAATTCGTCGGAATCTTTTTTTTTTAATGTATTACCCGATTACTCGAAGACGCCTGAACCGATTTGCTGTTATTAAAAAATCAACAATAATGTAACCCAAAGTAGCAAATTTTTTTTTGTATTTAAGTTCCTGGGCGTATGTTGAAGTCAGTTTTTTTTTTAATTTAAAATAATGTATTTATTACGTATTATGTTATTTTGTTCTATACTTTGGTCTGTTGTATAATAAATGTGTATTCATTCATTAAGGTGCTTAATGTGTATATAAAACTTTAGAGATTATAGGTAATAAAATGGTAATACAAATTTTCCGCTCTCATAGTTCGCTCTTTCGTTCAATCGTTCTTTCGTTTACATATCATTCAACATGAACAGCTATTTGAAACGGAGCTCATCCGCGGAAGTATCACCACCATGTTTTATTCTGTCGCTGAGCAGCATTGTTGTAATGCAGCGTTCCGATCTAAAGCGCGTGATTACAGTCACACGAGCCCAAACACCTACCCACCAAATTGCTGCTGCTGTTTTAGTTACTTTCACAGCATTAGGTCAATACTATGGGATACTGCTGCTAAGGTAAGCAGTGGTTACCTGTACAAGGTGTTACATGCAATTCTACCCTTTGTAGCTATACCTATCCGCAACGGTATACGTCTCAAATTGAAGGACACGGGGCGACACGTCCCATTCATTTGTTCATTCACTCACATTCGGGCGTCGTGAGTTAAACACGTGTAGCAATGTCCCGCGACTCACCCAGGTACCAGTGCTTCAGCGAGTCGTAGGTGAAGAAAGACACCCCCGCGTAGGGGATCACCCCCAGCACAGTGGCGGGGTAGCCTCTGCGGACACGGAGACCAGTCCATTATTACCGGAAACAATTCGCTACTTTTCTTAATTTGTGAAACAGCTAAAAATTTGCGACTTTTTCTATAAAACCCCAGCGTACAGACAGTTGTCTGATTAAATCTGTACTCAAAGAATGGGATAAGTTATTAAAATAATACTATTTTTACAAAATTAAAATTAAAGCGAAGCAGCGTATCGTTGATAAGATAATTATACTAAAACAATGTCAGAATAAAATATACTGGTTGTTGTATGAAACAATAATAAATTGATTGAATTACATTGTAGTTTTGTTTGCTCCGAAAAATACAGAAGTTAAAAGATTAAAGGTGGAGAGCAATTAGATGAAATTTATTCGCTTAAACTAAGAAAGAATTGACAGGAGAAACGGCTAAAGGGCGAATATTTAAAGAATTTGCAAGGGATGATGATTACAATCAAGGTAAGGGGAGAATGCACAGCGAAGAGAGTACAGGGCCAGGGTATAGGGCTGAAATGATAAATTCACGGGAGATAAAAGCAAAGCAGCATTTAAGGGGGGTTGCAATACGGGAAGAGTCAACTAGGCTAAAGTGAGGTGAAGCAGGAAATGTGGCAAGGGTTTAAAGGCGTCAGACTGGAGAAAGGACAACTTAGAAAATTTTACAGTTATTGGGCCAAAATTTGATGGGGGTTGGGAGGGGAATACATACAATAGAGGTTACGGGTGGGGATGAGGGGAATACATCGTTGAGAGCAGAGTGGTTGGGAGGGGAAGAGCAGGGGTCCGAAGGTGAAGGAGGGGAAGAGCAGGGGTCCGAAGGTGAAGGACGGGAAGAGCAGGGGTCCGAAGGTGAAGGACGGAAAGAGCAGGGGTCCGAAGGTGAAGGAGGGGAAGAGCAGGGGTCCGAAGGTGAAGGAGGGGAAGAGCAGGGGTCCGAAGGTGAAGGAGGGGAAGAGCAGGGGTCCGAAGGTAAGGAGGGGAAGAGCAGGGGTCCGAAGGTGAAGGACGGAAAGAGCAGGGGTCCGAAGGTGAAGGAGGGGAAGAGCAGGGGTCCAAAGGTGAAAGAGGGGAAGAGCAGGGGTCCGAAGGTAAAGGACGGGAAGAGCAGGGTTCCGAAGGTGAAGGACGGGAAGAGCAGGGGTCCGAAGGTGAAGGACGGGAAGAGCAGGGTTCCGAAGGTGAAGGAGGGGAAGAGCAGGGGTCCGAAGGTGAAGGACGGGATGAGGAGGGGTCCGAAGGTGAAGGAGGGGAAGAGCAGGGGTCCGAAGGTGAAGGACGGAAAGAGCAGGGGTCCGAAGGTGAAGGAGGGGAAGAGCAGGGGTCCGAAGGTGAAGGAGGGGAAGAGCAGGGGTCCGAAGGTGAGAGAGGGGAAGAGCAGGGGTCCGAAGGTAAAGGACGGGAAGAGCAGGGTTCCGAAGGTGAAGGACGGGAAGAGCAGGGGTCCGAAGGTGAAGGACGGGAAG